>NC_141675.1:73425171-73992671 GCF_028749965.1 Puma concolor | reverse complement strand
AATTCAAGGTTTTTTGAGCTTCCTTAACCTGATACCTAGTTTGAGAAAATGAAATTTTTACTTTTTTAACCCCATGTCTTTATAATTTTTCATTAAAAAAATGCATTTCCTGATTATGTATAACTGCAAAGCCATTCTTTACAAGGAAGTTATGCCTGTTAACCTTTTTGAAAATCTGGTCCAATCCCTTTTATAAAGCAATCCAGTTCCCATAGTTTTCTTAAGCCTACAAATGGTCTAGGTAGCCACAGAAGTGATTGTTCCTACCAGTTTCTTTTCATCACTTCTGCAATTGACCAATTGACAACTGATTGATGGTTATCTTTTCACTTCAACAATGAAAGAAATTACCATCACTATAGCTATGTACAGTAAATGCCTCCAGAGTAAATTACATGATTCTAAAATTCTCCTTAGCTCACTTAGTAAAACATCAACACAAAAAAGTTTCTTTTTGCGCCTCCTTTCCTGTACCACAGATTTGGCCTTTTCTGTCAGCTGCAGAAAAAGAACTTGACAGCTTCTTTAAAAAGAGGAGTATAAAGGAACTTGAATAAAGGATGGCACTGGGCCTGTCTCAAGCAAGTGGCCATTCTTTGCACTTGGAAAAAAATTAGGCATGTGAGCACAGATAAGCCCTATAAGAATACTCTAAAGACTATTCCCAGTGACCTTGAGATTCTCTTTCCTTCCTTAACCATTCCTGAACATTAGAGTGACAACAGAGATTCTGAACACGGATTTGCCAACCTACTTTGAGTAGGTGTTATTTCTCATTGAAAAGAAAATATCCTTAAAATTTTAAACTCCCTTACTGCACTGCAAAGACTCCCCTGCCCTTTCCAAAAGTGCTCAAACAAGCTCCATTATGCATGTGTCACATCCATCCATTATGACATGTTGATGGACAAGAACTTTAAATTGTACCCTCAAATCTAAACTTACTGTAAATGTGTATTTTATTCTCACATGAAAGCCCTGAATCATGTCACGGAAGGGTATTCAAACATTTTTTTCTATCTCTGTTCAATTAAAGTCATTTTTGTGTGTGTGTGAAGTAAATACGCTGCTATGAAAGATTCAACTGATTTACCCTCTTACCACCCTCTTCCAGTGCCCCCACCTTGAGATCACATTTTTATTATTTTAAATGTTTAAAAATTTTCATTTAAATTCTAGTTAGTGAACATACCGAACAATACTGGTTTCAGGAGTAGAATTCAGTGATTCATCACTTACATACAACACCCAGAAGAACACATTTTAAAGTGAAAAACACATGCAAATGGACAGGAAACATGATTTCTCACTATTTCCCTTGATACTTTAGATCCACAAAATCTACTGAACCATCGTTTTATTGTCTAGAACGACACGGCACTGTTTGGAACTTTTCCCACTCTATCGATATTAGGAAGTTATACTGTAACAAAGGAAAGTGGATTCCATTCTTATTCACTGCTAACTCCATTTAGGACTTGGGCTGGTTTTCTGACAATTCTGGCCTCAGTTATTTAACCAGACAATAAGATTTTATTACATGCCACCTTTATATCCTTCATAGTGCTAGGACCATTACAGAAATATATGTATGAAAGAGGTGCCTGGGTGGCTCAGTTGGTTGGGCGTTTGACTCTTGATTGCATCTCATGGTTTGTGAGATCAAGCCCCCTACAGGGCTCTGTGTTGACAGTGTGGAGCCTGCTTGGGATTCTCTTTCTCCCTCTGTCTGCTCCTCCCCTGCTCATTCTCTCTCTCTCTCTTTCTCAAAAATAAACAAATAAACATTAAAAAATAAATTATTAAAAAAGAAATATTTGTATGAGAAATATGAGATGAGATCCTGCCCAGCAGAAATGGATCATTTATTTGCTAAAATAATATACACAGTGGGAAATAGCTTCCAAATGGAATATAGTATACACATTTTATATATGCACAAGTATTCTAGCATTATAATATTATCACATGATATTTGGCATATAGGTGGAACTAAATAAATTTTGTTCACTTAAAATCAATTCATCATCTTCTGTGTTACCTTTGCTATATTTGTCAGTAATATTATTATTCAGATATCTCAGATGATATTCGTAAAATGTCAGTTTTATATCTTTACAGTTGCTTTCCAAAGATGCTCCAACCCAGATGTCTGACATTAATGCCCAGACACCTGCATTCGTGAAATTGCTTTGAAGATGATCTGATCTGCCATCTTTACCCACAACATCACTGCTGGAATAACCTTTTCTCCAACTTTGCTTTTACCAGGCTTCTGGTACCTGGTTTTAGATCCTACCTGCCTCTTTTTTTGCTTATTGCATAATGTGCTTAGAATTTCCCAGTCCAGGGAACTTCCTTGCTTAGTTCCCAGGGCTCTGCAAAATCTAGTTCAAAGGCAGCACCTCCCCAACCTTATTTCCCTTATTTCTAATCAACCAGCTTGCTATTTATTAATAGTGTATCTTACCATTACATACCTGCCTATATGCATACCAAGCTTCTCCACATTTTATCATCATTTTCTGTATTCAAGGTCCAAATAAACCTTAGTCCACATAGGAATCTTCCCCTGCAATAGTAGCTCATGTCTATCATGATAATCCCTAATGTCTTTTTCATTTATTATTGTCTTTGGTGAACATTTGGCCAAGTTTGAATGTTACCCCCTTTGCTAAGATTTCCTTACCAATTCAGATAAAATGAATCTCTTCTCCCACTATACTCCATAGTTCTTGGCACACATCTTTATTATGATATGCATTATCTTAAATTGTATTTGCATATCATTTTCCCCAGGTAGAATTTAAGACCCATGAGGAAAGGAACTGTATTGTATGTATATTTTTTTTTCTAGCATTTAGTGCATAAATGCTCAATAAATGATTATCAGTAGAGACACAGTCCTTGATCCTAAGGAGCTCTCAGTTTATATTTTCTGAGATTAAGATGGTAGCTGACTAAAGGATCAGCAATTTCTTAAAAAAAAGTAAACTGAATTTTTAAAGTAAGTATTTGAATGTTTGTGTAGTAAAGCACATATCAAAGCCAATTGCTTGGAACATGAAAACTTCCCATAGAAACATAGATGCATTTTTAGGTGAGCCCACAAATTGCCTATTTGTTCCATAAGCTAGCCAAGTTGTGGTAACACAGCCATTTATTGAATACTTGCTAATTGAAGCAGTATAATAAGCACTTTACATAAATTTAGTTCTTAAGATTACCTTATGAAGTAAGTGCTATTGCCATTTTACAGATAGAAAATTCCTGAATCTCCCAAGGCTTCCTGGTCAGTAAATGGCAGAGCTACAACTGAAACCCAGCTCTGTCTTGCTCTATAGTTTACATTGTTCAAAACTAACTGATGGTGCAAATAGTATTATTCCTCTGTTAACCACCCTGAGGAGTCTGTATATGATAAATCTGGGGGAGGAAAAGAAAAAAGGAAGAGTTTTCCATCTATTTCTTCATCGCATAACCAGTCCAGAATATCACTGGTAAAAATTACTCTTTGTGTATTCTGACTTTTCTTTTTTCATACATCCCCTACTGACCCAGATGCCTTCCTCAATTTTTTCAGGTTCCCAGTGTCCTAATTTTAAACATTTTGCCTGTAGACCCTTACTTAGACTTTCAAAGTTCATCATACTCCTCTCCCAGCCTATTCAAAAGAGCTATTCCTTTAGGACATGTGGGAATATAAAGTCAATCTAGTTGAACCAATTCTTGTTAAGATGTGAATGATGGATAGATGTTAGATTGTTCTTTCATATAAGCACTTTGAAAAAAATTGCTCATTAACCTAAGTGGATATGTAAGGATTAAAATTTTAGGCCTTGAAGCTACATAAGTAGAGCAGACATTTTCCACAGAAGCCTTGATGTATAAACAGAAAGGTTTTGAAACATGTGATAGTGGTATATGTGAGATGTAAGAGACAGGCCAGCTCTCTCTGAGAATCAGTTTGTTTAGTGATTTTTAATTTGGGAGAGACAGTCATGACCCTTATATCCTTCCCAGTTACACACAACATTTTGCATATTACTATGTAGAATATACCACTAGGTTGGAGGTTAAAAAGCCCTACCCAAAGCTGTTGCTTCTTTGGGGGATAAGGGGAAGGCTTCCTTCTCTCTGCTTCTATGCAGGTAGATCTTAACCATGATTGCATGTTAGAATTAACCGGGAAGACCACCATCAGATATTCTGATTTAATAGATATGTAGCGGTTCCCGAGTAGCAGTAATTGGAAAAAAAAAAAAAAAAGCTATCTTAGTGATTCTGATGTATAGCTAAGTTTAAGAACCATTGTTCTAAGTCAGTGGTTCTCCAAGTATTGCTCCGAACCAGCACTTTGGTGTCACTTGGACACTTATTAAAAATACAAATTCTTGGTCCCACCCCAGATATACCAAATCAGAAAACTCTGGAGGTGGAGTCAAGAAACTGGTGTTTTCCTGTCAGAATGGCTAAAATCAACAACACAGGAAACAACAGGTGTTGGCAAGAATGTGGAGAAAAAGGGACCATGTGCATCATTGGTGAGAATGCGAACTGTGTAACCACTGTGGAAAACAGTATGGAGGTTCCTCAAAAAGTTAAAAATAGAACTATCTTACAATCCAGCAATTGCACTGCTGGGTATTCACCCAAAGAACACAAAAAGATATGGAAGCATCCCAACTGTCCATTGACTGATGAATGGATAAAGATGTGATATATATCTAACATACACCCCCCACCCCTTAATGGGGATTAAGGAGGGCACTTGTGATGAGCACCGGGTGTTGTATGGAGGTGTTGAATCACTATATTGTACACCTGAAACTAATATGACACTGTATGTTAACTAACTGGAATGAAAATAAAAACTTAAGAAAAAAATCAGTGTTTTAACAAGCTTTCCAGGTAAATTCTGATACCTGCCAAAGTTTGAGAAATTTTGTTCTAAGCTGTTGGAGATCTTCAGACCTCAGAATAATGACTCCAGGGCAGTGGCCTCAAGTTTGGCAACCAGGGCCAGTAGTAACCACTTGTGAATGAAGGTTTGTTTTAATTCATGGATGGCTTGAGAGGGATGGGAGTAGAGAGATAATCATTCTGACAGGACAGGAGGTAACAGACTTGAGAGACATTTCAATAGAAATGGCAGGTTAAACTGGCAGATGAATTGTCTGAAAGTGGTTGCATGTACAGTGAGAAAATAACCTCAAGGGCAGCAACTCTGGAAATACCGACCATGTGACTGAAGAGGAGGAAGAGACACTGGGAAAGGAGAGATACAACTGGTAGAGACACAGGAAGAGAGCCTGGACAAAACAGTGGCATCAGAGGGTGAAGGTAGGCTGATCGATCAGCAATTTCAAATGAGGCCTGAGGTTGATTAGGTTGATCACAGAAAAGGACAAAGGAATTGACTAAACGAAAAGGAGTTGGCTCAATCTTTGGTTGGGGAATTTAGCATTGAGGTGGAGGAAAAGACAGACTGCAGAGATTAAGAAGAGAATAGGAGGAGAGGTATGAGATGGAGGGGGATAAACAGTATCTTTCAAGACTGTGGCTCAGAAAGAAGGAAGGAGGGCAGTGATTGGGAGCTGCAGGCAAGGAAGCCAGCCCGAGGGCAGGAGGAATAGATATATTTTACCAACTGAAAGAAGAAGCCCTCAGGAGACAGCATTTGTTAAAGAAGTGGGGAGGAGGGGCTATCATGAGAACAAAGTCTGGACTAGAAAAGTAGGAAAGGACTCAGAGCTGCCTTAGGAGCGGAAAAAGGAAAGATGGAAGGAGTCATGTGAAAGAATGGTTTCTGAAGAAAATGGAGGGTGAAATAGGTCCTGCCTGATAGGGTCAAACTTCCTTGTGAAGTAGGAGTAAATTCATTTACTGAAGTTTTTTTTGTTTTTCCTTTTTTTTTGGATAGGGGATGACAGAAGATACAGGTGCACAGGGATTTAGAAGAGGAAAACCTGCAATGAGAAAAAAAATGCATTTCTCTATGGGCTAGCACTGGCTACCTCTTCTTATTTCCAAGTTCCTATTTCGCACATCTCTGTAATGTTAAGTCTTTCCTGCTTGACTTAGTTTTCCTGATTTCTTCAGTGGCTCTCCTTTTTTTTTTTTTTTTTTTGCCCACTTAAAAAAAATTTTTTTTAAGTTTATTTTTGAGAGAGAGAGAGAGACAGAGCGCCAGTGGGGGAGGGGCAGAGAGAGAGATGGAGAGAGAGACACACAGAATCTGAAGCAGGCTCCTAGCTCTGAGCTGTCCGCAAATAATTCGACGTGGGACTCGAACCCACAGATCGTGAGATCATGACCTGAGCCAAAGTCAGATGCTTAACCACACAGGTGCCCCTCAGTAGCTCTTCTATGTGCTGTATAACACGTCATGGTCCCAGACTGCCCACAGCCCTCTTCTCTTTTCACTTTCAGCTTTCTCCTTGGCCATTACTTTCATGGCTTTATCACTCTGTTTATCAAATTCAAAGCCAAATTCAAACTTCCTCTTAAGTTCTGGATCTGTATTCAACTGTTCATTGGACATTTAGTACCTTAGCTTCACTATGTTGTTGTTTTTTTTTTTTTTTTTAAATTTTTTTTTTCAACATTTATTTATTTTTGGGACAGACAGAGACAGCATGAACGGGGGAGGGGCAGAGAGAGAGGGAGACACAGAATCGGAAACAGGCTCCAGGCTCTGAGCCATCAGCCCAGAGCCTGACGCGGGGCTCGAACTCACGGACCGCGAGATCGTGACCTGGCTGAAGTCGGACGCTTAACCGACTGCGCCACCCAGGCGCCCCTAGCTTCACTATGTTTAAAATCAAATTCTTTATCTGCTTCACTGAACACCAACGTAGATATGCTCCTCTGTGTTCAGCATGCTGTCTTCACCAGCTTCACCATTACTTATGGTGGTCTCCAAAGCAAGACGCCACTGATGATCTCTTCTTATTCATCAATTTTGATAACTCATAATCATCTACTTTTTATTAATTTTACTTCTCAAATATTGCATCTTTTCTAATTCATATTCTGCAGTTTAACCCTCCATTGTCTCTCACAACCTTCTAGCAGATGTCTTGGGCTTTTTAAAAAATGTTTATTTATTTATTTTGAGAGAGCACGCGTGTGCGGTGTGCAAGTTCGAGTGGGGGAGGAGCAGAGAGAGAGAGGAGAGAGAAGCCCAAGCAGGCTGTGTTGTCAGCGCACAGCCCAATGCAGGTCTCGATCCCACGACCCTGAGATCATGAACTGAGCCTAAATCAAGAGTCAGATGTTCAACTGACTGAGCTACCCAGGCACCTCAAGATCTCTTGGGTTCTAATATGGCCCCTCTTTAACCCATCCTCCATTTCATAACCAGAATATCATTGTAAAATGCAGATCTGCCAATGTTTCTCACCTCTAATGACCATCTACTTCCTATAGCTATGGTTTTCATTCCTTGTTCCGGAAACCCAGGGTTCCCTAGAGAGGTTTCAAGGACTCCAAAATCAAATTATAAATATGATAAAGAAAATGTATTTATATCATTGATTAAAGTCTATCACTGCATCACACATGACAGAGATGCACATGTCAGTGGAGAAAAGTGTACGAATAGAGTGTTAGAGAAAGACCACTGATACCATTGTCCCAACACATCCAGAGAAAAATTCAACAAATACGCATCCATGATGCTTGAAGAATAAGTGTGAAGGCTGATACTGCAGGAAAACTTTCCAAATCAAATGGGCCAAAGAATAAATATTGCCAGTTCCTCTATTTTGCATGTCTTTTCATACAATAGGAGAGACCTATTACAAGTAAAACACATACCACACAACAGGACAAAGTGCTAAGATCAGCTTTGATACATCAATTCAGGTGGTAAGAATGTGGAAAGATGTATTTGTACTGCTAGCATAAAAGCAGTCGTTGGGAAAATAGCTGGAGAAGTGACATTTTTACAAAAGCTATTATGGAAAATGTAAAGAATCATCTAATTTGCATAGACAAGCATCAGCCCTTCAGAAAATGCTGTTTTCTTTTCAAAACAGTTTTAGTTTATTCTATGCAGATCACAAATTTTATTAAGGCATAGTCTTTAGATAAAATACTTTATGTCCAGTGTTATTTTTCATAAATTTTTAAAAACATTTATTAGTTGTAGGGGCGCCTGGGTGGCTCAGTCGACTGAGCGCCCGACTCTTGATTTCAGCTCAGGTCATGATCTCATGGTATGTGAGTTCGAGCCCCGCATCAGGCTCTGTGCAGCTCAAGGCCTGCTTGGGATTCTCTCTCTCTCCCTCTCTCTCTCTCTCTCTGCCCCTCCCCCAGTTTACACACACACTCTCTCTAGATAAATGAATAAACTTAAAAAAAATTAAAAACATTTATTAGCTGTCTAATATGTGCACTGGATAAAGTAGTCTGAGTTTCATAATTCACTTTTTTTTATAACTGAAGTTTTCTGGCCTCACTTAACAAGGTACTGATATGAGTATTCCAAATGAATAACAATCCACATTTAGCTAAATTTTTCCTAACCATACAATAATTGTGCCAGCTTTCATATCTTTCTGATAATGTTTCATCAGCTGAAAATGCCCAATTCAGAAATGCTTACAACGACAGATGAAGTGCTACTGAAGAAACAGAAACAAGACTTAATGTTTACAAAACAAAATAAACAGGGATCTTTAAAAGTTGAGTATTTTGCCCTTTATCAGTCTTGATATATACTATAAAATCTCCCCTCCCTCACCCCATCTTTTGGTCTTTCCTTTGCTTTAAGAAGGTCTGTACTTCTACTTGCTTAAGACCAAACATATGTGACCGTGCTAAGGCTGTGTGTGTGTGTGTTTTCCAAGAAAAGTAATTAAAAGCATGAGTTCTCAGATTAGACGTAGATTGAAATAACAACTCTGCCACTTACTAACTTCTTCACTTCAAGATTAAACTCTTGTTGACTTAGTTTACTATTGGAGAAAAGAGATAATAATAATAGTAATCGCCTCTTTCAGTTGTTAGAAGAAAGAAATGAGCTAATGGATCTGAAACACAGCCTAGCCTACAATAAACTTTGAACTTCAATTGCCATTGTTTTGTTCTTTACCTATTCCTGCTCAGGAGTCAGCTCAAATATCCGCCTCCCTCTGGGAAGTGGCTGTAGCAGGGATAAATCTGGATCAGACCTTGAAGGGGAGACACAATCCAGATTGCATAACTGCGTACCATCAAGGGAGAGCGAACAGATGGAGAAGAGAGCAGGTCCTGCCTTTCAGAATGGCTTGTGGGCAGGTTACTTAATCCCTTTTAATCTGATCTAATTAACTATAAAATGAGGTTAATAATAACAAATTTCAGCCAGGTTGTTTTGGGAAAAAAATAGGGTAGTCTCTGAGAAGGCTCCTAACCCAGTGCTTGTCATTTAAGAGGAGCACCAGTTTACTACTGTTTCCCTTTCCCTACTCTGCTTGAATCCTAGCTGAGGCCCCTTCTTTAGGCTGCACTAACATTTCATTTGCATACAAAGCTGCCTGGACTCTTTGTAACCAAATGGCATCCCCCTCATCAAGGTGGACACTTCCACCATAAAAACAAACTCTGTATCTTGGTACCATGAAAAAAAAACAAAACAAAAAAAAACCTGGCAACATCATCACCATCATTTTTTGAAGCATTCATTTAAAAGGTCCTGTAGTGCCTGGGTGGCTGGGTCAGTTAAGGATCCAACTCTTGATTTTGCCTCAGGTCATGGTCTCACTACTGTGAGATTGAACCCCACGTCTGACTCCTTGCTGGGTGTGGAACTGTTTAAGATTCTCTATCTCCTTCTGCCCCTCCCCTCTTCATGTGCACGCACACACTCAGGCACGTGCCTGAACATGCGTGCACCTGCTCTCTCTCAAAATAAAAGTTCCTGTAGAGTCCCTGAAAAAAGTCATTTTCTTTCTACTCACCTTACAGTTTTCATTATTTTCCCCCTCAAGCAAGCATTTTAGACAATTAAAGCAAGTTGGATTCAAGCTTTTTCAATGTTTTGATTAAGATTTTATGTTCAGTAGTAAGTGGTATGTAATTTTGGAAGTATGATGCCAATTTTAATTAATTTTCATAGGTTTGCTAATTAAAACAATTAAGAGGTGGGGCTTATGCTTGGGAAAATAATTGGAGGATCTCTTGAACATTATCCTTGAGGTTTCACACAAGCACAAGATGGTGTAAATTTGTTTTAAAAATAGCTAGAAACCCAAAAGAAGTAATTATAACATCAAACCAAAGTTGTGCCTGCATTTATCTTTTTTAAAAATAGGAGATAAAATTTTCCTTGAGCTTCTGGAAGCTGCTTCTGCCTGCTTCTGTGTTCATAGTAGTAGTAATAATAAGGAATAAAGCAAATATTTTTTCAATAATAGCATGATATGTAAACTTTAAACTTTGGAGGTAAATATCAACCAGACAACATACCGAGAGATGAGAAAATGAATAAAGAAACACTGAGAAAGCCTTAGGACATGGTAAGAGAAACATCTAATGTGGATTAATCACTCTACTGCCAACAGGATGCAGTCTTGAAATAATGGGTTTCCAACTTCTCTGAAGTCATGGACCTTTAGAGTTGAAACATATTTCCTTAACACAGGGCATAATCTTTGGTAGTAGTAGAAGATGATAGGAGTGAACACACACACAAAAAGGAACAAAATACAAGAACATTCAACCAGTTTAAAACGTTCATTAAATGCCAGAAATCTGGGGTCTCACTGCCTAGGTTTTAATCTTTCCTCCACTTCTAAAAGAAGGGTAATTGGGGCACCTGGATGGCTCAGTAGTTTAAGTGTCTGACTTCGGCTCAGGTCATGATCTCATGGTTTCATGGGTTTGAGCCCCACGTTGGGCTCTGTGCTGAGAGTTCAGAGCCTGGAGTCTGCTTCAGATTCTGTCTGTCTGTCTCTTTGCCCCTCCCCTGCCCACACTCTGTCTCTGTCTCTCTCTCTCTCAAATATAAATAATTAACATTAAAAAATTTTTTTTTAAAATAGAATAGGCGTAATAGAACCTCTCCCAAAGGGTTGTTGTAAGGATCAAATTTGTTAATATATGTATATCACTTAGAACAATGCTCTATCCAAAATTAAGGTTAGCTATTTCTATGATTATCCTCACTCACATTTAAAATATAAAAAAAATTAGTAACTTCTCCAAGACATTCCAAAGAGGTCTCCACTGTTGTAGTTTACCCAAATGACGTTATACAACCTTGCAGAGGCCTAGAGTTTGGGGGAACAATGATTTAAAGCCTCAGTATATTTATCAGGAGTCTTAAAAATGATAATACTCTTTGATTCCGTAATTTCACCTGAAGGGGTCTAGCTTGAGGAAATGATAAAAATGCGAACAATTATAAATAGAGATATTCACTATGGCACTATTTATAAATAAAAAATTTGGAAAACCAAAATGTCAGAAAATAGGAGAAGAAATAAGGAATTATTTAAGTAGATGATGGTATATTTATAAGATGAAATGTATGCAAGCATTAAAAATGGCTATCTTTCATAATGAATGTTAATTACATGTGAAATGCTGATGGTATAGGAGTAAATAAACTCAGCAAAATATACCACTGTATTTATAGTATGATCTCGACTCCTTAAAAATATGTCTAGAATGTATCTTTGAAAAATGTGCTAATAAATTAACATTATTTCAGAAGCTTCAAACAGGGTCAGCAAACTTGTTTTGTAAAGAGCTAGGTAGTACCCATTTTAAGTTTTGCTGGCCATACAGTTTCTGCACAACCACTCAACTCTGTTCTTGTGGTGTGGAAAGTAACCATAAATAACTGTAAACAAATGGGAGTGGCTGTGTTCCAATAAGACTTCACTTACAAAACACAGGTGGTTGGCCTGCTGGCCATAATATGCTGACCTCTGGGTTAGATTTACAGATGTGTTTCTCTTTCTATATTGTTTCTGCATTTTCTAAACTTTCTACAGTGAGAAAAGCATTACTTTCGTAATCTAAAAATTAAAAGAGTAAGTACTACAAAAAGTAAAATACCCTTTCCTATATTAAAAATAAGAGGCACCATAGTTAGAAAGTGGCTATAGTAAACTTTTCTAATTTAAAAATGTGTATTAGGTCATATCAAAAATGACATGCTCAAAAATAAAAGCCTCCAGTAGCTGCATATCACACTTAAAGTCCAAAATATTTTACCTAGCCTACAAAGCCTAAAAGGCCTGGCCTCTGGCTAGATCTCAGAATTCATTTCCTACCACTCTCTCCCTTGATCACTTGATCTGGGTGTAATAGGTCAACTTACAAAATATCAGAAAGCTTATTGTATATAAGTTCGGCTTAAACTCACCTTTCATTAATAATTGAGATAAAAGCTTATGTAGTTCCCTATTACGGTTATTGGAAATTACCAACCGCCCTATCTCGCTTCTGTAACTTCGCCTGCTTGCTAAATAGCAAGCAAAACACAGGGCAAAATGCTCCCCCACCCCTTCTACCAAGATCTGGCCTAGGCAAGACCAACATGTAAGAAATCACAAATTCACTGCCCCACGGTATCTTAGGTGTCTATGATTGGCCATTTTAAACCCTCTTAGGACAAAGAACTTTAAATTGATAGGTTCCTGCCAAAACTAACGTCTGTGTGTCACAATATAATTGGCTACCATGAAATGCTGTAAATTGTAATTGGTTAACTAAATAATGAGTACTCTGACTTGCTAAAATCCATATAAGCTCACTGCTACCTTTGTTCGGGGCCATTCTCTGCACTTTTCTCCTTAAGATCAGGAGATCAGGTTTGGGCCGGCCGTGAATAAAATCTTGCCTCACTTCTATTCGGCGTCTGGTGGTTTTTTTCGACAGCACCCTGTTTCATAGGCATGCTTGCATTGGCATGAGGCACTGGAATTGAGCATTTAGGCAGATGTGCATAAACCAGTAGCTTTTACAACTTCTCATAAAAAGGCTCTGCCTACAAATTCAAGGGACCTGGAAATGCCTTAAAAGAATTACTCAATCCTCCAATCTTTTTAAAAAAAAAATCTAGGTTTTTGTATGTGTTCACGAAATACCCTAGTATTTGATTCAATTTTCTGTATTTTTCATCTAGATATTTGTATTTACTTATTTATTTTATTAATTTTAATTTTTTTTTTTACATTTATTTATTTTGAGAAACAGAGTGAGACAAAGCATGAGCCGGGGAGGGGCAGAGAGAGAAGGAGACACAGAATCCAAAGCAGGCTCCAAGCTCTGAGCAAGCAGTCAGCACAGAGCCTGATGTGGGGATTGAACTCACGAAGTGTGAGATCATGACCTGAGCCAAAGACGGAGGCTCAACCGACTGAGCCACCCAGGCGCCCCAAAAAAAATTTTTTTAATATAGTTGACACACAGTGTCACATTCGTTTCAATTGTACAACATAGTGGTTCACCATCTCTACAGGCCACGCTGTGCTCACCACAAGTGTAGCCCACCTGTCACTGTACGACGCTAATACAGTATCACTTACTATATTCCCTATGCTCTGCTTTTTATTCTCTGTCTTAATGCATTCCATAACTGGGGGGCACCTGGGTGGCTCCGTCGATGGAGCGTCCGACTTCCACTAAGGTCATGATCTCCTGGTCCGTGAGTTTGAGCCCCGCCTCAGGCTCTGTGCTGATAGCTCAGAACCTGGAGCCTGCTTCAGATTCTGTGTCTCCCTCTCTCTCTGCCCCTCCCCGGCTCACACTCTATCTCTCTCTCTCTCTCTCTCAAAAATAAATAAACATTTAAAAATTTTTAAAAATTCATTCCATAACTGGATGCCTGTATCTCCCACACCCCTTCATCCATTTTTCCCACCCCCACTCTCCTACCCCCTGGCAACCATTAGTTTGTTGTCTGTATTTATATGTCTGAGTCTGATGTTTTTCATATTCCACATGAGTGAAATCATATGGTATTTTTCTTTTGCAGTCTGACTTATTTCATAGTTTAGCATAATACCCTCTAGGTCTATCCATGTTGTTGCAAATGGAAAGATCTCATCATGCTTTTTCATGGCTGCACAATATTCCATTGTCAGATAAATGATTTTTGTTAGAGCAACAGAGAATTTCAAGGAACCAACAAAAACACCAAATAGCCTCAGATCTTATTTTTCAATTTGGAAAAGCTGAAATTTAATAAAGAGCAATAGATAATTTATTTTCCTTTCCTCCTCCCTTTTATATATACTATTCCACATCATCTACTCATGATATTGGGCACATCAGTACACAATGTATTTATCAATATATTTATCAAACATTTTTATTCTTGCCAAGCAGGTAAATAAGGAATGTTTGGTTTGAATTTGTGTTTCTGTTTTAAAAAATTTTTTTTAATGTTTATTTATTTTTGAGAGAGAGACAGAGTGCAAGCTGGGAGGGGCAGAGAGAGAGGGAGGCACAGAATCTGAAGCAGGGTCCAGGCTCTGAGCTGTCAGCACAGAGCCCGATGTGGGGCTTGAAATCATGAACCACAAGATCATGACCTGAGCCAAAGTTGGATGCTTAACCAACTGGAGCCACCCGGGTGCCCTGTGTTTCTTTTATTATAAGAGAGTTTAAGCACCTTTTCATATGTTTAAAAGCCATTTATGTTTCCCAGTGTGTCACTTTTGTTTTTCTATTCATGACCTTTGTTTTTCTATTATCCTTTAGTTACCTTTTTTTAGTGTTTTGAGGGACTTTTAATACATAATGAAAACTGGCTTTTGTCTGTCATAGGGTGCTGCACATAACTTTTCTATTTTGTGTTTTGATTTTTTTATTATTTACTTCCTTGCTATGCAGAAATGTAAAACATTTTTTAAGTTTAAATTCAAGTTTAATATACAGTGTAATATTGGTTTCAAGAATAGAACCCAATGATTCATCACTTCCATAAAACACCCAGTGCTCATCCCAACAAGTGCCCTCCTCAATGCCCATCACCCATCTAGTCCACCTCCCACCACCTCCCCTCCAGCAACCCTCAGATTGTTCTCTGCATTTTTTTTTACATTTTTTAAAATTTATTTTTGAGAGACAGAGAGAGAGCACAAGTGGGGGAGGGGAAGAGAGAGAATGAGACACAGAATCCGAAGCAGGCTCCAGGTTCTGAGCTGTCAGCACAGAGCCCGACTCAGGGCTCAAACTCATGAACCATGAGATCATGGCCTGAGCTGAAGTCGGACACTTAACCGACTGAGCCACTCAGGCGCCCCTGTTCTCTGTATTTAAGAGTCTCTCATGGTTTGCCTCCCTCTCTGTTTTTATCTTATTTTTCCTTCCCTTCTCTTATGTTCATCTTTTTTGTTTCTCAAATTCCACATATGAATGAAATCATATGATATTTATCTTTCTCTAACTGACTTATTTCACTTAGCATAATACTTTCTAGTTCCATCCATGTTGTTTCAAATGGCAAGATTTCATTCTTTTTGATTGCCAACTAATATTCTAATATATATTATATATATATATATATATATATATATATATATATATATATATATACCAATATACCATATCTCTTAAATGTATATATATTGGTATATGTACCAATATACCATATCTCCTAAATGTGAGATAGGAAACCATCAAAATCCTACAGGAGAAAACATGCAACAACTTCTTTGACCTTGGCTGTAACAACTTCTTACTAGATAGACATGTCTCCGGAGGCAAGGGAAACAAAAGCAAAAATGAACTACTGGGACCTCATCAAGATCAAAATCTTCTGCACAGTGAAGGAAACAATCAACAAAACTAAAAGGTAACCAACAGAATGGGAGAAGATATTTGCAAATGACATATCAGATAAAGGGTTAGTATCCAAAAGCTATAAAGAGCTTATCAAACTTAACACTCAAAAAAACTAATAATTCAGTGAAGAAATGGGCAGAAGACATGAATAGATGCTTTTCCAAACAAGACATCTGGATGGTTAATAGATACATGAAAAGATGCTCAACATCACTCATCATTAGAGAAATACAAATCAAGACCATAATGAGGTACCACTTCACACTTCTCAGAATGGCTAAAATTAACAACTCAGGAAACAACAGATGTTGCCGAGGTTGTGTAGAAAGGAGAACACTTTTGCATGTTTGCAGGGAATGCAAACTGGCACAGCCACTCTGGAAAAACAGTGTGGAGATTCCTCAAAAAATAAAAAAAATAGAACTACCCTACCACCCAGAAATTGCACTACTAGGTATTTATCCAAAGGATATAAATGCTGATTCAAAGGGGTACATGCACCCCAATGTTTATAGCAGCACTATCAACCATAGCCAAAGTATGGAAAGAGCCCATAATTTAATAGTAAAATCTGTAGGTCTTTGTTGGGGTCTTCGGAAATTTATGCCATGCTTTAACAGTCCATCCCTACTCTAATACTGCAAAACAAAATTAATTTTTCCCCTTAGATCTTGGCTCCACCTGGGATTTATTTTAGAGTAAGGAGTAATGGAGGGAAAAGTGCCTACACATTCCTCTGCTAACACAGTCAGGCAAGACTTTCTGTTTGATGAATGACACAACCTGGTTTCTTTAAGCCATCAGGTACTTACCACTCAAAATATTATGAATCCACCCAACAAAAAAACTCCTATATCAAACAATGTTAACATGTGGCAACACCATTTTTAATCAGTCCCTAGATCAGTATTTCCTGAACTTTAGTCATTTGAATACTAGCTCTATAATTTTTGATATTTCTCCATTAACTCCTATAATATTGTTTTCTTGACACTTTAGCTTCAGTTGCCTCTTTTTATGTAAATCTATTTAAAAAAGGAAACTTTATATAATAATTTAATTTTCTAATTAAATTTCTGAAAGCATACTAAAATAAATAATTATTAAAATGAAATTTCATCTTTGCACCACCAATATCTCTTTTATTATTTTGGAAAGCATGATCTAGTTACAGCCAAATACATAGAGGTATGGAGCTCTCTAAAACAAAATATTGTGAGGATCAACAGAAATTTTGAGTGTTCATATTTGAAATGTTGATGATACTCTTTTTCTTTTCTGTGTTGTTACCTTATAGAGTCTACTGAAAATTCAATTTACTTACTTCTGTTACATTAGTTGGTGTATATTAATACATGACAGCAAAACCTAAATTTTAGCTGCAGGATAAATACCACACACACACACACACACACACACACACACACACACACACACACATTTTTAAACAAAAAAAAAAAAAATAGAAAAGCTCATTCTGCCTCTACAGATGAAACATTCTCTGCAACTCTAAAGAAACACATTTCATGCTCCAGATGAGTTTTGCTCTTTGCTGATTAAAACACCTGCCACCAAACCAAAAATAATGAAACAGGATGGCCCAAGAGGAGCTCTAAAGAATACTCCATTTTGCTTTTTTTGAAAGGATAGTTTTTTGAAAATGGAGAGCGTCAGTATTAATTCCAGGTAATGCAATTCTTTGGACAATAATAATAATCCTACTTTGGGGTCAACTGGGTCCCTAAATATATAGAGTAAAGTGATGAAGATAGATTCTTTTGACTATACATTTACATTGTGTATTACTTTCATATCTGGAAGTAGATGATGACTTTACAACCTTATATTTAGACTACAGAATTAAATAATTAATGAGATAATCTGAGGCAATGTACTATATAGACTCCTGGAGAATAAGGAACTGAAGAAGAAATAGTGCTGCTATGAACATTGGGGTGCATGTGCCCCTTCAAATCAGCACTCCCATATCCTTTGGATACATTCCTAGTAGTGCAATTTCTGGGTCGTAGGGTAGTTCTATTTTTAATTTTTTGAGGAACTGCTACATTATTTTCCAGAATGGCTGCACCAGTTTGCATTCCCACCAACAGTGCAAGAGGGTTCCCCTTTCTCCAGATCCTCACCAACATCTGTTGTTTCCTGAGTTGTTAATACTAGCCACTTTGACTGCCGTGATGTGAGAAACTTAACAGATGACAATAGGGGAAGGGTAGGAAAAATAAGAAGAAAACAGAGAGGGAGGCAAACCATAAGAGAACAAACTGAGGGTTGATGAGGATGGGGAAAATGGATGACGGACATTAAGATGGGCACTTGTTGGGATGAGGACTGGGTATATATACGTAGGTGATGAATCACTGGAATCTACTCCTGAAGACAAGACTACACTGTTCGTTAGCTAACTTGAGAATAAATAAAATAAAATTGGAAAAAAATAAATAAATAAAGAAGAAATAGAGAACAGGATGTTAGTTTCCATTCAAACCACATGTGCAGCCACTGAGTGAAAAGGGAACACTACTGGGTTGGTCTATGATATCTAAAGTTACCAAAAAAAAGGTCTTTGTTTAAGTGGCAACCAATAATATAAAAATCCCTTCGATGTCTAATAGTATGTATTCAGGACATAACGCTATTTTTGTCACTGTCTCATCAATAATGAAAAGAATGATAGCTAGTATTTAGCTAGTGCTATGCTTACCATGTAGCAGGTCTTTATAAATACCATTGTGTTTAATCCTCATGATATTATTTCCCCCATATTAGACATGAGAAAGTGGAGTCTCTGATGAGTAGTCTTGCCCAAGTCATGCAATTAGAAAGCAGAAGAGCTACAACCAAAACTCAAGCCTTTAAAAGCTTAAACTTTTCCCAGGAAACCACGGCCTTCCCCCAATTAGTGCAGCTCCTTCAACCTCCTGAGACGAACCCTTCTTCTTTGTCTTGGAGGGTAAACCACAGCAGGATAAAGCACCTGCCATGCAGCCTCTCTCCTGGCTATAGGGAGAAGAGCAGTTCAAGGAGTAGGGTCTGGCTTTCATTTAAGAAGGATGACGGTGACAACAGGGGTAGCTGTTCAAAAAACTGCAGGAGCCACAGAAAACCAATATTTCAAAACAAAAAAGTTTTAGACTTTTGCAATAAATAGTCTGCCATTCAGGTCATTAGTTTTTATTCAGCATTCATGGTGGTGCAGATCTTTATATTAGCTCCCCCCTCCCACCCAATTTGGCTCAAATAATTCGTGCAGTTTGAGCTGAAAAGAAACAAACAGTATTTGTAGGATTCCATTCTCCATTTCATAAATCCTCCTGCAGGGCACTGACTGACAGCTTGCTACATTTCTTATAGAGTATTTCACATCCCTGGGGTGGGCAAAACACTTGCACGAATGTACAATTGGAGAATATCAAATGAAATGTTTACAGAAATTTTTCTGCAGCTGCTACCTAGGAATACTTTCTCCTTGGAAATGTTGCCAGGATTCCCCCAAATTAAACAGAAATAAACATCCTTTTCCTTAGAGTCAGCAGTAAGGACATTTTGCTAGGATTTCCCATAGGGTCATGATGTTATATTCTAAAGGTAATTCTCAGATAATTTTGGGAAATATGTTATCAGGTACTACTTCGGAGTAGTCAGTCAAAAGGAGTTGCTCAAAATAAACAAAATATTGTATAGTATATAGAGAATAGTCTTAAGAGGTAGATAGACCTAGATTCTACACTCTGATCTACCACTTTTTGGCTAATTGTATCAAATAAAGACTTAAAATTTTAAGTTTTTAAAAATGTTTGTTCATTTTTGAAGAAGAGAGAGAGAAAGTGTGTGGTGGGAGGGGCAGAGAGAGAAGGAGACACAAGATCTGAAGCAGGGTCCAGGCAGGACTCGAACTCATAAGCCATGAGTTCATGAGATCATGACCTGAGCCAAAGCTGGATGCCCCACCGACTAAGCCATCCAGGCGCCCCTAGATACTTAAAATTTTAAAGAATTATTCCAAGGACAGAATAATTTTTGAAAAGTTACCTTCAAGACCTTTAGATTTGTAGACAGAGTCCTTATGTGAGAACAAGCTAGTGGTACCAATTATGTCATATGTGGTTCTAGGGTTGTGGGATATAAAGGTGAATAAGACATAACCCTTCCTGGAATGAATGAGGTACTTGTATTGGCAATATCAGCTATTTGATTTCCTGAAATATTCTGCTGGGTAATATGGTTATATCTGTATTATTTGGAAAATGACCCATTCATAGTTTCCAAGTATTCCTTAACAGCAACTGCCAGTCAGTGTCAAATCTGGCTTGAACACACTATAATTTCAATTAAGTGGCATACCATTTAAATATGCACATAAATAAATTGCATAGAAAAATTATGGAAGGAGAGATGAATGATCTAACAATAATGCATGTCAAACTTACAGTAAACACGTATCATGACAAATTTCCCTGACATTCTTCTCTCATGTGAAAATATATACAATAATATTTCTACTAAGGATGCTTTAAACAATAAACTTTGATGTCAGAAGCTTAGTTGTGAGAATGAGAAGGAGAGATAGGGATAATTTTGGAGGAATTTTTGTTTCAGCACACTTTAATGGGACACTGAACTCAACTGTTAAGTGTATGTCCCTGGAGAATTTGGTCTTCAGGGCTACATGACATATTCTGTCCACTTTTAAGAAGCCAAAGGTCAGGGAGCATTTTTGTCCTGGAGCCTGTTTCAGATTCTGTGTCTCCTTCTTTCTCTGCCCCTCCTCTGCTCACACTCTGTCTCTCTCTCTCAAAAAAATAAACATGAGAAAAAAAATAAAAATAAATGTATGAAAATTACCTAGACCATGATGAGTATTTATAAATGGTAGTTATTTTAAACTAAGCCCTCATTTGTGTGTCTACTATGTTTGGGGTCCTGTGGTAGTTGTTACAGGGAGCAGTAGATTTACAGTGTGGCTGATGGACATCTTGAATAATGAAGAAGGAAGTCTCATATGCTTGTCTTGTGGTGCTAACAGCGGTCACAAATATATAATACCTCTAAACTGGTTTGAGGATAAAGTAATTAATTGCCTCTAAGCATTTACTACTTTAAAAACATTTTTTTAATGTTTGTTTAATTTTGAGGGAGACGGAGACAGAATACAAGTGGGTTAGGGGCAGAAAGAGAGGGAGACACAGAATCCGAAGCAGGCTCCAGGCTCTGAGCTGTCAGCACAGAGCCTGACGTGGGGCTCGAACTTAGAAGCTGTGAGATCATGATCTGAGCTGAAGTCGGACACTCAACCGACTGAGCCACCCAGGTGCCCTGTATTTACTACTTTCAATAGTTATCAAATGGCTTATTCTGACACTGAGCCCCTATGTTATACATGGGCATGAAAATTATTTTCTTCCAAATCACTTTTCATCTGGTTGATATGTAAAATATATTTTTGACTTTTACACTAGTAGGTACAGTATAGACATAGATATAGACATCAAGATCCACTTCGCTGACCAGCCAGCCACCCAGCCACCCATCTATCCATATCTGTCTGTCTATCTGTTCAAATTTCACCAGCTTTAAATACAGTGCCATGTGCCCTAACATGTTCTGCAAAATAGACTCTGTGAAAGGAAGTGCCCTTTTAGGCTGGTAATACATATTTCAAATATTTTTCCATAAACGCTTCTGGAAGATCAAAATAATATGTGAACATCCATATGGAATTATATTTGATTCAATTTTACTAAGCAGTGATAGGCTGATGAACCTGGAAGGGAATTGGTGCAGTCATCCAGAAGGAGGAAGAAAGGAATGTAGTCTTTATTCAGAAAAAAAATCATAGTTATATAGACTTGAGTTTTCTAAAAGGATAGGAAACTGACACGAAGAAATAAATGCTATCTATAAAGCACTGGGGATGCACTTTCAGCACCATTGACTAACATCGCCAAAAATGACAGAGATCCCTTTGTCATATAATAAAATTTTATACAGACATTGCTTACTATTTGATAATGTTGCCTCTGAACTTTCAGGTCAATAATACAAATTATATTAAGATTTCTTTTAAGTATAAAATTCCATCAAAATATCATGAAATTATATCATATAAAAAATCAACAACAAATAGCACACTAGGGGAAAGAGCAACATTTAAATAAAATACCCTCAATTTTCCCTGAACTCAAGTGATAGCTTCTATTTTATCATATTTTTATAGTTTCCTTGATAGAAAAGTGAGATCAGGAGCAAAACCCTTATTTTAGAATGTGTGGTCACTGGACAGTATTTTTCTCTTCAGATAAGGTTATCTCCTGACTTTTGAAAGATTATTTTGACCATCATTTTGCTGTTCTCCTATAAATCTTACTTTCATACTGAAATGAGACCAATTCCAGTATGGAGACCTCAGTTACAAATTATCCATGGCCAAAATCATTATCCTGAGAAAACGAAGCTCAAAGTAGTGTTTCTGAATTGTGGTATAAAGAAAGTCATTGAAAGGCTTTGTTCTTTACGTTTCTATTTTCTTAAATCTTGATTTACCCAACTATTCCATTCATGAACAATACAGTATGATACAAAAGCTAAAGGCACAAGGTTATTTTTAATTTTTAGTTGTTACTTCTTTTATTTTTGTAGGAAAGTAGAACCCAGGCAATACAGATAAAACTATGTGTGTTACAGATTAAAAGATAGATCAAAATATACTCTTTGTAGAAGAGAAAAACATACTATAAAAAGAAAATGTGGACAAGTGTTTTTTGATAATAATATTTGAATGAGTGAATAAATAAATCTATTAACTATCTATCAAGTGCATTGCACATGTATGGTATGAAAAGCTCAGTGCTAGTTGCTGTGAAGGGAGACAAAGATGCATATATTGTAAAAACCACTGGGAATTAAAATCTAATGAACACTCTTTGAACAAATGAGTAATATTTAGAATCTTCCCATTGCAAAATTACAGAATTTCCATAGCAGCTTTTTCCTTTTAGCTTGCCTAATACCATACACATTTTATTTGTGCATGTACTATGAAGTAATCATCTTAACCGACAAGTTTTCAAATTCTTTGTTTCTTTTCTATTCCTATTTGCTAATAATCCTTCTCTTCCTCATTAACTAGTTATATTATATGTTAGTTATCATATATAAAATGATTATATATGACAGCAACTAAAAGGAGGAGAAATTAAGAAGTAGATATGTATGTTTGTATATATACATAATATATTATATATATATATATATATATATATATATAATATTTGAGCTATTCTATCCTAATGCTTCATTATTATTCCAACACTTCCCTTTCAATTATTGCAGTATGTTTTTTTTTTTTTTATTTATATATGAAATTTATTGTCAAATTGGTTTCCATACAACACCCAGTGCTCATCCCAAAAGGTGCCCTCCTCAGTACCCATCACCCACCCTCTCCTCCCTCCCACCCCCCATCAACCCTTAGTTTGTTCTCAGTTCTCAACAGTCTCTTATGCTTTGGCTCTCTCCCACTCTAACCTCTTTTTTTTTTTTTTTTTTTTGTTCCCCTCCCCCATGGGTTTCTCTTAAGTTTCTCAGGATCCACATAAGAGTGAAACCATATGGTATCTGTCTTTCTCTGTATGGCTTATTTCACTTAGCATCACACTCTCCAGTTCCATCCACGTTGCTACAAAAGGCCATATTTCATTTTTTCTCATTGCCACGTAGTACTCCATTGTGTATATAAACCACAATTTCTTTATCCATTCATCAGTTGATGGACATTTAGGCTCTTTCCATAATTTGGCTATTGTTGAGAGTGCTGCTATGAACATTGGGGTACAAGTGCCCCTATGCATCAGTACTCCTGTGTCCCTTGGATAAATTCCTAGCAGTGCTATTGCTGGGTCATAGGGTAGGTCTATTTTTAATTTTCTGAGGAACCTCCACACTGCTTTCCAGAGTGGCTGCACCAATTTGCATTCCCACCAACAGTGCAAGAGGGTTCCTGTTTCTCCACATCCTCTCCAGCATCTATAGTCTCCTGATTTGTTCATTTTGGCCACTCTGACTGGCGTGAGGTGATATCTGAGTGTGGTTTTGATTTGTATTTCCCTGATAAGGAGCGACGCTGAACATCTTTTCATGTGCCTGTTGGCCATCCGGATGTCTTCTTTAGAGAAGTGTCTATTCATGTTTTCTGCCCATTTCTTCACTGGGTTATTTGCTTTTCGGGTGTGGAGTTTGGTGAGCTCTTTATAGATTTTGGATACTAGCCCTTTGTCCGATATGTCATTTGCAAATATCTTTTCCCATTCCGTTGGTTGCCTTTTAGTTTTGTTGGTTGTTTCCTTTGCTGTGCAGAAGCTTTTTATCTTCATAAGGTCCCAGGAATTCACTTTTGCTTGTAATTCCCTTGCCTTTGGGGATGTGTCGGGTAAGAGATTGCTACGGCTGAGGTCAGAGAGGTCTTTTCCTGCTTTCTCCTCTAAGGTTTTGATGGTTTCCTGTCTCACATTCAGGTCCTTTATCCATTTTGAGTTTATTTTTGTGAATGGTGTGAGAAAGTGGTCTAGTTTCAACCTTCTGCATGTTGCTGTCCAGTTCTCCCAGCACCATTTGTTAAAGAGACTGTCTTTTTTCCATTGGATGTTCTTTCCTGCTTTGTCAAAGATGAGTTGGCCGTACGTTTGTGGGTCTAGTTCTGGGGTTTCTATTCTATTCCATTGGTCTATGTGTCTGTTTTGGTGCCAATACCATGCTGTCTTGATGATGACAGCTTTGTAGTAGAGGCTAAAGTCTGGGATTGTGATGCCTCCTGCTTTGTTCTTCTTCTTCAAAATTACTTTGGCTATTCGGGGCCTTTTGTGGTTCCATATGAATTTTAGGATTGCTTGTTCTAGTTTCGAGAAGAATGCTGGTGCAATTTTGATTGGGATTGCATTGAATGTGTAGATAGCTTTGGGTAGTATTGACATTTTGACAATATTTATTCTTCCAATCCATGAGCAGGGAATGTCTTTCCATTTCTTTAAATCTTCTTCAATTACCTTCATAAGCTTTCTATAGTTTTCAGCATACAGATCCTTTACATCTTTGGTTAGATTTATTCCTAGGTATTTTATGCTTCTTGGTGCAATTGTGAATGGGATCAGTTTCTTTATTTGTCTTTCTGTTGCTTCATTGTTAGTGTATAAGAATGCAACTGATTTCTGTACATTGATTTTGTATCCTGCAACTTTGCTGAATTCATGGATCAGTTCTAGCAGACTTTTGGTGGAGTCTATCGGATTTTCCATGTATAATATCATGTCATCTGCAAAGAGCGAAAGCTTGACTTCATCTTTGCCAATTTTGACGCCTTTGATTTCCTTTTGTTGTCTGATTGCTGATGCTAGAACTTCCAGCACTATGTTAAACAACAGCGGTGAGAGTGGGCATCCCTGTCGTGTTCCTGATCTCAGGGAAAAAGCTCTCAGTTTTTCCCCGTTGAGGATGATGTTAGCTGTGGGCTTTTCATAAATGGCTTTTATGATCTTTAAGTATGTTCCTTCTATCCCGACTTTCTCAAGAGTTTTTATTAAGAAAGGGTGCTGGATTTTGTCAAAGGCCTTTTCTGCATCGATTGACAGGATCATATGGTTCTTCTCTTTTTTTTTGTTAATGTGATGTATCACGTTGATTGATTTGCGAATGTTGAACCAGCCCTGCATCCCAGGAATGAATCCCACTTGATCATGGTGAATAATTCTTTTTATATGCCGTTGAATTCAATTTGCTAGTATCTTATTGAGAATTTTGGCATCCATATTCATCAGGGATATTGGCCTGTAGTTCTCTTTTTTTACTGGGTCTCTGTCTGGTTTAGGAATCAAAGTAATACTGGCTTCATAGAATGAGTCTGGAAGTTTTCCTTCCCTTTCTATTTCTTGGAATAGCTTGAGAAGGATAGGTATTAGCTCTGCTTTAAACGTCTGGTAGAACTCCCCTGGGAAGCCATCTGGTCCTGGACTCTTATTTGTTGGGAGATTTTTGATAACCGATTCAATTTCTTCGCTGGTTATGGGTCTGTTCAAGCTTTCTATTTCCTCCTGATTGAGTTTTGGAAGAGTGTGGGTGTTCAGGAATTTGTCCATTTCTTCCAGGTTGTCCAATTTGTTGGCATATAATTTTTCATAGTATTCCCTGATAATTGTTTGTATCTCTGAGGGATTGGTTGTAATCATTCCATTTTCATTCATGATTTTATCTATTTGGGTCATCTCCCTTTTCTTTTTGAGAAGCCTGGCTAGAGGTTTGTCAATTTTGTTTATTTTTTCAAAAAACCAACTCTTAGTTTCATTGATCTGCTCTACAGTTTTTTTAGATTCTATATTGTTTATTTCTGCTCTGATCTTTATTATTTCTCTTCTTCTGCTGGGTTTAGGCTGCCTTTGCTGTTCTGCTTCTATTTCCTTTAGGTGTGCTGTTAGATTTTGTATTTGGGATTTTTCTTGTTTCTGGAGATAGGCCTGGATTGCAATGTATTTTCCTCTCAGGACTGCCTTTGCTGCGTCCCAAAGCGTTTGGATTGTTGTATTTTCATTTTCGTTTGTTTCCATATATTTTTTAATTTCTTCTCTAATTGCCTGGTTGACCCACTCATTCGTGAGTAGGGTGTTCTTTAACCTCCATGCTTTTGGAGGTTTTCCAGACTTTTTTCTGTGGTTGATTTCAAGCTTCATAGCGTTGTGGTCTGAAAGTATGCATGGTATGATTTCAATTCTTGTAAACTTATGAAGGGCTGTTTTGTGACCCAGTATATGATCTATCTTGGAGAATGTTCCATGTGCACTCGAGAAGAAAGTATATTCTGTTGCTTTGGGATGCAGAGTTCTAAATATATCTGTCAAGTCCATCTGATCCAATGTCTCATTCAGGGCCCTTGTTTCTTTATTGATCGTGTGTCTAGATGATCTATCCATTTCTGTAAGTGGGGTGTTAAAGTCCCCTGCAATTACCACATTCTTATCAATAAGGTTGCTTGTGTTTATGAGTAATTGTTTTATATATTTGGGCGCTCCGGTATTCGGCGCATAGACATTTATAATTGTTAGCTCTTCCTGATGGATAGACCCTGTCACTATTATATAATGTCCTTCTTCATCTCTTGTTACAGCCTTTAATTTAAAGTCTAGTTTGTCTGATATAAGGATGGCTACTCCAGCTTTCTTTTGGCTTCCAGTAGCATGATAAATAGTTCTCCATCCCCTCACTCTCAATCTAAAGGTGTCCTCAGGTCTAAAATGAGTCTCTTGTAGACAGCAAATAGATGGGTCTTGTTTTTTTATCCATTCTGATACCCTATGTCTTTTGGTTGGCGCATTTAATCCATTTACATTCAGTGTTATTATAGAAAGATATGGGTTTAGAGTCATTGTGATGTCTGTATGTTTTATGCTTGTAGTGATGTCTCTGGTACTTTGTCTCACAGGGTCCCCCTTAGGATCTCTTGTAGGGCTGGTTTAGTGGTGACAAATTCCTTCAGTTTTTGTTTGTTTGGGAAGACCTTTATCTCTCCTTCAATTCTAAATGACAGACTTGCTGGATAAAGGATTCTCGGCTGCATATTTTTTCTGTCTAGCACACTGAAAATCTCGTGCCAATTCTTTCTGGCCTGCCAAGTTTCAAAAGAGAGATCAGTCACGAGTCTTATAGGTCTCCCTTTATATGTGAGGGCACGTTTACCCCTTGCTGCTTTCAGAATTTTCTCTTTATCCTTGTATTTTGCCAGTTTCACTATGATATGTCGTGCAGAAGATCGATTCAAGTTACGTCTGAAGGGAGTTCTCTGTGCCTCTTGGATTTCAATGCCTTTTTCCTTCCCTAGTTCAGGGAAGTTCTCAGCTATTATTTCTTCAAGTACCCCTTCAGCACCTTTCCCTCTCTCTTCCTCCTCTGGGATACCAATGATGCGTATATTATTTCTTTTTAGTGTATCACTTAGTTCTCTAATTTTCCCCTCATATTCCTGGATTTTTTTATCCCTCTTTTTCTCAGCTTCCTCTTTTTCCATAACTTTATCTTCTAGTTCACCTATTCTCTCCTCTGCCTCTTCAATCCGAGCCGTGGTGGTTTCCATTTTGTTATGCATTTCGTTTAAAGCGTTTTTCAGCTCCTCGTGACTGTTCCTTAGTCCCTTGATCTCTGTAGCAAGAGATTCTCTGCTGTCAGCTATACTGTTTTCAAGCCCAGCGATTAATTTTATGACTATTATTCTAAATTCACTTTCTGTTATATTATTTAAATCCTTTTTGATCAGCTCATTAGCTGTTGTTATTTCCTGGAGATTCTTCTGAGGGGAATTCTTCCGCTTGGTCATTTTGGATAGTCCCTGGCGTGGTGAGGACCTGCAGGGCACTTCCCCTGTGCTGTGGTGTATAACTGGAGTTGGTGGGCGGAGCCGCAGTCAGACCTGATGTCTGCTCCCAGCCCACCGCTGTGTCCACAGTCAGACTGGTGCGTGCCTTCTCTTCCCCTCTCCTAGGGGCGGGATTCACTGTGGGGTGGGGTGGTCTGTCTGGGCTACTTGCACACTGCCAGGCTTGTGACGCTGGGGATCTGGCGTCTTAGCTGGGGTGGGTAGGCAAGGTGCACAGGGGCAGGAGGGGCAGGCTTAGCTTGCTTCTCCTTAGGTGATCCACTTCAGGAGGGGCCCTGTGGCAGCAGGAGGGAGTCAGATCCGCTGCCGGAGGTTTGGCTCCGCAGAAGCGCAGAGTTGGGTGTTTGCGCGGAGCGAGCAAGTTCCCTGGCAGGAACTGGTTCTCTTTGGGATTTTGGCTGGGGGATGGGCGGGGAAGATGGCGCTGGCGAGCGCCTTTGTTCCCCACCAAACTGAGCTCTGTCGTCCGGAGGCTCAGCAGCTCTCCTTCCCTTTGTCCTCCAGCCTTCCCGCTTTCTGAGCAGAGCTGTTAACTTACGACCTCCCAGACGCTAAGTCGCGCTTGCTGTCGGAACACAGTCCGTCAGGCCCCTCCGCTTTTTGCAAGCCAGACTCGGGGGCTCTGCTTGGCCGGCGAGCCGCCCCTCCGCCCCGGCTCCCTCCCGCCAGTCCGTGGAGCGCGCACCGCCTCGCCGCCCTTCCTACCCTCTTCCGTGGGCCTCTCGTCTGCGCTTGGCTCCGGCGACTCCGTTCTGCTAATCCTCTGGTGGTTTTCTGGGTTATTTAGGCAGGTGTAGGTGGAATCTAAGTGATCAGCAGGACGCGCGGTGAGCCCAGCGTCCTCCTACGCCGCCATCTTCCTCTTGTCTCCTTGCAGTATGTTTTTAAAAAATAGTCATGTTATCTGACCTCAAATACCTTTCTTTTTCAGATGTTTCTTTGCATTTTGCTTGTTTAGTCTTTCAGTGCACTTTAGGACCCACTCCCTCCCCCCACCCATTTGTTTAGGGTATTTATTGTAATAACATTATATTATTTGTTTCCCTGATCACTAATATGCCATAGTTGTACACTTAGTGTTTTAACATATCTTTTAACAATATTTAAAATTTTTTTTCATGTAAGTCACGTACTTTCCTTGTGAAGGTTTTCATAAAACTACGTAGAGATTTAAAAGTATATATTTTGGGGCACCTGGGTGGCTCAGTCAGTTAAGTAACTGACTTTGGCTCAGGTCATGATCTCATGATTCGTGAGTTCAAGTCCCATGTAGGGCTCTGTGCCAACAGTTCAGAGCCTGGAATCTACTTTGGATTCTGTGTGTCCGTCTCTCTCTGCCCCTCTCCCACTCATACACTCTCTCCTTCTCTCTCTCAAAAAATAAATAAACATTACAATTTTTTTAAACAAAGAAAAAATTATTTTTGAAATGAATTAACTTTAGTTTTTTTTCTGGCAGTTTATACTTGACCATAACAATTTTCCTTGGGTGTCTGTTAAGAACTGGGCACTACAGCAGTGCTGACAAAATATGAGAATGCTCCTGGACTGTAAATATACAAGAGGGAGAACTATGGAATTTGGAGTCACCAGACTTTATTCAGGAGGTCCTTGAAGAATGAGTAGCTTTTAAGGAGGAAGGTAGAAGGGGCTTGGGGTATTGGCATACTAGGAAAGAGGGAAATCTGAAAGCCCACAGGTAGGCCCCTGGTCAGTGCTGCCTTAATTAGAGAAATGGCAGGTGATCCTTGAAGGCTTAAGGAGAACATACATCCCTTCGCTCTATCCCCACCTGAACCACTCTTAGGAAAAGTACTTTAGTTTTATTTTTACTCAAAGGTATTTAAAATGTTATGATGTAAAGTAAGAAAATTTGGTAAAAGTCCTCTTTTGTCTCTATTAGATTACAAGCAGAAAAAAAGAAGAAAATAATAAATTAGTGACATATTCAGAATCTAAAATGACTCTGAAATAAAAGGCTCACAGATCACATAATGTCTTATATTTAAGCGTCAACCCTTCTTGTTTAAGAACTTGTATGAACTAATTTGGACAATAGAGTAAAATAAACATGCAATTTGTCAGACATCATGGATTTATAAAATCATAGGATTAAGTCTTTAACCTTTATTCATAAAGGATTAGTTGGAATACATTTTTAAAATTTATTTTAAGGAGATATTTTCAGAATTAAATAGTTTACAATGGCCTAGACTAAAGGAATTCACCTAAGGTTCAATTTAGGGCTAGTTTCTATCATTTACCTGTGAAAATTGACTTCTAAACAACATATATTATTTCATTCTTGAATTAGTTACAGAAAAGATCTAATATGCACAATTTGTGTATCTTCAATTGCATCATAATATATTCAAAATAGTGAGCACAAATAATACATCCAGATAGAGTTCTCACTTTGGGAGGTACAGAGAAATTAGTAAATTAATGTAGAGGTTGATTAGTGAAAGATACCCTATTGACCTGAATGACTTTACCTGGTGAGCCGTTTATATATAGTAACTAATGTATAGACTGGGAAAAGCTTATCACTTGTCTACTCTCTCTTCCTCCTAATATGTTGTTCAAAAAGCCTTTTAAAACAGTGTAATAACTTGCAGGCCCAGACGTGGTTCCATAACAATCCAGATAATCAATTAAAAGGAAATGAATTCAGAATTTTATAGCATGTGAAAAGGCCAAGTTTTATTTAATTGTTATAATATGACAAGGAGAACTAAGAATCAAAGGCATAAAAAAATTTTATATGCAACATTTCTATCCCTTTTTAATTCCTCTTCTAGAATTATCAAGGGACTATTTGGCAGAATGAGAGTATAATCCTAAATTAAAGCTTGTAAAAATCTAGTCTGCAGACTCTTGAGGTCCCTGGGACCCTTTCAGGTGGTCAATGAATTCAAAACCATTTTTATGATGATAATAATAACAGGTTACTTGCTTTTTCACTGAGTTGGTATTGTGCACCAAATGTGCGCAAACAACAGTGAGTAAGCTTCTGGTGACTTAAGACAGTGGCACTAAACTATATTAGTAGTCATTATATTTTTCACTTCCACTCAGTTACACCAATGAAAAAAGGCCAGTTTCACTTAAGAATTTCCTTGATTAGGGGCGCTTGGGTGGCTCAGTTGGTTAAGCATCCGACTTCGGCTCAGGTCATGATCTCGTGGTCCTTGGGTCTGAACGCCTCATAGGGCTCTGTGCTCAGAGAGCACAGCTCAGAGCCTGGAGCCTGCTTGGGATTCTGTGTCTCCCTCTCTGCCCCTCCCCTGCTTGCACTCTGTCTCAAAAATAAACATTAAAAAAAATAATAATAAAAAAAGAGAATTTCCTTGATTAAACAGTTAAAGTTATTAGTTTTAATAAATCTTGTCCCTTGAGTACATGTCTTTTAAAAAAAAATTAACGTTTATTTTTGAGAAAGAGAAAGAGCACAAGAGAGCGGGGGAGGGGCAGAGAGAGGAGCTAGAGAATCCAAGGCTGGCTCTGAGCTGATAGCAGAGAGCCCCATGTGGTGATGCTTGAACTCACAAACTGTGAGATCACGACCTGAGGGGAAGTTGGATGCTTAACAGACTGAGCCACGAAGGCTCCCCTGATACATGTCTTTTTAAATATTCTGTGAAAGAAAAACAAAATGAGAATATGCATAAAGTACTTCTGTGTCCTGAAATAGTACAGTTGTTTCAACAGAAGCACTACAGTAGTCCACCCAATCCAAGGTTTGCTTTCCACAATTTCAGTTACCTGTGGTCACTCATGGTCTGAAAGCAGATGATCATCTTTCAGTATGTCAGAAGGTCAATGGTAGCCTAACACTATGTCACAATACCTATGTCATTCACTGCATTTCATCTCATTAGGTAGGCATTTTTTCATCTCATATCATCACAATAAGGGTGAGTATAGTGCCATAAGATATTTTGAGAGAGATAAGACATTTACATAAGTTTTGTTAGAGTATATTGTTAAACTTATTCTATTTTATTATTAGTTATTAATTATTAATTATTATTATTAGTTATTTATTAATAGTTATTGTTGCTAATCTCTTAGTATGCTTAACTTATGAATTAAACTTTATCATAGATATGTATGTACAGAGAATAACCCATAGAGGGAATAGGGTTCAGTACTGTCCCTGATTTCAGGCATGGGCTGGGAATCTCAGAATCTTGGAACATATCCCCTGTGGATAAGGGAGGACTACTGCATTAGGACTGTTTGAGTTGCAAGCCAACTTTATGGTAAGATCAGTGGTGATATTAATCAATATGATTTGATTTTTAAATATTGTATAATGAAATGTGTCAACATTTGGAAGGTTTGAAGTGAACTAATATTTTCCAAAAGACTAACAGTTTTTCAAAAACATGTGTAGGTAAAAGATCTACTCAAAGTGCAAAGAAACCCAATGGATTTTAATATAACAATGCACAAAAAGTCCACCAATATTGTTTCAAATTCCTTATTGAAATTATCATTTAAAAAACCACATTTGTCTAGTTTTGAGGTTGTATCAAAGAATAATATGCATCATTATCTGAAAAGGCTATTAAAATACTCCCTTTTCCAACTACACATTTGTGAAAGTCTAGATTTTCTTGATGTACTGCAAAAGCACAACAGATTGAGTGCAGAAGCAGATATGAGCATTCAGCTATCTTCTCTTAAGCCATATATTATTGGATTTGAAAAAAATATAAAGTAATGCCATTTTTTTCATGAGGTAACTACAATTATTTCTAAAAAATTAATGTTCACATATAGTGGGTTCTTTATTGTTATTTTTAAATAAATTGTTAAATGTTTTAAGTTTCTCAGTTTCAGTTTCTAATATGATAATATTGATAGATACAACTTATATAAACAAGAACCCTTTGGGGTCTTAAGTTATTTTTAAGAGCGTAAATGGTTTCTAAGGCCAACAAAATTTGAGAAACAAAATTTAAACAAATACTTTAAATATTTAGAATTAGATTTTACTATTACTTAAGAGATGAAAGGTAAAGAAATAGTTATAGCACAATTTTTCTTTTCTTTTCTTTTCTTTCTTTTTTTTTTTTTTTTTGGATAAAAAGACTGCTCTTCCTTTAAAGCTCACATTCAAATGAGCATAATGAGTTTTGTGTAAATTATTTGGAATTTCAACCCCCACACTTACATACTGTATAAACTTGACCAGGCTGCTTACTCTCTCCATGACAACTTTCTCATCTGTAAAATGAGAATAATAATAATAATAACAATAATAATGTCTATCTCAACAGTTGTGAGGTTTAAATGAGATAGTCCAAGTAGTTGAACACAATGCCTGTGACTGAACAGGTACTTGTTGTGTTGTTATATTTTGAGGTTAACTTCCTCCTTGATTTCATAGTAACAAAATGTGAACAATACTTGGCATATCTTTTGAAGTTTTTAAAAAATTTTTAATTTAATTTAATTTTTACATAAGAGAGAGAAAGAGAGAAAGTGTGTGTGTGTGAGTGAGGGAGTGGGCAGAGAGAGACAGAGAGAGAGAGAGAAAATCTTAAGCAGGTTCCATGCTCAGTGTGCAGCCCGACATGGGTCAGATCCCAGAATCCTGGGACCATGACCTGAGCTGAAATGCAGAGTTGGGCATGCAACTGACTGAGTCACCCAAGCACCTCTCTTTTGAAGTTTTTAGTTATCTAAATAAGCATATTGGACAACATAATCCAAATATTCTATTACTATTGCTTCATCGATTTGTAGAGAAAAATAGTTAAAGGGAAATTTGATTGGCTTTTACTAAGGTTGGCAAATAATCTTTTTTCCTGCCTTTGAGAAAGACTTTTCTGAACATCGTCCATGTTTTAGTCTTATGATTTAAAATTATTTTTGTGCTGCATCCTTTAAAAATTTTTTTTAATGTTTATTTATATTTTGAGAGAGACAGAGACAGAGACAGAATGTGAACCGGGGAGGGCAGAGAGAGAGGGAGACACAGAATCCGAAGCAGGCTCTGAGCCCAAGTCAGACGCTTAACTGACTGAGCTACCCAGGTGTCCCCGTGTTGCATCCTTTTTATTAAATCAGCCCAGCAGAAGGATTAGTATCTTCTGATATATTGGTTTATGCTTTGGTGTAATTGAAGGAAAAGTGTTAAGACATTGAATAACCTGCCTTTTGACACAAGTCAATAAATAAATATTCTAACATAATCAAAGAGAAGGGAATTAGCTCTCTTTGGGAGTAGGCTGTGTTACAGGAGATACTATGCAGTTACTTGCAATCTTCTTACATCCTTCAAAAGAATTTATGAGAATGAGTTAGGTAGAAGTGAAAGTTGAACCATATAAGGTGCAATTTTTATAATCCTAGGATTATTCGGTATATATGTGAGGTTGAGAAAGTTTATCATGTATCTCCGAATAATCACAAATCATAACTGAGAAGTAGAAAGCTAAACTCAAGTCCCTTTCTACATTCAAGACATAGTCTTATAAATGTAAATATTTAGCTTAAATCATTGAATAGCATATGCTTCTTTCCATTAAAAAAAATATTTATTTATTTTTGAGAGAGAGGGACAGTGGGTAGGGGAGGGGCAGAGAGAGAGATTGAGAGAAAATCTCAAGCATGCTCCTCACTGTCAGTGCAGAGCCCAAACTGGAGCTCAATCCACGAACCATGAGATCATGATCTGAGCTGAAGTTGGACGCCTAATCTACTGAGCCACCCAGGCACCCCTGAATAGCATGTTTACAACAGTATTAGTGAGATATGCTGCCATATTTCCCTCTTCTAAATTTTTATATTTTTACTGAAAAAAAAAGAAACAAAAATCAAACCTTTTTAGCTCTAAGAAGTTGTAAAAGTAACAAGAGAGTTAGTTATGATTTTTCAGTTCCTTTTTGGCATTAAGAAAATTAGACAGCTTTTCTAGGGGTGCTTGTGTGGCTCAGTAGGTTGAACGTCTTACTTTGGCTCAGGTCAAGGTCACACTTACAGTTTGTGTGTTCAAGCCCTGCATCAGGCTTGTCTTGTCTGTGCTGACAGCTCAGAGCCTGGAGCCTGCTTCAAATTCTGTGTCTCCCTCTCTCTCTGTCCCTTGCCCCACTCACACTCTGTCTCTCTCTGTCTCTCGAAAATAAATAAACATTAAAAAAAAAAAATCAGACAGCTTTTCTAAATGCCTTTAAAAAAGAAAAAAACCAACACAGTCATTGATTCACTTCCTTAACAAGCTTTCAGTTTACTGGAAAGATACAGAACAAACATGATGAGCTCAGAAGATTTTAAAATCCTAAGCCTATTTTCTAATTGTACAAGCTATATGTCTTTTATCATTTAAAATGAATGACAAAAAAGCCTATATAAAATAAGGCATAGAAAGGGAAGCTATTTGTGTTTTGCATACCAGTATCTACCAAATCTAGGAAGACACTGCCAGAAAAATAAGTCAAAATGGATCCAGAATTTCCCACATTTGAAGTGTAATGTACATACCTTGAAAGAAGAAAAAGCTAAAAGAAATGACTTTAATTGTGTGATTTGTATCATAAGGCTTACAATTCTCTTAGTGTCTCATACCACAGACCCTGTTACACCTTAGCAGAAGAGTCCAAAAGGTGATATTTACATGTTTTGAGCTAAGAGATCACCAATTTTATACACTGCAAGTAAGCATGGACTTTCAAAAGTCCATGGTGCATATAACTTACATAAGCCAATAATTTAAGACTTTTGTCTCTTCAAAATGTTGCTTAACAGTCAAGCTAATTGTGCATGTTGAAATTTATGATGGGCAAGTCACATCATAATTTTAAAATAGCTTTATGACTTAACTGATCATTTTTGTTTCTTTTTGTGAAATTTTTAGTCTGAAAATTTCTTTCTGTGAAAATTTCAGTCTGACTGAAAACCCAGCACTAGTGCTTATTCTAACTTGCCAACCCACAGATTTTGGCGTTACTATGAAATATGTTATAAGACTTTGCTTCTGGCTTTAGCAATGTGCTTTTTTTTTTTTAATATTTATTTATTTTTGAGACAGAGAGAGACAGAGCATGAATGGGGGAGGGGCAGAGAGAGAGAGGGAGACACAGAATCAGAAGCAGGCTCCAGGCTCTGAGCCATCAGCCCTGAGCCTGACGCGGGGCTCGAACTCACGAACCGTGAGATCATGACCTGAGCTGAAGTCGGACGCTCAACCGACTGAGCCACCCAGGCGCCCCGTTTGCTTCTGGCTTTATATTTAGCTTATTTTATTTAGTTGGCTTAAGTGACTACATTAGTTGTTAACAATGAAACTTAACTCATATCGGGTGAGGGTGAGCTGGGGACTACATCTGGGACCTGTTACAACCTGATGCCGCATGGGTTTATTTCAACAAGGAAAGGAAACGCATTTAAACTCCAGCTCTGATTCAGAAATGATTCTGAATTCAGTTATTCTGTAGCATTTGGACCTTGTCCATGTATCAGTTATTACAAATCTTCCTCCCACATCTTGTCTTCCCAATTGGAAATAAGCAAACTTTGTTTTTATCAGTCTCTAAGTATTTAAATTTGCATATGGCACCCAAAAAGCATTTTGCTTTGCATTTGCAAACTTCGGCTTCATTAAAAAAAATTTTTTTTTCAAATCATGTGTCTTGTGAAGAATTACATGGAGAACATTTTGTTGTTAATAGTCATTTAAATTATTTACTGGCTTTTTTTCATTTCCCTGGAAAACACTGAGAACGTTCTCACAATGTGTCTGGCTTCTCTTGGAAAATCATGTTGTAATGTGAATCCAAAGCATCAGAATTTGTGAAAGCAGAGTGTTTTCCCAAAAGTGTCAAGCAGCCAAATGGTACCAGTTTCAAGAATGATGCCAGAGTGTTTTTCAGAAAGACAGTTTTTGTTTAAATCCCTGCTTTTTGTCTAGTATCTATAGTTGGTCTATTTGTCCCAAAGACAAAGGGCCAGAAGCACCTGAAACTTCTTTTACTTCCTTTGGAAAGTCACTTGACATTTTGCTGCAATATTTTAATTTTATTATATTATTTATTTATCTTATTAAATCTCTTGTTGATCAGACATAATTGAGGGAAGATTCATATTTTATAAAATAGTACATATATTTTAGACGAATAATATCTTTTTACTCAATATCTTTTATATTGATGTGTAAACACAAATGTAAGCTATCAAAGACTAGATTTAGGTTGATTATTATTTATCATTTTTCATTCATTCATATATATATATATTTATTAAGCATATACAAGGTAGTTGCTAGATTTTATGAAGGAGCGTAAAGATGAATCAGACATAAATCTAATCTCATTCCCCTCTATTAAAAAAGGTAATATTAAATAGATAGCTAAATAAGAGAGGGAGGAAGGAGGAAGGGTGGATGTGTGAAGGAGAGAGAGAATAGCAGTGATAAAAACAAATGTGGCAAAATGTTAACAATTGGTGAATTCTGGACAATGAGTATAAAGGAGTTCTTTGCACAATTCTTATAACTTTTCTGTATGTTAGATATTATTTTAAAAGAGAAATTTATTAAGTGTCTGTTCTGGAAAAAAAGTAGATGAAATATCTAAGGGACTGAGGTTTGGGATGTCTAGAGTCCTCCTCAATGATGGGAATTGCATCTCAAATCTTTTTTACCTCCCTACTGTTTCTAAAATCATTCTTTCAACTTGGGAGACGCTCAAGAAATGTATAAACAGTGAGTGCTTACTTTTTTATTTGAAATCTTAATTTTCAGGCCAAATTTCTTCAGATCAAGCCATTAAACTATTGTAAATGCACATACAATACACAAGAGAAACCGTGCTAGAGACAACTTTGAGGCTGGAGCTTAATCTTTCTCATCTTTATACATCCAGTGGAGACCCTGTGTGTAGTAAGTGCTCAATTCCTATTTGTTGGCTGTATGAATGAATAAACACAGACTGAAACACTTTTGCGCCAAAGATCTTCAAATTGATTTCTCTTATTTTGCTTCTCACACCAAGGCTACACTGACCTTCATGAGGTCGAGTTAGGCCAGAGTGTTCAATTTGACACATAGGATTCTTCACGACAGCCTTTCTAATTAGAACTGCAATGTGCAAACCATATTTAGGAAAAGGTGTACAAGGATTCGTCAACAGGAAAGTAGATTTAAAATCTGGAGAATGTTAATGGTCAGCTAATATATTTGGCATGTGGTTAAATAAAATGTTTTATTGTGTCTCTTTAAAATCAAAAGCCCTATATTATGTATATGCTTTTCAAATGACATTTGAATGAAAATGTAAAAGGCATCTAAAGAGATGAAGGGCACTTCTGGAGTTAGAGCTCTCAGGTTTGATAATAACATTTTGAGTAATCTAAATGCATACCTATTATCACTTAAGTGAGCACTGATGCTGCCAATGGATCTTATACAAATATTCAGATTTTTGTTTTCCTCGTCATTCTGAAGGTTATCTCCCTGGTCGCTCTGAAAATCAGGTGACAACCATTTCCCATGATGCTTTAAGGGCTGTCAAACTGTCCATCAAGCTGTCACCTGACCAATCGTTCCCATGGTTCTTTTAGACTTCCAGTATGATAAATTGAAAGGCACTATTATCTGTCTGTTGTGAAGAGGAACTGTTTGGGCTTTGATAAGATATCACTACTCCCAGGTGAGAGGCGGCTGACAGCACATCAAGGCAAAACAACACGTAGAAACACTGAACAGGGGAGCACAGGTTTACAAACATCTGTTGTCATTTATTACTTTTCTTTGGGCTTAAGTTTCTGACTCATCCTTAGATAATTCAAGAACAGATATTTTGCTTTCTAGCTTGCAAGCAACAATTGCTGCTCTTTTCATCTTGGGAGAAAAATCTAGAAATTGAAAACACAACCGCCTACCTTTTTCATGCATGGCACACAAGTGTTCTGCCTCGTAACCGACAAGTTCTGTGATGTCATCATTTGCCTTTTTAGAAACGTATTTGAGAATAAGTATATTTAACTATGATAAATAGTTGGGTGTGGGGGGCCAAATAATAAAATTAATTACCTATGTCTTAGAGGTTATTATCAATTTACCAATAGACAAACAATATGAACTAGTTTAAGTGTTTGCACATATTGGTTAATTTATATTTTAGTATTGATGATGAGGTTAGTAAGTCCAACATTTCATGAGAAATAAAGTTTGTGATTTATTATGACAAGCCTCACTTTTTAATTGTTCTGAATTGTGCTAACATAAATTTCAAAACTTGAATTTATACACAAGAGATGAATAGAGGATAAGACATTGCCCTCAATGGATCAATGGTGTAGTCAGGATTGGGATAAAGAAAACTGTTTGTAAAGGTTGCAGGGGGAGGTTGTGAGGTAAAGGGTTTCTGAGGAAATCTTTCTGAGAAGTGGGAATAGTTTATTAGAGCTACAGAAACAGTTTTACATTTAGGATTTAATCTTTGGACTTAAACATCCAAATACGTGTCAACAGAAACTTATTAAAAGGTATGAAAAGCTGGATACTTGAATCCTTACTATAAATAAATAAATAAATGTATAAAAAATGTAATTTTATTCTTTAGAAGTTACTCTCTTTTTTGTGATTTGTCTTTTTTCTTTTCCTTCCCTTTGACTTTAATGACACATGATGACAGGTTTCTTATGTGCCCTGTGCCCTTACATACTATCATTATATGAGTACCTGAACATACCCTTTGGAGACCACTCAGGGAAAAACAATCTGTTGTTATTTATTGTGGAATAAAAGTACTGTAGTTGGTTGCTAACATCACCACCTTGTGTACAAATATTTTTTTGCACACAGTTTCCTCATGTAATTAAGCAGTATTGTAATTTCATTACATAGTAATGTAGCACTTCGATTAGAGACAACATTTAAATGATTTTATAATTCACAATCTGAAAAAATAAACTATGGTTTATTTTTAGTCCTTTGTAACTATTTAACCACCTTACACTCTTCTTCACTCATGCAAGAAGCAAAAATACCCCCAGAGTCCTCAAGGACAGAATTTGTCAAAATGCTCTCTAAAACAATGGCCAAGGAATTCAGAGTAAAAAGGAAAAGAAAGAATTAAATTTCCTGAATATTCATAATAATACCAACAGTACGTGCATTCAGTGCCTACAGTCTCTATTGGTGAAACTCCAATTTCAACTGTTTTTTTCCCTAAGCATTCTTAGCTCACCCAGTAGGCTAATATTGGAAATTATTACTTACTTGAAAGTATCACTTTGGTCTCTATCCAAAGACGAGGGGAACCTCTTCATGAGGTTCTGAATATCAAAATTCTTTTTCTAGTGGCTTCTGGTGTGTGAGAATCCCATAGCAAGTTTTACAATTTTCAACAGTCCTTGGAGATCCATGAAGTAAGCTGATTGGACTCCATTACTTTTCCAAAAGGATATACCTTTTGGTCTAATGAAGGAGGTAGTGGCTGGAGAGGAAAAGACCAGAATATTCAATAAATTCTGTGTAGGTCTCAAAGGAGACAAACAAACAATGCTCCTTGTTAGTCTCTCTCTCTCACAACAAGCATTCTGATAGATTTCTAGAAAAAACTATTTCGGGGCGCCTGGGTGGCGCAGTCGGTTAAGCGTCCGACTTCAGCCAGGTCACGATCTCGCGGTCCGTGAGTTCGAGCCCCGCGTCAGGCTCTGGGCTGATGGCTCAGAGCCTGGAGCCTGTTTCCGATTCTGAGTCTCCCTCTCTCTCTGCCCCTCTCCCGTTCATGCTCTGTCTCTCTCTGTCCCAAAAATAAATAAACGTTGAAAAAAAAAAACTTTAAAAGAAAAAACTATTTCAATTTGGATTTTAGTGTTACTTCTTTCATAATTTCTCATTCCCTCTTTCGGTATCTTTAAGTGATCTTATAATGTATTACCTCACATAGTAGCTAAATAACAGTTGTTATAAATGGTTGAAAGTAGAATCCAGTGCTTCTTTCACTTCTAGAGTTTTCCTACGTAGTTTGATTATATGGTAAAAACTTTAAAATGTTCCTAAAGATCCTAGGCAAAATATAACAATCTGAATTTGGGGTGTGTGTGTGTGTGTGTGTGTGTGTGTGTGTGTCTGCCTGTCTGTGAGAAACCTGGGTATTTTTAAGTGGAAGTTCACTTGACAAGCCTAAGAAATCCTGCTACATTAACTAATGGTTTAATTTTCTTCTAATTTTGACTTTAACCGGATTTTCTAACAAGAGACTAAGAAAATCTTGGAAACATAGGTAGCTTTGGCCAGATGAATTCGGGGGTATTTTTACAATGATAATTTTTCTTGTAAATTTAGCAGCGAAGTCACAAAGTAAGGCTACCTCTTACTTGAGGTTCTATACCTCTTACCTTCTATACCTTCTATACCTTGAGGTTCGGTACCTCTTACTTGAATTCTAAAACTTCTTGTCAAATCTTTTAGCTTTGGTTTCTGACTAATATTACATGGGAGAGTTATGAAGAGGAGATGGATTGTCTCAAGATTATTTTTCATGATGTTTTCTAAATTGTAATCATATTAACGTTATATTCATTGATAATCTCATTTACAAAGTTGAAAAATGATTTCTTTTGTGTCAACAACTATACTATGAGGTAGGTAGGGAAGGCACCCAGTTTCACAGATGAAACTCTTCTTCACTGAGTTGTGAATCTCTCTTCACAGAGAGATTGAAGAGTAGAGGCATGACAGGGAAATGCTCACAATCATATAGCTGTTAGTAGCAGACCCAGTGAAGGACTCAAGTTTTCGGATTCTTAGTTCGATGTTATAGTCCACCCTCACACAGCTCTTGTCTTTGGAGACAAGAATAGCACCTTCAAAATACAGCTTTTAGAAGTGAAGGCCATTTTGGTAGATGTTTCCTCGTGTTTCGTAGAGGTTTCTTCCTGTAGAATTCTGTGCTGAACAGTCACCCGGTGCAGTGCTGTCAAACGCGAAGTAGGGTTATTGCTGACTCCTTATGTTTTCAGAATGAAACACAGTCATTACAGTAGGCTGCTTTATTTAGCTTTGACAAGCAGTAAATGGGTACATATTTATATGCATGGTAAGTATGTAGAACTTGTGAGATATCTAATGATTTTAAAAAGCACAAAATAAAGTTAAAAATGTGCCTAAAAGGAATGAAAATCCATAGGCACTTTCCGATTTTACTTAATATTAAACAAATGTTTCAAGCATTGGTGTTTAAAAGAGGCCAACCACTAATGGTCTTTAAAGGGAGAAAATGAACTTGCAAAAGCTTCAGATGTTTGGATGTTTTCCCTTTATGTTGTATCTACTTAGGTCAAGCAGTGTGAATTGAATGAAATCGAACTGAATAAAACTCTAATGTAAAACTGAGATTCATTAAACCCTTCACCTTTTTTGACCAGTTACTTGTATTTGTGAAAAGCTGCAACAGAAATGAAAAATAATGTTTTCCTATTCTAACAAAAGTGATATTTTGAGACTACAAAATAGGATAAAATAGCATGTATATTATTAAAATCTCATTTTAATTTTTTTAATGTACACAGAATAAACTAATAGTACTTGTGGAAATCATTTAACAATTTCTCACTTTCCCCAAAAGATTCAGTTGATGAAACAGACTTCTGTAGGACGAAATACAGCTAAGTGCTCTCTTTGGCAAATGCTCCAACTTACTTCTATGCTTGAATTGACCACACCTATCACTACCTGGAAAAGAAAGAAGTGAACAGTGGAATGTGATCTAAGCTAACTTTATATCCCAAACTCAAAATCATAACGATGAAGTTCTTTACAATGAGGAACTTTGTGAACTGAAGGAAGGGGCTATAATTTCTTCCCATGCCATCCAGCTCAAGAAATGAAGGGAGAAAATCATTCTCTGTTAGCCTCCTGTGTAAAATTTCTTTTCTTATCATCCCATCTCGTCATATCTTTCTGCAGTTTGAATTACCCTCTTTTCCAGACTGGTAAGGCAGTGAAAGGATGTTTGTTCTGCTAATTAACTTTATTACCCTGATAACTCCCTGCAGCCTTTTACGAAAACAATTACCGTTACTCCTTTTTTCCCCCACTGGCAAAAAAAAAAAAAAAAAAAAAAAAAAAAAAAAAAAAGGAAAAGAAAAAAAAAAAAAGACTATTAATTAGAAACGAGGCCCAGGTCCCTGCCATGTTATCCTGCCACGTTCCCAGGCCCTCGAGCAGGATAGCATTACATTGTCAGTAGTAATTTAGCTCTCATCTGTCTCTGCTAATTATTGTCACATTCATCAAATTCATCAACAAAAGTGCTCTCAGAAGGATTGCATATTTGCAGTTAATACAGCATAAACTGGTATTACCCATCACCACATTTGTGATGATGAGAGGGACACAACTTATTCATCCCTAATTAGAGCAAGCTGGGTAATTAATTATGCATTCCGCCTTATTACTTCTGAGTTCCCAGATATTGTTTGTCTAAAAAGGGGGAGAAAGCAGGAGAGAGAAGCCTGAAAATGCAAAAAAAAAAAAAAAAGGGTGATGTGTTTTGTCACATGCGCTATGCCATAATTCCCACCTGACAAACTAGCTGAATCAGTGGAAAATTGCGACTTGTCAGCAGCAGAATAAACTGCCGTAATAGCTGATTAATGATCAGCACCTGTGACAGGTGCTGTACGGGACTGTAAACTTGGTTTGATTAACAGTCACTGGACGAATAAATATTAGTGACAGTCAGCGGAGAGCAAGTTTGCTTGTTTTCTTCCCTGTTAACAAATCGCACACATTAAAGTTATTGATATTTCTGTCTGAGACACTCTATTTTTTTGTAGTTATCTGGCAACATTGGCAGTGAGTTATAATAGATTGTTTCTGTTCTGCTATTTTATTTCAGAACCTAAAATTGTATTTTGACAAAATGACCTGTAGGGGTTTAAATTTACCAGGTGTAGAAGAAAAGACTAAAAAGTGACAGGATTCACACTTGCTTTAATTTATGCTCACCTGCTAGTAATCTCTGTGTGTGTACATATACACATACATACATATATTCATTGTATCCATTTACATGTATGTACGATCACTATTAAGGAATGTTCATACTAAAAAAATCACATACATACGTTTAGGGTATGTGATGTTCACTTATTTAAAAAAATGTTTTTAATTGTCTTTTTTTTTCAGAGCTGAATATTTTCCTGAAACACTGGCAGCGTGATTTCTCCCAACCATGTGTCTCCATCCCAAACTGAAAAGACCATCTTCCTGAGGCAGCTATTCAAAACTGCGGCCAGCTTGACCGCTTTTCTTGAATTGAGTTACGAACAGATTGGTCAGAAAGCGATACCTGTTTGAGCTGACTGATTATTAACCAAGAGTCAAATTATGTGCCTAGACAAAGCGTGAATTATGGGAAGAACCCAGTCTCTCTCTCTCTCCTTTAGGTCATAGTAAAGGGAACCATTGACTTCACTGTAGTTTTGGATTATGCAGGGAATGGTCAGGGTTGTTTTGGAATCCCAAAGATCTACTTTCAAACTTTGGTCCTACTGAGGTAGCTGTGTGAGTTTGGGTAAGTTATTTAACCTAATTTTTCAGCTTCTCAATGTAAAATGGGAGCATTTCCAGTCTATATAATAGTGTTATTGTGGGGATTAAATGAGATAATGTAGGTAAAGCACCCTAGCACAGTGTCTAGCATGAAAGTGCTCAATAATGAACAATTATTATTAACACAACCGTTTAAAATTTGAATAGTCCAAGTACCTTCAGTTTGTTTCACATAAAAATGTTGATCTTTTTTTCCTTTGCACACTCCAAAATAAACAAAACAAAACTTAATGCTCATTTATCCCTGAGTGAGAACTGAGAAAAGATGAATAGTGTGCCTGGATAGTAGATATCCCAAGGTGCTACTTTGAGTTATTTAGCCGCTTCTCAGAGGCACAAAAGTCAGAATTGATGGGGCGGGGCAGAGGCTAGAAGAGGGTGGCCTATTTCCCTCCAAATCTCTGTAATAATGTCTTCAGAAACTTCTGGGGTGATGGTAGAGACAGATCTGTGTCATGTTTACTTAGAAGAATCTCATATTCTGTAGAACTGAAATAGTAAAGCACGAACAACAAAAATAAAAATAACATCAGAACAAATGCATTTTGGTAATTTAGTATGTATTTATTTTGATATTAGCCATCTAACAGAGAATGAAAGTGACAAAAGAACACAGAGAGACAGTATGATGCAATTATAGTTTTTGAAACAGTGTTGAGAAGTAATAAAACTGTCATATTTCGAGGACATTAGGGAGTATGTACTTATTAGATCCCATTTAATCAATACCTAAAGCCAATTTATTTAGGTTAAAAAAATAAAGGAGGCTTACAGTTTTAGTTGTATGTATACTACTCCTAAGAAAATGTTGGAAGTAGTTTTCACAAAGAGTCAGAATGATTCTTTTCTCCTTTTTAAAAATTTTTTAACGTTTATTTATTTTTGAGGGACCAGGAGCAACAGAGAATGAGCAGGGGAGGGGCAGAGAGAGAGGCAGACAAAGAATCCAAAATAGGCTCCAGACTCTGAGCCGTCAGCGCAGAGTCAGATGTGGGACTCGAACCCACAAACTGTGAGATCATAACCTGAGCTGAAGTCAGACGCTTAACCGACTGAGCCACCCAGGTGCCCCAATTATTTCTTCTTTAATTGGGTACCTAATTCACTTTTAAATTTTAAAAGGGTGTATTATAAAACTTTCAGAAAAAATAGCAATGTTTAATACTAAAGTGTATCACTCTTGTTTGGTCATCACCAAAAACAGTTTTTTTTTTCAACCACCACACACTGGAATAATCTGGAAGAAATTTTTTAAAATAAAATTATCAAGAGGCACCTGGGTGACGCAGTCAGTTGAGCATCAGACGCTTGATTTTGGCTCAGGTCATGATCCTAGGGTCAAGGGATAGAGCCCTATGCTCAGTGTGGAGCCTGCTTGAGATTCTCTCTCTCCCCTTGCCCTCTGTCCCTCTTGCCCACTTGCACTCTCTCTCTCTCTCTCTAAAATAAAAAATAAAAAATAAAAAATAAAAAATAAAGATATCAGGACTCTCCACCAGATCCTCATTTTATTGGTCTTGGGGAGCCTGGTGGGCATTGGCATGTTCAAAAATTCCCCAGTTGATTCTGATATATATCCAGGATTTAGAACTGGAGATAAACACACACAATTAAAAACTTATGTAGCAAGATTTAATGCATAAAGTAAAAATTCTTTCAGACTAAAAGAACTAATATTGTGAAGTGGATGTCTAGAAATTGAAGTGTATCACACGTGTGACCTTTAGCGTTATCTGAAGTTACTACTTCAAGAATCATGTTGGAAATACTTTTTAAAAGGTAATCCAATCAGAGAGAAAAAGATCTAAAAATTCAAATGGTAAGAATGATATTCTGAATTCACCAACTCACTTCATATCACTTATTAGAATTGCAGGGTCAATTGCCTTATCTCATTGGAAAAAAAAAAAAAAAAAAAAAAAAAACCATTGAAGGTGGCCAGACCATTTCTGTGGCTGACTGATGAACTAGATGGTGGCAGGGCTGACTGGTGATTGTGACCTGCTTCCAAACAGATATCCTGCTACATAAATGGTGACAGAAAATCAAGAGACCAGAATATTCCTGCCATTTGGCACATATAAACATGGATTAAAAATCAGCTAATAGGCACTCTGTGCACTTCTGTCTGTACTTTGTTATGTGAGCTTTGGACCATTCTTGTTGCATATGAGTGCACGGTTGTAGGACAGTTCATTGGTTTATCACTTCCTCGTTGCTTCTCATGGTCAGATCACCCAGGCAACCACATAAAATAAATTGGAAATGGCCTGTTTGACTAAAACACTGATATTCCAGATTATTAAACAGTTCCATTAGGGAGGTAGCTCATTCTGTGAACTTCTACATCCATGTTCTAGAATTCCTATGTTTCTATAAAGTCTTAATTAAAAATTTTAATTATTAAAGGAGTGAATTACATTCCATCAAGCTTGTTCAAAACAAAAAAAAATAATGCATCTCTGCTAATTTAAAGAGGGAAGTCTTTACTAAATTAAAGTATAAAGTCTTACTTGGCACATAGGACTTTGGGGTGGGTCAACAGGGAATGCCTCACTTCAAAGAACAACTTGATCCTACTGAATTTTTCATAATCCAGAACAAGGATAGGAAAACAATGGCCAGTGGGAAAATCTGGCCTGCCACCTATTTTTCTAAGGCCTTGCAAGCTAGGAATGCTTTTTACATTTTTAGGTGATTCAAAAACATTTTTAAAATATTTTGTGACATGAAAATTATATGAAATTCAAATTTCATTGTCCATACATAAAAGTTTTTGAAACATAGCCATGTTTACTTATTTTCATATTATCAATGGCTACTTTCTTATGAAAATGACAGAGTTTAGTACTTGCAATAAAGACTGTACATTTTGCAAAACTAAAATATTTGCTATTTGTCCTTTCTGGAAAAAGTTTGCTTGTCCCTGCTCTAGAGTAGTGCTTCTCAAATTTTAATTTGCATACAAATGTAGGATCTTGTTAAAATATAGATCTGATTCAGTAAGTCTACAGCATCTGAGATGTGATTCTGCATTTCTAATAGGCTACCTGGTGATGCTGATGGTTTGAGAACCATACTTGAGAAGCAAGGCTATAGAACACGACCTTCACTATACAGGCTCACAAGACTGATGTCAGTCTGATCAAGAGCAGATCTTTCAGGGATGGACTCATTAACCTAGTTCACAAGATTGATGCAGAAACCTGGGAATCTAATTTACTAGTCTGTAAGGAGAAATATGATAGGGACTGATCCAGAATCTTCTGTCCCTATAGACATGCTACCTGAGATGCTGAATTAGAACAGAAGGAAAAGAAGGGACAGGAAACAGCAGGAGATGGCTATGTGTTTAGATTATTCAAAGATTTCAGACGAGTAGAGATTTGCTAGCTCACTGCTACTGGCACCAGAGTAATGGTTTTAAAATGTACCTGGGATTTGTTTTAATCAGGTAGGGCAAGACACACAGATATGGAAGTGACTGTTATGAAGGAATAAGATCCCTAGAAATAGGAGGCATAGCATGCTATGCAAGGGGGGAGAGCAGCACACAGGGAGGGATTAGGGTTGGTCAGGAGGCAGAGGCAGCAAGGGAAAAACATGAACAAGGGCCTTTATTATGGTTGTTTAGGGTATGGAAGAGGCAGGATAAGCAGGTTTAGGATTGGTTTGTTTTAATAATTTCAGCAGGCTCTGGGGTTTAGGGGTATCTCTTGGGTCTGGTACTGAGCCCTGGAGTGATTAGGGCAGGTGGATAGTGGCCCAGAGTCTAAAAGCTAGATAAAGGAGGGATTAAGGGGTATGGGCTTTGATTAGGTTGGTTTGCATATGAAAGTATAGTCTCCTTGAGTTGTTTGCTCTCTAGGAATTAGCTAGCCCTGGGAAGTGTCCCCAAGGCCCCAGACACCAAAATACCAGGAAATACAGAAACTAAAAAAGTATGATCAGTAGTGGGTCCTTGGACCAGGGCACCTTTGTCTAGGATAGTTATGGGATGGACACTGCCTATATATACCTCTTTGTTTATTTTCTGTTTTTGTAGTTGACCAAACTCTTTTCTAATTGACACATTCTTCTGTCAGATCTGCTCATTCTTTTAGGTTATGGAGAAGTCCTTCTGGTCTGGGCATCCTACAGCCTCTTTTAATTGATTTTGTGTGTTGATGATCAAGTTTGACATGGCTCCAATCTACCAGATGTTAATTACCTAGTTTAACTTGGACAACGGGATTATTTTGCTCACTACCAAGTTGGAAAGGGACCCGATATAGTGCCCAAAATAGACAACACCATATTTTATATAACTTTGACTTAATATGACTATTTATACACTTGTAACGCCCTACCTCAGACTATGGAGCCCTCAGTCTTTTCCAGATTGGTAATGGTAACACTTAACTGCTGTATCTGAGTGGGGGTCATTTTTTATGACTCTATGATCACCTGGAGGATGGAGGTAACATTGTGATCATCTATAAGCTTCTGTACATCCTGCTTTCTGCATAGAGATGCCTACAGGCCAGAGAGAGAAAAGTTGTAGCAGCTGTTCTTTGTGCGATTAACTGCAGCATCTACAGGCTGGTTTTGAGTGATCTTTCTGGGAGTTCTGCCCTCGCCACTCTAGCCAAGGAGAATTAATTGCCTATAATGGCAGTAACTTCATTCTACCTCTCATTTTCATCACACAACAATTCCCTAGTCTTGGTTCACTGTTTATGATTATCTTACAATATAATGCCATGCCATTTTAAAGGATTTCCTTGCAAATTTCATTTTAAATATGTCATAACTCTAAAATTACCAGGAGTAGCACTGATAGAACAAGATCTGTCTCCTCATACTAATTACTGTGTGACCATGGTCAAATTACTTCTTTTTGGCCACCAGTCTCCTCATCAGAAATAGAAAAATTTTGGATTATATGATTTCCACAAACCCCTCCAGCTTTAAAAAAACTAAGCTCAACTGGAATGTTTCTGTAAAATATGCATAAAAATGGGTTTATTTCTTTATTGCCCCACTCTTGGCATATGCCATATGGTAATCTGGACCTCTATTTAGCTTTAATTTCTTTTTCCTGGTGTTTTTGTAACTTGTTTAAAAGTCTGTTCCCAATTTTCTTCATCAAAAAAGGAAAAAAGTATAAAATTTTGGGGGCAGTTATCTTATTTGACTTTGTATTCCACAGCTTTTGTATAAATAGTCCACTTGATAGATGTTGGCTGAATTACATTAACGTGGGAGTACCCTGAAAGCAAATTACTTTGGGGTAAAGAAATCTTAAAAGCTTGAGAGGCTGTAGCCTTGACAATAAGGCAGGACTTTGACAAGCTAGTTGACTGGATGTGTGGCAACTGTTGGCATCATATTGCAGTAACTGCAGTTTATAAAATTATAAAATAGTTTTGTTTCTCTGGAAACACCGAAAGAGTAACTTGACTTTAAATTTCCTAATGGTCCATTTATTTCTGATGATTAAAGTGATTTCTGATAGTTCTATAATTAGCTTCTATCTAAATCCTGTAAGGATGAAGGAAATTTTTGCATTGAGATTGGAATTTTCACATTTTTCATGGATGGTAGGAAGGAAGAAAGTCCATCTAGAATAATGTCACTGCCATACCTATATATCCTTGGTGGGATCAGAAAAAATCTCCAGAAATGTATTTTTCTCCTCTTAATGCATTTCCACTTATGTGCGACGATTTTGATCAGAAAACTAAAATGTAGCAGCGGGTGGGAAGGGGGGAGGCACTGAATATAGAATTGGTGCCAACAGATGCAAAAATGCCATGGAAATCTTTGGCCCAGAAATAATAGCTTACCAAAATACACACACACAGTTGTTGGACTCTTGAACAGATACACAGCCGTCTGTATAGACAACAGTGCTGTTGGCCAAGAGTCCCGGAGACAGGCCAACCTCCCATCCAGATGCCACTGCCAGTGAGGAGCCATTTGGCATCTACTTCTCTGGCTGCCAACCTTCTTTCCCATTCTCTGGCATGAAATTTCACAGGGGCTGCTCAAGGAAATTAAGACTCTGAAGAGTTCTGTATTAATATGCTGTAACAACGCAGTGCCACAGGAGCCCTTTATGCTATTTGAATGTTTTATCCCTTTATTTTTTTTTAAGTGTCAAAGAAACCTGATTTCTATGTATTTGCCTACAGATAAATGCAATTGCTTTGGAAATTAAGAATGATGTATTTTGATTTCTGCATGGAGCCAACTTTCCCTAACCCAGAAATAAATACCTTGAGGATTTTTAAAGCAAAAGCAATTTGAAGCACACAGCAGAAAAAGAAAGAGAGGAAGGAAAGAAGGAATGAAGGAAGAAGGAAACAAAGAAAAGAGGAAAAAGACACAAAATGTACTGATCTTTTGGGAGAGTAAAAGCAATTGCTCACATCTCTTCAGCTCTAGCAAAGTGAACGCTAAAAAATCTACTGGTCAGGAGAATTTAATAAGCATACTTTTTTCCCAGTGAAAATCGAATAGGTATCAATATACTTCCACAATAGTTTGCATGTGACACCAACTTCCCAGGGGAAAAACAATCAGTACAAGCACTGTCTTCTCCCCTTGTAATGTCATCAAATTCCAATTTCTGCTTGTGTGAGGTTGTACTTAGCACTAGCACCATTTATTTATTTTTTTTAATATATGAAATTTATTGTCAAATTGGTTTCCATACAACACCCAGTGCTCATCCCAAAAGGTGCCCTCCTCAATACCCATCACCCACCCTCCCCTCCCTCCCACCCCCATCAACCCTCAGTTTGTTCTCAGTTTTTAACAGTCTCTTATGCTTTGGCTCTCTCCCACTCTAACCTCTTTTTTTTTTTTTTCCTTCCCCTCCCCCATGGGTTTCTGTTAAGTTTCTCAGGATCCACATAAGAGTGAAACCATATGGTATCTGTCTTTCTCTGTATGGCTTATTTCACTTAGCATCACACTCTCCAGTTCCATCCACGTTGAGCACTAGCACCATTTAATATTTCCCAGCCCTTCCGTGAGAAGCTTTACCCACTGCCTGCTTAGCCCCTCCCTCCCATCAGTGGGGCGGGCAGCCAGACAACCTGCTGAAAGAGCTGGCTTTTTTTTTCTGCAGCTACTTAACAAGAGCAAAGTTTTAAGATTCATCTGATCAAAGGGGAGACTTATCAGAGGCATAATCTCTGATGATTTTGATGAATTCAGAAACATGTCATAGTTCAAATCACATATTTTAATTTGCACAACAAATGGTACTTTTAAAGTTCTGTAGTGTCAAAATAAAACATTGAACTTCTATTTCATGCTTCAAGAGGAAAGGATAAGCATAGAGGTCGGCTTCCATGGCTTATCCTGCCTCTGCTAGCTAATTTCGCACAAATGTAACACTTGAACTGGGGAAATATTTTTTTGTGGGTGCTCATATTCTTACTCCAATTTGTTCACAAAAGTACAATAAGCTCTTGAGATTGGCTTGTTAGAGTTTTAGTCACAGAGGAAGTGACCTTAAACATATAAGAAGCAATGTTTTCCCTGGATACTTTCAATGGGGCTGCCATACTAACTTTACTGGAAGCAACATGAATTGCTCTCAGACCTCTAAGTATCATTGACATTGATAAATCATCGGCAGAGAGACATGAACAAATGAATCAAATGCTCATCATCGCATTCAGGAAAGATAAACATTTTTACAACAAGGAATAATATATCAGGCAGCCTACTTATGTAATGCTGTGTTGCATAAAGATTTCTTGATGAGCCATACAAAACTATCCAGGTATAAATTGTGTGACTAATGCATGGAAGAGACAGCTTAATCATAAAAAAGCATGTGGCCAATGTACACTGTAGAAAACATAATATTCCATTCCCCTTTTGACAAAAAAAAAATCTATACAGTCATTAGAGTCAAGTGTAACTATTTGTTTCCCAACAGTACATTAATATTAATAAAATCTTCCATTTGTCTATTGTGTAAATGTGATGAAATTATTATTGACTGCATCAAAGTGATGTTTAGAGAAAGTTCTTCAATAATATATAAGATATGTGGTTGTGTAGCAAAGTAATAGCTATACAAACATATGGAAAATGGCAATATTAGTTGTCTGATATTTCCTTAGGATTTACTAATTCACCAACCTAAACGAAGTCTGCTGCATTTACTTCATATTATCTTCTTTTATGATTTCACCTAGCTATAGATTTTAGAAGAAAACCAATTGCTATTTTTCTCCCTACATAATTCTTTACTTTTTGTTTCAAAGAAAGAACATGCCTTATTTTTCTTTGGGAACGGTAATCACTGCAAAAAGCATCTGTCCTCTTTGTAAGTTGAGGAAAGAGGTGAAATTAATGGAAAGACAGATATTCTTTTTCCACCGACTGGTTAAGAGTAGCAGCAATAGTCAGTGCTCCCTTTTCTCTCTGCCTTTTCTTTATCTGCCTTTGTGTACCAGCTTTCTCTTTATCCTTCCGTAGACCATCTGTGTGCCTACAAACATCTAGAGAGACATCAGCAGATCCCCGTAATGGCTACAACACTGCCTGGCCTTTCATCCCTGAATGAAAACTCCAAACTCTGCCAGGACTGCAAATCGTCTTCCTCACAAACACGAGCTACCTGAAAGTCTTACGATACATTTTGTATTCTCAGCGGCAAGTTATAGACCTACAGCAATTACTTGCATATGCATTTTTATGCATTTGTCTGAATGTTCACGACGGCATGTTCAATTATGTTCTACAAACACTAATTTTGAGGAATGCTAACAATTTTAGTACATTTGTTAAACACCTAGTATGTGCTTTACATGAATTTTCTCATCGAATGCTCACAAGTGGTTTTAGCATTATTTCCATTTTATGGATGAGGGAAGTGAGGATTTGAGAGGTGGCATGACATGGCTAAGCAGTTGAACTGGACTTTGAATCCCACAGCCTGACTCTGGAGATCACACCCTTAAATGGTACAGCATAACTGTTAGGTAAAAAAGGATGTTGGGGTCAATGAATTTGGAAATACAGAGCTAAACTAAATTGAAAAACTTCTTTCTTGCACAATTTCTCAGTCAGTCATTGAGTCTCTAAGGTGAAATATAACACACAGTATTTCCTAAACTTACCAAACCCCATCGATCACTCAAGTGCTTGGAGCATGAGTGCCTAGTTTCAGATGCCAGTTTTGCCACTTGCTATGTTTGTAACCCTGAGCAAGCAACCCTAAGCAACTTCTTATTAAGTTGCTTACTCACCCAAAGAAGATTGAACTATATTTAGCAAATTGTACCTACCAAGACAGAAGAATGGCCAACATGTCTCTGAGTAAATTTTCAGAAAGACTGGAAATGGGATTTTTCATTAATATTCAGGTTAGTGAATGAGAAATATTTAACTAACCGGAGTGTCTTTTTTTTTTTTTTTTAGAACAGTTTAATTAACCAGTGTTTGACTTTTTCCTGAGACCTTTCTGATTTAAAGTTTTTCTATCTTTTAAAGTTTTTCAGGTATTTACATTAAAAAGGAGGTAATAATAATTACAATCATGTCCTAAGTAATTAGTGCATTTTATACTAATAATTTCTTTGGATGTTTGTATTATTTACTCTAGTTACCTTTTCATAATATTAAATATGGGCTTTTTAAGTGTGTGCATATATATGTACATACACACACACACACACACACACACACACATATATATATATATATATATATACATATATGTCTATACACATAAAGGAGTAGGGCAGAGTTCACTAAACCTTATTGGTATTTTTTTCACAGTGCCACTAGGCCAAAGGAAATATTTAATAGTTTTATTTATTAAGCAGTAAGGTTCCAAAGAACTTAATAAATATTTATGTTTTAACAACTTCGCAGCCTTTGCAAAAAATACTACACATAAATTAAAAGAAAAATATTTTTATTTTATTCTTTTATACATTTTTATTTATTTTTTTTTAAGAGAGAGAGGGAAAGCACAAATGGGGGAAGAGGGGCAGAGGGAGAAGGAGAGAGAGAATCTTAATCAGGCTCCATGACCAGCATGGAGCCTGACACGGGGCTTGATATGAAAGACTGTGAGATCATGACCTGAGCCAATATTAAGAGTCAGTGCTCAACTGACTGAGCCACCCAGGCACCCCTATTTTTATTTTATTCTTGAATAATCACAATTACTTCCTAATGGGACATGTGCACCTTTTGGCTGCTATAAAACTCCTCAATCTTTGGAATCAGATTGGTTCCCATCTTTCCTATTTCCTGTTCCACATTGATTTTAGTATGGTACTTGCTTTTTATCAAAGCAAGCACAGAAAACTCTGCTTTGCAAAGACATGAGGTCGCCAAATGGGAAGCAGAACAATCTAATGTTGAAGCTACGGACCACCTAGAGCTGGTAGTTTGCACTGTGTCTGTTTTTCCTCCCCAGATAGAAAATATCCTACAGTACTCTCTGTGAGTTCACTAGGGCATAGTGCATAGTTTGGGAATTATGGTATTAAAGTACTATATATGATATCCTATCTTTTAATATAAAAGTATTTAAGTATTTAAAGTGTATTTTATATGCATATGTGTATGTGCGTGAGAGAGAAACCCTGTTATTTAAAAATCAAACTGACTGTAGCCTTTTCCATTTTTGAAGAAAGGTGGCTTAATTCATATGAGGAGAGCAAAACATCTTTATGCTATTCTTTTCCTTTTTTAGTGGAGCGAAGAAGGAAGGGTGAGACCCAGTAGAAGAATGAGTCTGTTGATATGCAATGGGACACCAGAACCTAGTTTAAAATAGACTAAAAAGAACTGAACTGCTCTGCATAACAAAGCAAGCAGTGGAGTGAAAGTAAGAGGGGGATACGCAACATGATAGGAAACAAGATCTCCAATCAGTACAAATGGCTGAGCAGATTTTTTAAGAATAGTGAAATCTGATATTCTACTTTGTTGTGTTACTGGGTCATGAACCCAAATCATCTCCTCAAAGTTTCAGTGTAGTTTGCTCCATACACATGCCTTATGTGATTGGGTTTTTTGGTGAAAATCAAAGAGGGCTGAGGTTTACCCATGGATCAGCCCAGAAGAGACACTAGGAAGTGGTGATGTATGCGTGACGTTGAGAACTCCGTGGGGATAGGCTTTCAATGTCAGAAGTGACCATAACAACCCAGTCCTCAGGAATACCCAGAAAGCTTCAGTAGGAGGATGGGAGGCTTGACAAGAGATGTTGAGAGGCTCACTTAAGGTTTGGTAGATCATGAGACACTGAGCAAGGGCCACAGCCTGGCGATAGAGGGAACAAGTCATTAACGTAGAAACTGTTGATTGAGTAGGAAGAGCTGAGATTGGAGACTATCTTTGGTGAGTCAAGAGACTCAGTTCCCATTGGAGGGCCACCACAAATGTGTCATCTAGATCCATAGGTAGAAGTGGCATAAATCATGACATAAAAAAACAGAACTGTTCAGGCTAGAAGCAAAGATTTTATACCAGATACTTGACAGAATCAGAGTGATTCCTTCCTTTTACCCAGCCTAATTTTGGTCCTGCTAGATAAAAAATGATGCAGAAGTTTCACTACTACAAGAGACCCAGACATGAGGCAAAGAGTTGTTTTACAATAGTTTTTATCCACTCAAGACATTATAATATCCAAAATCCTTCCAGTATTAAAACAACTCAAAAACTAGGAAGTGAAGGGAACTTCCTCAACATGACAAAGGGCATTAATGAAAGCACCAATGGCCAATATATTCAGTGGTAAACGACTAAAACTTTTCTCCCTAAAGATATGAACAAGATAAGAATGCCCTGCTATTCAACCCTGTATTAGGAAATTCTAACCAGAGAAATTATACAAGAAAAAAGAAACTCAAAGAGGGAAAATAAAATAAAACTATCTCCATTGACAGATGACACGATGCTATAGAATAGAAAATCCCAAAAAATACAAAAGAAAACTACTACAGCTAATAAACAAGTTTGACAAAGTTGTAGAATATAAGATCAACCAACAAAATTAGTTGCTTATATATGGCAAAAATGAACAATCTGAAAAGAAAATTAAGGAGGCAATTCCATTTACAATAGTACCTAAAAGAATAAAAGACCTAGCAATAAATTTAACCAAGAAGGTAAAAGACTTCTACACTGAAAACTACAAAACATTGCTGGAAGAAATTAAAGATGTAAATAAATGGAAAGACATCTCATGCTCATGGATAAAAAGCCTTAAAATTGTTAAGATGTCAATACTATTCAAAACTATTTATAGATTCAATGCAATTTGCATAGAAATTCTAACGGCCTTTTTTCCCCCAGAAATGGGAAAGCCAATTCTCTAATTCATATAGAATTGCAAGGGACCCAGAATAGCAAAAACAACCTGGAAAAATAAGAACAAAGTTGGAGGACTCACACAAAATAAGTGTGAACTCTCATATGCTGCTGGTAAGAATGTAAAGTGGTACAGTGGCTATGGAAACCAGTTTAGAGGGTCCTCAAAAAGATAAAGCACATTATACAGCAATTCCGCTCCAAACAGGATTCACATACTTGTATGCACTGCAGTATTATTCACAATAGCCAAATAGTTGAAACAACCCAAGTGTCCATCAACAGATGAAAGGATAAACAAAATATGGTACATACATTCAATGGAATATTATTTGATCATAAAGAGGAATAAAATTCTGATATATACTACAACATGAATGAACCTTGAACACATTATGCTTGGTGAAATAAACTAGACACAAAAGTATAAATATTGTATGATTCCACTTATATGAAATATCTAGAATAGGCAAATTTGTAGAGACAGGAAGTAGAATAGAAGTTACCAAGGACTAGGCGGGAAAGAGGAGAAACTAGGGAGTTAATGCTTAACAGGTAGAGTTTCTATTTAGGGTAATGAAAAAGTTTTGGAAATAGATAGTAGTGATGGTTACACAACATTGTGAATGTAATTAATGCTGATGAATTATATAGTCCATCAACGGGATGAATGGATAAAAAAGATGTGGTGTATATACACAATGGAATACTACTTGGAGATGAAAAAGAATGAAATCTTGCCATTTGCAACAACGTGGATGGAACTGGAGGGTATTATGCTAAGTGAAATAAGTCAGAGAAAGACAGATATCATATGATTTCACTCATATGTGGAATTTGAGGAACTTAACAGAAGACCACAGAGGAAGGGAAGGAAAAATAAGATACCATCAGAGAGAGGCAAACCATAAGAGACTCTTTAAAAAAAATTTTTTTTAATGTTTATTTTTCAGAGACACAGAGAGAGAGATAGAGCATGAGTGGGGGAGAGGCAGAGAGAGAGGGAGACACAGAATCTGAAGCAAGCTCCAGGCCCTGAGCTGTCAGCACACAGCCTGACATGGGGTTCGAACTCATGAACTGTGAGATCATGATCTGAGCTGAAGTTGGACGCTTAACCAACTAAGCCTGCCAGGCACCCCAAACTATAAGAGACTCTTACATACAGAGATCAAACTGAGAGTTGACAGGGATGGGGTAAATGGGTGATGGGCATTGAGGAGGGCACTTGTTGGGATTAGCACTGGGTTTTGTATTTCAGTGATGAATCATGGCAATCTACTCTTGAAGCCAAGACTACACTGTATAACTTGACATTTAAAAAAAAGTTAAAATTGCAAATTTTATGTTATATAGATCTTACCACAATACAAAAGGTAAAAAAATTGGGCAGTATTATTTAGGGGAGCTGAGGGAACAGGTTAAGTATCAGAAAAATTAATCTGTGTTTTAAGGGTGTTAGAATTCTTAAGATGGGAAAATCTGAATAAATCAGTCAAAAAACTCGTTAGTGTATACAATTCAGACATTGGATAACAGTTTCAGGTCCCTATTTTCTTCTTGTGCCTAAGTCTAAGTATATGTATATTCTCTAAATTGTAAATAAACTGGATATTTGCTTCAAAGACATGTGGAGGCACTCTGGCAATTTTTGATTGACAATAATGACATCCATTGTTTCATTGGAGGAACTAATTGGACAAATCACACTTAGTTCTTTGGTTGTGACATTAAACAGAAAATGGGGAAACTTTTGGACAAATACTTCCCACAAAAAAGTTGCAAGCATTGTCCTTCCCATGAATTCAATATTGTTACATTTTTCTTTTTGAGGGATGTGAATGTGGAAATTACTATGACTCCTTGAAAATACTATCCATCATCATATGTTGTTTTCCTTATTTTTGCCTCAAGAGGCTCTATAAAAGAGTGTTTGATCAAGGATTCCTTAAAACAGATTGTGATGTAGATCTGGTTATCTGGGACCTAGGAGTTGAAATGAAGGACTTTGGGGCCACAAAACAGGATGTAGGTGGTGCCAGGGTGGGCTCTGTAGGAGGGAGCTGGACCAAGTAGGTGAGATCCAGCTACTGGGTGCCAGAGCAGTGGGTCATCTGCTGGGGGAGGTGGGGTGATGAGTATCAAAGCCGACGTGAATAGTGAGTCAATCTCTTGTTATCTATTGGAAATCCTGCATAAGGAATGAGATAGATTTAAATAAATGAGTAATAAATAATTCATGCTTCCTGCTTGGGGTTGAACATAAAGCTAAACCTACCGGTGGGGGCAAGAAGGCAGCCTGGACTAAAGGAACATGGTATAGGAAGAACCACATTCTTATGCATGTGAAAACATATTGTCAGCATTATGAAGCACTAAACAAACCTTAGGGTTCTGGCTATTCATGGATGTGAAATTTAAGACCTATTCCTCAGTAGAAGGTTCTGGTCATTCTGAGAGCCCTGATGGTGAAGCAACCTCATTTGTCATTATACCACTGCAAAATGACGAGAATTAGGGTCTAAAGAGGAAAAACAAAAGTTCAAATGGTCATGTTTTTAAGCTAGAAAAAAGGAAATCTCTCTGGTTTTAATCACAAATTTTAGACTTTTTAAAAATGGGCTTATCATTTGAAGTCTTCAGGAAAAACCTCTACAAAAATAAAGAACGTGTCTTGTATAGCATACCCCCAAATAGATATGGAGTTGTCCTCATAAAGAAGGATATTTGGTGCAAGTGCTTATTTGCTGTAGCAGTCAAGAGCTAATATTGAGAATTTATCATATGCTAGAAGGTGTCCTAGGTACTCCAAGTGTGTCAAGTTATGTAATGCTCACAATAACTTTGTCTTCACTAGGTACTACCATTTTGCCCACCCTAGAGATAAAGAAATTGAAACCAGGAGAGGTCAAGTAATTTTTCCAAGGGTCCACAGCAAATCCCAGAGTTTAAATGCCAGCAGTCTGGTCCAAAACCCACTCTCCAAACCACTGCATTATTCTCCCTTTCACAACTAAAGAGAAAGGTCTCTCTTGGTGAAGAGAAGTGGTGCCAAATCATTGTCTCCAAAACATGACCCAAAAGACAATGGCCCCTCAACATGTTTCATGGCCAAACAAGGGTTCACTGGTGAAATGCTGAACATTATATTTCCTTCTTCCTTACACCCACTGCAGGCTCTAATAAATTTTGTCATTAATACATCTTTTTATCATTTGTTTCACCCAGCACAGGATCTTTACTTGTATAATATCTTATTACTCTTACTCAGAATCAGTACTTTATAAATTGTATGTGGGGAAGTGTTGCATTAAAATATAAAAATGCTGCTCTAATAACTGGTCATGTTACAAAAATAACCATTGCTAATTGTTTCTTTGACTAATGTAAACCTGGAATCTTACTTTTGAGAAATCATATGAAGTTAGCAAGGCAAACTAGATTTGGTGAATGGGCCTTAAAGTTAAAACCTTACGTGTGCCTCAGTCAGAGAAATACTATTCAAATGAAATTTTTCTTTTTCCCAGGTTATAGAGATATATTTTCTATTTTCTTTGACTTTATTTTACTTTCCCTATATTATTTTGGTCCTATGCTAGTCTATATTTGCTTTGGCCACTTTAATTCAGGACCCCTTTACTGTTTACAGATTATTTTTGGACTGTGCTAATGAAATCTCTCAAAATTCACTTAAAGGAGCATAAATTCACCAAATGATCTTCATGAAAGTTTGCTCTTTCTAACACAAAAAAAATATAAGTGACTTGTCTTATTAAAACTGTGTAGTGAGTCTGTGCTCTATGACATGCTATCATGATGGAAGAGAGAGGGGTTAGCGTCTTCCTTTTTAGCTAAAAGAGTAATATCTGAATTGGTTGTTGAGTTGAAATGTATTTCTCCAAATGGCCAGAAACATAAGCATTATGAAACCCTCCATCCTCTGTACGACTCCCACCCCCATAGCCTTCTGTCCATTTTGTCAGAATTTGTCTTCTTAAATCTGCTTTATTCTGCATGTGCAGTCTTTACATTGCTTTCCATGTGACTAATCTTACTATTGGATAACACATGATAGTTTCTTTCTTAATTATGTGATATTATCTCTCCATCAATGTTCTGACAGCTTTATTACTGCCAAAATCTATATTTCTTTTCAGAAATGAATTTAAGAGACACAAGTTCCAGGAGTGAGTATAAAAAGAGGATAGATCCCAAAAGCCACAGAAATAAATCAGTGCATTTTTTTTGTTTGTTTGTTTTGAGATGGTGGAAATTTTCAGGACCATGCATGCCTCCATATTTCTTTAAAGTAATATGTTCACTTACATGCACAGAGTCGTGCCCTGCCATAGCCCCAGTTGGGATTTCTACAAAGCAGTTATATGTCATGTGTCCACATGCATGTACATAGGTGTTTACATGTTTATAAAATGCAATAATTTTTAAAGGTAAATCAGTGATACCTATCACCCATAAATCCACCAACAGAAAACAACTACTATTAATAGTTTGGTGACTTTCCTTTCAATTATTTCTACCATGCCTTTGTCAGCATTGGATACAGCATTAAACTTCTTGTTGCTATTGTTAACTTCACAAATTAAAACATTTTCCCCCTTAAATTCCCATTTCTTTAGTTATTATGTAGCCTGAGCATTTCTCATAACCAAGTTACTAGCTCTATTTCTTTTTTTCATAACCTTTTCCCATATATTTTTGCATGTTAATTTGTTAATAGTGGTTTTTTTTTTTTTTTAAGACAGACTGTATTTGAATCTTGGTTCCACCATTTATGTGAAAATTAGGCAACTTGTTTAAGCTTTTTGCATCTTTGGCTTCTCATCTATGAAGTGAGGTTAATAACATTCACTTTCTAGTGTTCTTGTACATATTAAATGAGTCAATATATATAAAGCACTGTCTAGCTATGGCAGATGCAATATTATGGGTTCACTACCCATTTCATTTTCCTTGCCATGGAGGTAAACTACATTTCCCTGTTCCCCTAGAATCTAGCTGAGTTCACAAGACTACGTTTCACCAATGGAATGTAACAGAAGTGATATGTCACTTGTAGGTTGGGGCAGGTAAAAGTCCTCTCTATTCCATTCAAAATATAGAAGAGACTTTGAGGTGACAAAGTTGCAGGTTGGAAAGAAGGTGTCTCCTTGAATCGTCACTTAGAGAAAAGCCACGAGGAAGAGCCATATGACCCATATCAGATTCCACTGCTATCTATTAGATTCTTTTTTTATTAAGCTGCTGTGAGGGTTTAGGGGTTTACTGATTGTAGTAGTTAGAGGGATTTACTCTGCATTACATTTGTATGGGGGAAAAACACTTAAGGAATGGAAGCTATTCTTCTTCTTCTTCTTCTTCTTCTTCTTCTTCTTCTTCTTCTTCTTCTTCACAATGAAAAGGAATGGCCAATGTCAACTTCAGACTTGAATCATACTTAATATTAACTGACCAAAAGAACTAAAACAATTTTATTCTGACTCTGAAAACTTTTCTCCTTACCCCACTTTAAAAAAAAGTAAACTCTGAATATCCTCAGAAGACTGTGTTTACAAGAAGTGTGAAGAAGCACAGTATTTTAGATTTTACTATAATTAGCTAAATTTCTTTAAGATCTCCACCTATCCTGAACTCCTTAAACCACTGGCTCTTATTCATCTGAATGACTGCTTTTATGAAACGGAAATGAGTACAATACATTGGTAGACGGTACTAATTAGTACAGTTTGATCATTACTCATAAATCTGCTTGGACATAACTTTGGGTATTTATAAACTAATGAATTTAAGTGCATGGACATGCATCCTGTTAAAGTAATTTGTTCACAGACACTGAATAGATATAAAATGTCTAAAATAATACTAGGTAGAACAATTTAACTTCATTCAAACCCCCCACCCCCACATACTCCATGTATATTCTGGAAATGAGAATTTCTAAGTGCTCTGATATTGAAATATTTTATTACTCTTTTTAAAAGTTTTACATTAGAAATCCATCCAGTGGCTAATATTTTGCGACTCTGATAGTGCCCAGCTGAGTGAATGGAAGGAGTCAAAGGGTAAAGGAAAGTGCTAGAATGGTTCTTCTTGGTTGAATTGTGTTTTTTGGTGAGCTCTGGGAGATTCTCCCACTTTTTCCTTCAACCTCCAGTTCCTTCCCTTCTCATCTCTTCTACTTTTTTTTTCTTTCCCAGATTTTTCAAAAAGGAAAAATGACCCAAAGGTCTTTCTTATATACTTAAGTGACAGGAGGCTAAAATCTTTATTGTTCCCTTTCCCTGATTTCCTCAAGTACAGTCATGACTAATTATGAAAATGGGAGTGAGGAGGATCTCTTGTCAGCAAATGAAGCATACTTGAGATCAGTGTGTTTCCCAATACACAAAAAGGCACCCCAACCTTAACTTAAAACACCAAGCATAAGTACTCGGCACAATTCCTAAAATGGGTAATCGCATCTCCATATTAATGTCTCATTTGACCATCAGAGCAGCCTTCCTTGTGAGACTGGAAGAAAATAATACTATCTTCCTTTTATTGAAGAGAATACATGTTCAAATATGATAATATTGGTAAGAGCCCATGTGTAATGCTTAAACCTGTCTCCTGACTCTACCACGCTAATCGTCAGATACACCGAAAAATATGGAGAATGTATGATGGCCAGGTGCCACTGAAATGCTGTGTGACTTTGGGCAAGTTACTGAATCTTTCTGTTTCCTCATCTTTATTATTATTTTTTTTTAATTTTTTTTTCAACGTTTATTTATTTTTGGGACAGAGAGAGACAGAGCATGAACGGGGGAGGGGCAGAGAGAGAGGGAGACACAGAATCGGAAACAGGCTCCAGGCTCTGAGCCATCAGCCCAGAGCCTGACGCGGGGCTGGAACTCACGGACCGCGAGATCGTGACCTGGCTGAAGTCGGACGCTTAACCGACTGCGCCACCCAGGCGCCCCTGTTTCCTCATCTTTAAAGTGGGGATAATACCAACTTTATAGGCTTGTCAGAGGATTGACTTAACTTTAATAGAGTCCTGAGAACAGAGCGTATCCAGCATGTATTCAGCAAGTATAAGCTGATATAAAACATAATGTGGTAATTATTACTAGTATTTCAAATTAGTAAGTGGAAGAATTTGGTTTTTAAAATAAGGTGTAACTCCATCCACATCTAGTGCTTTTTTTTTTTTTTTCAACGTTTTTTATTTTTATTTTTGGGACAGAGAGAGACAGAGCATGAACGGGGGAGGGGCAGAGAGAGAGGGAGACACAGAATCAGAAACAGGCTCCAGGCTCCAAGCCATCAGCCCAGAGCCTGACGCGGGGCTCGAACTCACGGACCGCGAGATCGTGACCTGGCTGAAGTCCGACGCTTAACCGACTGCGCCACCCAGGCACCCCTCTAGTGCTTTTTTAATCATAGAACACTTGTCTTAGATCACCTCACTATTCCTCAGAAGTCAACTAGGTGTAATATAGCACCACAGAAACACAAAATTGAATAAAATTAGTAACATGTATTAAATAAATATCATTGATTTAATACTCCAATGCTAAATAGCTACTTAAAATTATAAGCATTACTAAAGTACACAGTATTTTTATTCATCATAAATAATTTATATGCAGCAAAATTCATCCTCTTAAACTGTACAGTTCTGGGTTTTGACAAGCACATACGGTTGTGTAACTACTATCCTAACCAAGGCATAGAACAGTTTTTAGAGTTTATTTTTGAGTAAAAATTTATGTGAATATTCTATAAGGAATTTTTCTAACATTAGAAGCCAATAAAAGCATATTTCCTTGATTCAGGGACTTCAAAGTTATTTGAAAATTGGATAATAACTCTCAGTCATTTGTACACTGATTCAAGAAGTATTTACTGACTTCTTCCTATATGCATAGCATTGTGCTGTTGTCTATGAAGATGAGGAGAAAATATAACAGTTTTCTTTAGTATTTCTACCTCAGTGCTAATAGATTAATCAAGAGAGGGAAATAATACAGATTTTCCTACATTCATTCTTAAAAGAGGGCATGAAAAGTGTCAGTACCTAATTAGCATGTATTAAAAAATTATAACTCCTCCCCCAATAAAATCTACAACTCAGTTTAATTCCTCAAATATTTGTGGTAGACAACCTATCATTGGGTGGACATAATCCTTATCCTCAAGCAGTCTGTAGTAGGGTAGAGCAGATAATTACAATATAAGGCAGAAACCAATCAGAGGTGTCAAATTATATGTATTAAGAGACACATGGGGGAATATTGAGGTGGGAGAATCAATAACGGCTTTATAAAAGGGGTAGTATTTAAGCAGGGTCTTTAAAAAGAGGTAAAATTTCAACAAGTGCTATTCATAGAGAGAGGAGAAAAGCTTGGTATGCTATAAAGCTGCTGCATTGTCCAATATGGTAGCCACTACCCACGTGTAGTTATTTAAATTTCAATGAAAATAAAAATAAAAATAAAAATACAGCTCCTCAGTCACACTAGTCACATTTCAAATACTTAATAGCCACATGCAACTAGTGGCTACTGTATTGGACAGGATAGAGCAGAACATTTCCATCATAACAGAAAGTTCTATTGGATAGTGTTTCTATAGAAGCAATGACAATGAAAGGTCAGAAGGTGGGAACAATGAATTACCCAAATCTCTGTTCAAGCCTTTGAACAAAATACCAGAAATAATGGTATATCCATGTTTTTCCTCCCCAAATATAAATTGGAAATATAAGCCTATGTAAAGATCAATGACTCATTTGTTTCACTGGCTGCTCTGGTTCAATAATCATGCTGAGTTCATACTATAAATCAATAATGAAGACATAAGACTTAACAGGCCTATCTAATTGCTCCATCTATCTGAGCATGCAGATCATAGTGGCTGAAAGCCAGGTCCTAGGGCCCAGCCAAGTGTGGGTGCTGCTGTTTTTTCTGGCAGATTCCTGTTAGCTCACTGGGTCCAAGCTGAATGGCTTGGGCCTGTCATAGTTGCAGTCCCCTAAGAACATGCTCATTGTTAAATCATTTGCTTCTTTTTTTGGAAGTAGTGACAGTATCCATTGCAAACCTAAAGGCAGGTAGAGGTATGAGGAAGCTATAACTCAGAGAAACAAATTCTGCCACATGAATATGGATGAAATGGGCGATGTGTGACTGCAGTCATTGATAAACTTGTAAAGCCGCAGATTTTAGCCTTTTGATAAGAGCTGTTGTCTGCTGTGTCTGAAGTGTGGTTTGGCTAAACCACACAAGGTTGTAGTGTTGTTTTTATAAAACCAGTCATGTCATCACTTCCCTGGGGTGCAAATGGATGGTGTGTAGGACCAGAAAACCATGTATCATGGCTTTATTCTTTATCCATGAGAGTCCAAAATGTGTGCCTTCATTGGTTTGGAAAAAAAGTTTAGAAAATCAATTATCTGAGAAAATCAAAGGCAGCCACAAATATACTGAATTCGTATCTTTTGGTTGGGTGGTCCCACTGAATTTTAGATTCAATCATTGCTTACAACTTGACTTTGAGTCCTTTAAAATATTATTCAATAATAATTGACTTTTAATGTGCATATTTGTTTTTGGACACCATCACTGGTGTCACATTTTATTTACACATGCTCATTAAACAGCAAATAAGTGTCTTCTCTTAAAAGGGCTTAACAGTACCAGGAAAAGGTGGGGGGAAAACCCAGCAAGATATTAACTTTAAATAATTACTTTTCAAAAGTGAGATATATTATATGGGTAATATACATCCTATAGATACATATGCACTTATTTGTTTTTCTTATGAGGAAGCTCATACAGCCATATTCTTCCTCCAAAGACTGGCATTTAGAAGAGCCATCTAAGCCATCTTGCAACACTATTAACATATAATCACCTATTTTCATATAATGTCAACCATTAGAGTGTCAAGGGAAAACATGAAAGTAAGAATCTGCATATCAAGAAAACCTATATAAATACAGGTTTAATATTTTTCAGTTAATTAGTTTTTTTAAGTGCTTAAAAAATTATACATGGGTTTCAAACATCTGATGCTTTTTGCCTTCACATTTGGTTGGGCTATTCCCTCAGTGAATTCAAAGGACTGAAGGAGAAATTATTTGTCTTTTTGGAACAGTCAAATAAGGGAAAAATGATTAATCTCGGTTTTCTTTATTTTCAGAAGGCTTCTATATTTCATAGGTGGGGAAATCATACTGATGACTCAACCATCCATAGTGTTATTTTGCTGTTTCATGCTACCTCAGTGGAAAATAACAAGTCTAATTTTTACCCCCTGCATGATAAAAAAAATCTATTATTTTTATTGAGGAACCTACCGCTGGTAGAAACTCATTTATTTCAGGATAATCTGGTTCTTAAAATATTATTGATAGCATTTATGTTTAACTGGATTGCAAGAACAGAATACACACAAGTCATTTGGTTCCCAGTTTTATAATTTTGGCTTCCGTACCTTATTTAGACAAGCTTAGGCTTCCTTTGCTTGGCTATGACAGACATTTTAGAATATCTCCGGACTCATGAATATAAATAGTTGTGCAAAAATAAATTTTATAAAACCAGAGCTGGTAACAAAAATTACCTAGAGATCAACAACTCTAAAAGAATCTAGTGTCACATTCCTTAGAATGTCAGATTAAACTAACATGTGCCAGTCAATATTGCTACACTGCGACCCTTGATGCCTCCTAAGCAAAACTATTAAGTCCAACATTCTCTCCTGTAAGCACTTATCTGTAAGGATGGCTAACATGTCCTCTGAAGCAGATATTGAAACTGATTGGACAATAGGTAGATACCAGACAGGGGCCTGGGGGCCGACCTCTAGAAATAGGGGGAGAAAATCTTAATCTGCAACACAATGCCGTTCTCTTGAAACCCTATCATTTTCACTTCCCATGTGTCTGCTGCCTGACTGTGAATGGATTTGAAAAGGAATGGTTAGTGCTGAAAATTGGATCAGAGCTAACATTCTCTCATTTTTATCAGCAGCTGCCAAAGGTCATCTGACATAATAGCTGATGAATTCAAGCCCAGTGGATTTCATTTGCAATTTTCAATTTACTGAGGCCTCCAAACCCCACGGTGATAAAAGCTTCCCCTATCGTGGCCTGTCACAAACATCAAGAAACTGCACAAACCCACAAGAAAGAAAAAAGAGAAAGCTGTGCATCCTCGCAGGTACAGATAAGGAGAACAGGAAGAAATGGTATCATGCGGGAAGGTACGGAGCAGCTTGTGTGGCTGGTTCTCTAAATGCCAATTGAAAGGAAGAGACTATGAAGAACAATCAAATAACTTCCACAGAATAACATCATGTTTCTTTGGGGCTTTTGTGTGAAAATTGCCTTCTAATCTCTTACTTGACAAGTCCCCAAACAAAACTGTAAGCGTAAATATGCAAACAAATAAATGAATAAATAATCCTTTCTTATTTGGTCATGGGAAAAAAGCACACTCAGTGTATGTTGTATTTACCATACTTTTGATTCACAAAATGCATGCTTGTAAAGGATATTGTATCAAGGAAATGTCGGTCAGCCCTAAGAAATCATTTATTTTGTTACAGAGATATGGTAGATCCTTTGATTGATTTGCAAGGGCAGTCAAAGAACTGACAGAGCAACTACTTGTAAGTGGATCTAGATACAGTGTATATATATCACAGATGTATTAGCCAAAAAAAAAAAAAAAAAAAAAAAAGAAGAAGAAGAAGGCCATTTTCCCCCTTGTAGCACTATTGGCAGTGAGCTTAGGCAGGATCAGGGACTGAATCCTGCTCCCAGGAATTGTTCAAATTGAGTAGACCATATGCATGCTCCATGGAGAATGGCAAGTTTAAAAGCTGAGCAGTCCATTTCCATCCTATCCAACTTGTCTCATACCATAGCCAAGAAAAAAAAAGGAAAGCAAAGAGATGTTTGAGGTGTAGCTGCTGGGAGAATTTAATTTCAGACATGGATGTCTGGATTCCATTCCTACCAAATAGAGTCAGAAAGGCTTATGAAATTGGTCTAATGAGGCAAGAGGACTTGGCAGTAGGCATCTACCAACTTGCCTAATGACAAAATTTTTCATGACAGTTGACAAGAAAACCCAGAATGACATCAACAGGACTAGGATATTAACTTCATCAGTGTGTTGGTAACTGTGAGACAATCACAACTTGGAAAGGAAAAGAGAATAATTCCTGGTTGAACTGATGTAATTGTGAGCGATTGACTAGTGTAGAATTATTCTTTAAATTGTTACAGCAAATGTATATATATATATATATATATATATATATATATATATATATATAGGCTATTCATCATAATTGAATCCTTAGTTCTTAAAATTAAATTATTTCTTAGGATTTTCTATTGCCCCAAAATTTAATGACCTTTTAATTCTTCAAAGTTTCAAAATAGAAAAATGGTTCCCTCAGTAGCTAAAGGCAGGAATTAACATTTTTAAATGAGGGGTATAAAGTTTTATTCTTAAGCTACAGAAAATATGGAAGATAGCCATATTTTTGCATTTTTGTAATTTTTTTCTCCCACACAAAATTGTCAGAAAGCCACTTTTCAAAGGTTACTTTTCTCCACCCCCCTTTTAAAGTTACTATAGGTTCAAAGAGAGCTCTCCCTATAATTTGCAGTTTCTATGGGTTCTCTTTGGATTGATAGCATAACACAGAAACCCTGGTAGTGGTAAAAGATTATTTAATGGGGTCTTAATTTAATCAGTCCTCTAAAATACACACATAACTTGGTGAGGGTTTTTTATTATCTCTGTTCTTCTATGGCAGTGATATAAGGCAAGCTGTACCAATTGGTCTGTAGTCACATAGCAGAAAGGTTAATCTCTTTTATGTTCCTTCTATTAGAAAGGCAGATCTTGAATCTTCAAAGCAGAGTCCTAAATTGTTCTTGTAGACTGGTTCAGAGAGATTGTTCTTTCTCATGCCCTATGGCTAATTACATTCAGTCAGGCCAGAACATTCCACATTTCATCAATTAATTATTTCATTCCTTCATCTAGCATTTATTTAGTACCTACTAAGTATAGGACACTATGTCAAGAACTATGAATGAGACTTGCCCTACTTTCAAGCAGTTTACAGAAGGGTAGAATACAAAATATTTTAAATCTGTTTTCTCCCCCTCCCCCAGAATTGAGATTGTGTCATATAGCTATAAAAACTTTAGGGGGGTGATGTCACCAGGAACCTGACATGGATTAGCATCTTGACTTCCTTCCCCCTCCCAAGAACAACTAGCAACTATTCAAGAACATAACACCACTGAGAGAATCGTAGAGCATGGGGATGAGGCTGAAGCAATCCCCAACCACAGAGACCATGACAGATTGCATTGGAACAGTAAGAAAAGCAGTTATACACTGGTTGCATTGCCCCTCCCCAAGGCCAGCACAGCACTATGCAGAGAGGTCTTTCCTGCAACTCCAGCTCCTCCAGCTCCAGTGGGAAAAGAGAACTCCAGGAGGACAACCAGCCATTTCCCTAGCATTGTGGACCACTTTGTGGGAGTACTACTCTGCTCTTGCCCCACAGGGATTGCAGTGGAATCTTCAGGGCTCAACCCCCGGGAATCTGATTGTGACAGAGAAGGGAGGGAGGGGCTTGCAACAATTAGCATGCAAATCTTGGCAGACCAAATTCATACATGTAATGCTCAAGTAATAATCACAACCAGCAACTTTGCTCATCTGTCAAACCAAGTCAGTGGTGTATTCTGACCAGGGAAGTCAGTGGGGTACAGATATACTTGATTCAGACCCCATATGAGGAATTCTCCCAGCCCTAGAGCATGGTTTGCATATATCCAGAGAGAGGCTGAGTCACAGTCCCACGATCTGTGGAGAGTGATCAGGAACTATCACATCTGACCAGAGTGGCTGGCAAGAACACCTGCAAGCTGTGCAGCCCAACAATGCTCAAGTTGAGATGCACAAGCATAGCTGATCACCCTCAAAATAGCCAGAGGGATTAATCCATCATGCTGAGGGTGGCTTCTGGCCCTTTCCAAATGTTGGGTAAATTGAGAATTGCCTAGAGTAGTTCCTCCCTTTCCCACCCAGGCAAGGGAGCTGAGATGCTCCATCCACTAGCTGTAGAACCTAAAGAGCTGGTGAGAACACTTGGAAAACGCAACACAGTGGTGCTTAAGACAAGACAAAAGCAGGTAGAACTGATAGTTGGCAGAGCAAAGCTAATGGACCTGTTCAGCCAAAGTACTTGGAGTACAGGTTCACTTGAGTTAAGACAACACAGAGCTTTACTGGTCTTACAGCTGCTTTTCCCACTGTGCCCAGGTGGGTAAAATAATTTGTAGCCCTACTCATTACTGAATATAGCCTCTAGCCTACCTGACCAGGGAACCTAACCAAAGCACACAGGAAACTGCATAGTCCACCCAACAAGCCCTACTTATGGTGGCACTAGAACAGAGAGCATAGCTCATGGCTTTCCCTGTCTGTAGAGCAAAACCAGTGGTCCACCTGACCAGGAAATTCAGTGTACACTCTGGCCTGATTCAGATCTCCAAACAAAGAGCCATATAAGCCCTGGGTCCTGTCCTACTGTCACACCAGGGTAGGAAGCTAATTCATAGCCCCATCTATAACTGAATATGGTACCCAGACCTGACCATCTAGTAAGCCTTACCAGAGAATCCAGATAATTTCAGAGCCCATCCCATGGCTTCACTTGGGTAGGGCACCAAGCCAGCAGTCTCATGTAACTATTCTTAGCCAGTAGCACCTCCCCCCAATCCAACTGCAGAGCTTGAGCTGTTGCCTCTCCCCAAAATAGACCATAATAGCAGACTTCATTGCCTAAGGATATTACCAGCAGCACACCCAGAAACCCAAACTGAGTTGACTGGTAAAAATCAGTCTCTGCCAAAGCAAAACTCTCAAGCTTCGAACAGGAATCCAATTACTCAAATGTACAGATACCAGTGTAAGAAATCAAGAATCATGAAAACCCAGGTAAATATGACACCACCAAAGGAAACTAATAATGCTCAAATAACTGATTTAAAGAAATGGAGATCTATGAACTATCTGACAAAGAATTCAGAATAAATCACTTAAAGAAGTTTAATGAACTATAAAGACACATGGGCAACTAAATGAAATTAGTTGCATGAACTAAATGAGAACAACAAATCAATAGAAATTATCAAAAAATGTACAATCCTAAAGGTAAAAAAAAAAAAATACAATAACTGCACTGAAGAATTCGAGTTTCAAAAGCAGACTCGACCATGCAGAAAAAAGAGTCAATGACCTGGAGGATAGGACATTAGAAATTATCCAGTTAGAGAAACAAAAAGAAAAAAAATAAAAAAGGATGAAGAATAACTATGAAACTTACAGATATCATAAAAAACCAATATTCACAAAATAGGAATTCAACAATATGGGAATAACAGAAGGAGAAGAGAAAGAGAAGGAGACAGAAAGTATATTTAAAGTAATAATGGGTTTAAAACTCCTGAACCTGGAAAGAGAAATAGATATCCAAATATATGAGGCTCAAAGGACTCCAAATAGGTTGAACCCCAATAGGGCCACACCAAGACACAGTATAATTAAATTGTCAAGAGTCAAAGACAAAAACAAAAATTTAAAGCAACAAGAGAAAAAGAGAAGTTACATAGAAGGGAACCCCCCTAAGACTATCAGTGGATTTCTCAACAGAAACATTTCAGACCAGGAGTGAATGGGATGACATATTAAAAATATTAAAAGAATAAAACTGTAAACCAAGAATATTATGCCTGGCAAAGTTGTCCTTCAGAAATGAAGGAGAGATAAAGAGTTTAAAAAAATTTTTTTTTTTCAACGTTTATTTATTTTTGGGACAGAGAGAGACAGAGCATGAACGGGAGAGGGGAAGAGAGAGAGGGAGACACAGAATCGGAAACAGGCTCCAGGCTCTGAGCCATCAGCCCAGAGCCCGACGCGGGGCTCACGGACCGTGAGATCGTGACCTGGCTGATCGGACCCTTAACCGACTGTGCCACCCAGGCGCCCCAAGAGTTTTTCAAACAAAAGCTGACTATGGAGTTCATAGTCATGCCTTACAAGAAATGCTAAAGGGAGTTCTTTGAGTGGAAGTAAAAGAATGCTAATTAACATCATAAAAATCTGAAAAGGTAGCATCAATCTCACTAGTAATGGTAAATAGTCATTGATTTGGCAAGATGGTAATAGTGATGTATAATTCACTTACAACTCTAGTTTAAAAGTTAAAAACAAAAACACAGTAAAAATAACCATAACTACAATATTCTGTTATTAGGCACACAATATAAAAAAGATTGCAGGGGCGCCTGGGTGGCGCAGTTGGTTGAGCGTCCAACTTCAGCCAGGTCACGATCTCGCGGTCCGTGAGTTCCAGCCCCGCGTCAGGCTCTGGGCTGATGGCTCAGAGCCTGGAGCCTGTTTCCGATTCTGTGTCTCCCTCTCTCTCTGCCCCTCCCCCGTTCATGCTGTGTCTCTCTCTGTCCCAAAAATAAATAAACGTTGAAAAAAAAAATTTTTAAAAAAAATAAAAAAGATTGCAAATTGTAACATCAATAATTTAAAATGTTAGAGGGAGAAGAAAAAGTGTAAAATTTTGGGATAACTACAAGAGAACTGGAAAATTGTAGGGAACATATGATTTATCAAGATTGAATCAGAAAGAAATAGAAAATCTGAATAGGCCAATTACTAGTAAGAGATTGAATCAGTAATAAAACATCTCCCAAGCCCAGGACAAGATGGCCTCACTGGTGAATTTTATCAAATATTTAAAGAAAAAATTAATACCAATCCTTCTCAAACTCTTCCAACAAATTGAAGAGGAGGGCACACTACCAAACTCATTGTATGAGACCAGCATTATCCTGAAACCCAAACCAGGATAGAGCACTAATAAAAAAAGAAAACTATAGGCCAAAATTCCTGGTGAAAATAGAGGCAAAAATTCTCAATAAAATACTAGCAAACTGAATTTAGCAATATATTGAAAGAATCATTCACCATGATCAACTGGGATTTAACCCTGGATGCAAGGATGGTATAATGTATGTAAATTAATCAATGTGATACATCATATTAATAGAAGGAAAGGAAAGAATCACATGATCATTTTAGTAGATGCAGAAAAAGCATTTGACAAAATTCAATATCCATTCATGATAAAAACTCTTAGCAAATTTGGCATAGGAAGGAACATATCTTAACATAATAAAGCTCATATATGATAAGCCCACAGCTAATATCATACTCAAGTATATGGTGAAAGGTTGGAAGTTTTTCCTCTAAGATCAGGAAGAAGCAAGGGTGCCCACTCGCACCACTCCTATTCAACACAGTAATGGAAATCCTAGCTAGACCAACCAGGCAAAAAAAGAAACAGGTATCAGGATTAGAAAGAAAGAAGTGAAACTGTCTCTACTTGCAGATGACATCAGTTTATATATAGAAAATCCTAAATTTGCAACTATGTGGATGCAACTAGAGGGTATTATGCTAAGTGAAATTAATCAGTCAAAGAAAGACAAAGATCATATGACTTCACTCATATGAGAACTTTAAGACAAAAAACAGATGAACATAAGGCAAGGGAAGCAAAAATAACATAAAAACAGGGAGGGGGACAAAACATAAGAGACTCTTAAACATAGAGAACAAGCAGAGGGTTGCTGGAGGGGTTGTGGGAGGGGGAATGGGCTAAATGGGTGAGGGGCATTAAGGTATCTACTCCTGAAATCACTGTTGCACTATATGCTAACTTGGATGTAAATTAAAATATAAATTATTTTTTAAAAAGCAACAGAAAGGAAAAAAAAAGAGAAGAAAATCCTAATAAGTCAACCAAAAAAAACTATTAGATCAAATCAATGAATTCAGTAAAGTTGCAGATACAAAGTTAATGTATGAAATTCAGTATGGTTTCTATACACCAACAATTTTATGAAAAAGAAATAAAGAAATTTATCCCATTTATAATAACATCAAAAACAGTAAAACACTTAGGAATAAATTTAACCAAGGAAATGAAAGATCTCTACTCTGAAAACTATAAGCCAGAGATGAAAAAAATCAGACACAAATAAATAGAAAGGTATCAAGTGTTCATGGAGTGGAAGAATTCATAATGTTTAAATGGCAATACAACCAAAATCCATCTATAGATTCAATGCAATTCTTATCAAGATTTCTTTTTTTTTTCTTTTCTTTTTTTTTTTTTTTTGTAGAAGTAGAAAAAACACTGCTACAACTTATATGGAACCATAAAAGATTCCAAAAATCAAAGAAATCCTGAGAAAGAAGAACAAAGCAGGAGGCATCAGACTCTTTGATTTCAAGTTATACCTTAAATCTGTCATAATCAAAACAGTATGGTATTGGCATAAAACCAGACAAATAGAACAAGGGAACAGAACTGAGAACCCAGAAATGAACCTAAGCATATAGGTTAACTAATACTTGACAAGGGAGCCAAGAATATTCAGTGGAGAAAAGACAATGTCTTCAATAAGTGGTGCTGGGATAACTGAATATACACATGTAAAAGAATGAGACAAATTAACTCAAAATGTTGATACATGTACACAATGGAATATTATTCAGTCATAGAAATAAGGAAACCCTACCATTTATAACAACATGGATGGACCTTGAAGATACTATGCTAAGTGGGATAAGTCAGACAGAGAAAGATAAATGCTATGTGATTTCACTTATATGTAGAATCTAAAAAACAAAAAACACCTAAAACAAAACTCATAGGAAAAAATATCTGACATGTTATCAGAGTCAGGGGTGGGAGAAGGGGGAATTGGAGGAAGGTGGTCAAAAGATACAAATTTCTTGTTATAAGATAAATAATTACTAGAGATATAATGTACAACATGATGACTATAGTTAATATGCTGTATGATATAGAGGAAAGTTGTTAAGGAAAATCCTGAGAGTTTTCATCACAAAGAGAAATTTTTCTTTTTATTTATTTTTATTTTTATTATATCTATATGAGATGATGGATATTAGCTGAACCTATTGTGCTAATCATTTCACAATATATGTTAAATAAAACCATCATATTATATGTCTTAAACTTATACAATAATGTTTGTTGATTATTTCCAATAAAACTGGGGAAAAATGTCAAAATAATGGACAGTTTATCCTGAGAATTTGGGTAATAGAGTGACACTGTTGACATCTGGACATCTTATTTTGGGTAAAAGCTGCGTTTCCATTTTTGTTTTTGTTTTTGTGTTTTTTTGTAACATGTGAATCACTATAATATTTTTTTGCCAACTCTACCTATACTTATTTACTGAACACCTTTCTTTGGACTCAGCTTTTTAAAACTAAATAAATTCTATTAGGAAGAGGTCATTATCTACACTACCACAAATGAAAACCCTGTATCTTGAATAAAATAAAATTACAGGTGCACCTGGGTGGTTCAGTTGGTTGAGCATCCAACTCTCGATTTTTGGCTCAGGTCATGATCCCAGGGTCATGGGAGGAGCCTGAGTGAGGAGCCTGCTCAAGAGCCCCTCTCTCTCTCCCTCTGCCCCTCTCCCCCACTCACGCCTGCTCTAAAATTATATATATATATATATATATATATATATATATATATTTTTTTTTTTTTTTTTTTTTTTTTAAATTTGGAAAGAGACATGGATGTCTACTATTACTATTCAACAGTATATTTGATATCTTAGGAAATGCAGTAAGGCAAGAAAAATAAAAAGTATAATGTTTAAAAATGAAGAAATAAAATGATCATTATTTACAGATGACATAATTATATATGTAAAAAATAAAAAATAACCTAGAGGTAAACTACTGGCATTAATAAGTAATATTTAGGGGAGTGATATAAGGTCAGTATGTAAAAATCAACTGTGTTTTATTTTTTTATTTTTTTTATTTAAAAAAAAATTTTTTTTAACGTTTTATTTATTTTTGAGACAGAGAGAGACAGAGCATGAGCAGGGGAGGGTCAGAGAGAGAGGGAGACACAGAATCCGAAACAGGCCCCAGGCTCTGAGCGGTCAGCCCAGAGCCCGATGCGGGGCTCGAACCCACGGACCGCGAGATCATGACCTGAGCCGAAGTCGGACGCCCAAACGACTGAGCCACCCAGGCACCTCTCAACTGTGTTTTTTAAACCAGCAAAAATCAATTAGAAAATAAAAAGTTTTAAATGTTATCATGTATAATAGCATTAAAATCATTACATGCTTAGGAAAGATGGTCAGTATCTTAAAAAAAACTCTGATACATAATTGGGAAAAATTTTAAATGACCTAAATTAATGGAAGAATGTAACACATTTGTGGACATCCCCAAACTGATCTATAGATTAATAGAATCACAATCAAACTCTCAGCAATATACTTAGGGCAGGTGTTAGGATTAGTAAAGAACTGGGTCTCATTAAATGACTCAGAAGAGTCAAGTAGCCCCACTAAGCTGAGTCAAGAAAGGAAATCCAGTATTGAGAGATCTGGGCCTTAAAATGAGGGAAAACCATTGGACTTATTAAGTTAAATAAAGCTGGGGCACCTGGATGGCTCAGTCAGTTGAACGTCCAACTTCCGCTCAGGTCACGATCTCGTGGTTCTTGAGTTCAAGTCCCACATCGGGCTTGCTGCTGTCAGCGCAGAGCCTCCTTCAGATCCTCTGTCCCCCTCTCTCTGCCCCTCTCCCGCTTGTCCTCCCTCAAAAATAAATAAAAAATTTTTTGAAAGCTAAAATAAGCTATATGAGGGAAAGAATATGATGTTTCTTTCACGCTTCACAGTCTGCACTTGTCTTTTGCGTCCATAATCTCCTTGAGAACTGTCAGCATCGTGAGCTGGAGGATCATCATTCCCATTCTACCAGTAAAGAAACTAAGGCTCAGACATTCCCATTCTACCAGTAAAGAAACTAAGGCTCAGACATTCCCATTCTACCAGTAAAGAAACTAAGGCTCAGAGAGCATTTTAGAGGCCAAAGCAATTCAAAATTATAGAGTAGGGATTAGAACACAGTTTTTTCTGGATTTTTGTCCAAAGCTCTTTCTGGAAAAAAAGATGTTAAAAAATAACATATACATACCATTCAGGGAATGTAGGTGCATCCTAAGTGTTATTTGAAATTTCAGATATATGAAAATATGAAAAGGAAGATACACACATATGACTATTGCAAAATGCGTGCTTTTGAATACACTCTTCCCTCAACTTTGAATGCCTCTCACTCCTTTATTCCCCAGTTGTCCGTTAAAATTCCACTGTAGCACTTTCTCCTCTAAGCAATTACCCTTTCCACACAAACAGACTTCAACACTGAGTTCATTTTCAGAGGTAGCATTGTGTAGAGATTAAGAGCAAGGACTCTAGAGTCAGACTTTGAATTGGCATCCTCGGTCTGACACTTAACAGTTGTATAACTTTGGAATGGTTATTTAGCCTTTCATTATATGTATTTCCTAACTGTAAAATAAAGATGATAACAGTATCTTCCATCTTTTAGTATTGTTGCAAAAATTAAATCAGTTGATAATGTAAAGTGCTAGAACAGTGCCTGGTACGCAGTAGGTATGATATAGGTGATAACTGGGATTAATATTATTCAAAATCATTTATTGTACACCTACAGGATGCCAGTGACTGTGCTAAGCTTTGTTGATAGAAGTGAAACAAAATTTCCTGCTCTGTAGTGGAGGAAAGAGACAATAAGTCAGTAAATAACTAAACAAGATAATTTCAGACTTCAAAATTTGCATAAAGGACACAAACAGGGATGTAATAGATAGTAGTAGGGCGTGGGTGTTGTTTTCTTTAAGGAGGTTGGTTACAGAAGTGATGTGTAAGTGATCAGAGGGGGATATAAGTCTACACTGCTAATAATGAAGAGGCATGAGGAGATCTGGGAGAAGAATATTCCAGGCAGGAGGAACAGATAGTGCAAAGATGCCAAGATTAGAACAAGTTTAGTGTGTCTGAAAACAAAAATGGTACCTGTATGGATGGAAAATGATGGAGAAAATAAGAGAGGTAGGAGGTGAAATTGGTGAGGAAAACAGAAGTTGGATCATGCAGGACTTTGTAGGCCATGGAAAGAAATTTCAATTTTATGTGTAGGTAGAAGCTATTGCAGTAAATTATAAGAAGTAAGGAGATATGATTTGATCAATGTTTTAAAAAGATCACTCTGACATCTCTGTGGAGAATGGATTGCAGGAAGGCAAGACTGGAAGCAGAGAGATTAAGGAGAGGGATGGGCAAAAGATGGTTATAGCAGTAGAAATGCAGAACAAGAGATGGATTCACAATGTTTTGGAAGTGCAGTCTAGACTTGCTGATAAACTGAATGTAGACACTAAGGGAATGAGAGAGCTCCAAGATGACCACCAGGGTTTTTAGCTCCAGCAACTGGGTGAATGGTGGGGCCATTTACTGAGATGGGGACTGATCACTTTTTCTTTATCTTATTTTTCTTTTTCTTTCTTTCTTTCTTTCTTTCTTTCTTTCTTTCTTTCTTTCTTTCTTTCTTTCTTTCTTTCTTTCTTTCCTTCTTTTTCTTTCTTCTTCCTTTTTTCTTCCCTTTTCCTTCCTTTCTTCCTTCCTTCCTTCCTTCCTTCCTTCCTTCCTTCCTTCCTTCCTTCCTTCCTTCCTTCTTCTTTTTCCTTTCTTTTCTTTCCTTCCTACCTTCCTTCCTACCTTCTTTCTTTCTTTAATTCCAGTGTAGCTAACATACACTGAATGTAACATATGACTGCTATATTTGTTTCAGATGTATAATATACTACATTATAGTATATATAATTATATATTATATGCAGTTATATATACAGTATATATTATATGTAGTTATATACATAGTATATATTATAGTACAATCACTATATTATAGTGATTCAACAATACCATATATTACTCAGTGCTCATTAAGATACATGTACTCTTAATTCTCTTCACCTATTTCACCGATAACGCCACCAATCTACCCTCTAGCAATCATTAGTTTGTTCTCTATACTTAAGAGTCTGTTTCTTGGTTTGTCTCTGTTTTTCCTTTGTTTGTTTGTTTTGTCTGTAAATTACACATGAGTGAAATCATATATTTATCTTTCTCTGATTGCCTTATTTCACTTAGCATTATACTCCCTAGCTCCAACCATGTCATTGCAAATGGCAAGATTTCTTTCTTTTTATGGCTGAATAATATTCCTCTGTGTGTGTGTGTACCATATTTTCTTTATCCATTCATCTATTGATGGACACTTGGGCTGTTTCCATAATTTGGCTATTGTAAATAATGTTGCAATAAACATAGGAGTGCATGTATACCTTCAAATTAGTGTTTTTGTATTCCTTGGGTAAATACCCAGTTGTGCAATTACTGGATTATAGGGTAGTTCTATTTTTAATTTTCTGAGGAATCATCATACAGTCTTCCACAGTGGCTGCACCAGTTTGCTTTCTCACTAACAGTGCACAAGGGTTCCTTTTTCTCCACATCCTAGCCAACATTTGTTGTTTCTTGTGTTTTTAATGCAATGTTTTATTATTTTTTTATTAAAAATTTTCTTTTAATGTTTATTCATTTGAGAGAGAGAGAGAGAGGCAGAGAGAAAGGGAGACACAGAAACCAAAGCAGGCTCCAGGGTCTGAGCTGTCAGCACAGAGTCCAATGCCTGGCCTGAACTTGTGAACTGTGAGATCATGACCTGAGTGGAAGTTGGACGCTTATCCGACTGAGTCACCCAGGCACCCCTATACAATTCTTTAAATAAACATTTAAAAATAAAATAAAATAAAATTTAGTTTATGACAATAAACTGAGAAAACTGCATCCTCAATTCCTTGAATTTAGAAGTGGCCTGGACTCGTCATGTACGGACATGAAAAAGCTTGCCCCACAGTCATCTTTAAAATAACCCTAGTCTGGAAATAGAAAAAAATATAGATGAACATAGGGGGTAAAAAGAGAAAGGCAAACCATAAAGCAGACTCTTAACTATAGAGAACAAAGTGAGGGTTGCTGAGGGGAGGTGGCGGGAATGGTCTAAATGGGTGATGGCTATTAAGGAAGGCACCTGTGATGAGCACTGGACGTTATTTGTGATAAATCACTAAATTCTACTCCTGAAATTAATATTACACTATATGTTAACGAACTGGAATTTAAATAGAAACTTGTAATAAAAATAAGTAAATAAATATATAATAAAATGCAAACAAAGATTACATTATAGACATGCTTGCAAAGCTTCAAAAATAAAAGGCTATATGCAGCTTCACCCTTTACAAATATAACTAGGGTAAATTAATTATCATTAGGCTAATTAATTAATCATTAATTAGGCTGAAATGAATAATCCTTTATTAGTTCCATTATGCAGAAATTGCTTTCATATTATACTCCTGGTTAAGACATACTTAAGATTGGATAGAACTAAAATGGGAAAATAAACAAGCAGATTTTCAACAAGATAGTGTGTTGATGGTCGTGGTTGTTGTCTCAAGCAGGACAGTGGTTGACTACAGGGACCCAAAAAGAACCAAAAGGCCAATGTGAGCCATAGCATTTCTTGGGTATATATAGTTACACAGCACAAATTTATAAGTCATTTTAACTCCTCTCCTTTTCTATATATTTCCTTACCAATTCTTCCACTTATCCTCAATGTTGCTTTCTAACCAGTACTTTCTATTCATTTGCCTCACTAGAACACACACAAAGAACAGTTCCTTATTTCTAGGCTCTCCCCTCCCTGTGAGGTTTACAACTGATTGTCTGATCTTCCTCAAACAAAATTTTCATTATTTCACTTCTCATTCAGGAATGTTTAGGGATCCTCCAAGTTTTATCTTCTCTCATCTCCTCAGTCAGACCTTTGTCAATTGTCTCAATACAAGTTCATCAACCTTTCTGGGATATTTTGTTACTCTCTGGTTTAAAGTCATCAGTGACCCCATAAGATGATAATAGTAACTATGTTCTCATGAAACTTCTTCTCCAATAATTCTTTTTTTTTTTTTTTTAGCATTTTTTAAATTCATTTTTGACAGAGACAGAATGTGAGCAGGGGAGGGGCCAAGAGAAGGAGACACAGAATCCTAAGTAGGCTCCGGGCTCTGAGCTGTCAGCACAGAGTCTGACGCAGGTCTCGAACCCACAAACCATGAGATCATGACCTGAGCGGAGGTCAGATGCTCAACCCACTGAGCCACTCAGGTGCTCCTAATAATTCTTGTTTTAATTCCATTTCTTAGCCTAATTCTCCACTTCCTAACAACTGACCATACTTGACTTTCTTAGGCTCATCTCCTGCCACTCCTTCCTTCTCCACAACCTCCTGTATTCAAGCCACCGTAGGCAGTTTGCCATCCCTGGAAGACTGATGATTTTCCACATCTCTTTGCCTAGATTAATACTATTCCCAAGGTCATGAATGCTTGTCTTCTTTTAACCACGTATAGAAAGGTAGGAACTGTACCAATATCACTTCAAAAACTTTCCTAACTCCCTGACCCTGCATTATACTTCCTTTCTATTCATTGCTTCCTATTCTATTTTCCCACAGCATTTGGTTTAAATTTTGTTTGGATTTATGACGAATTCTATATATTGCCATACCTCAGACTACACTGTATGAAATCTTTAGGGCAGGAAAAGTTTCCTGTAGTTATTTCTATATTTCTTATATTCAGCTCTTAGTCTTCAAAGGCTGAGATGGTGCTTAATAAATGTTTGCATTTTGGGGTGCTGGGTGGCTCAGTCGGTTAAGCGTCCAACTTCGGCTCAGGTCGTGATCTCGCGGTTTGTGAGTTCAAGCCCCGCGTCGGTCTCTGTGCTGACAGCTCGGAGCCTGGAGCCTGCTTCGGATTCTGTGTCTCCCTCTCTCTCTGCCCCTCCCTTGCTCATTCTCTGTCTCTCTCTGTCTCAAAAATAAATAAAAACATTAAAAAATTTTTTTAAATACATGTTTACATTTTGAATGGATTCAGTTCTCCCAAATTCTACGGTCTTCAGGCTACATATTGCATTTCTGTACTCTGTATTCCATTTTAAGTGTCCTAAGTTATTGCTTATGCATAAGGTATATCACGAACTGTAAGATGGACTTTGCCTGACTCCACAACTACCCTCTTCCATCTCTGCCACCTCTTCTGAGTAACTCTCCTTCCCAAGTGCTTAAAAAATACTCTATGGCATTCCACAAAGTCAGGGAAGTGTTCCATAAACATTTTTGATTATTGAGGAAATGTAATTCTCTTGGCTATGGCTTCCAATAAAATTTAAGACAAGAGAATCACTAAAATCAATCACTGTACAACACATTGAGGACATAGGTTTCCACACTGACCTTTGTCAACCTTTGGTTGACAAGGAAATTAAACCCTGGTGTTATTATCCTTCTCTGTTATTTTTGCATGGTTTATATACACCTTTCTCAAACTGCTGATAATAATGCTGCCCTTTCATTGAGCATATATGATAAGCAGACACTGTGTTGCTGGCCTGACTTGCATCATCTCACGTAATCCTTATACCAATCCTGAAAGTCTGTTCTCAAGATTAGAAAACTGAGGCTCAGAGAAGTATGGTAACTTGTCCAAACTCACATGGCTAACACACTTGTTAGCTGATCCCCTTAATAAATGATTATGTAGACTCTCAGTCATCACTCCCAGTGACGGGTAAACCCTTATGTCATTTGAAAACAACACCTGTAGGCAGTGTTAAGGACTTTTTAAAAATATTGAACTGTAATGTACAGCTTTCAGCTCTTGGTCCTAGTTCTGTACACTAAGTTATATATGTGGAGAGTTTTAATTATTATTTCTTATGCTAGCCTTATTAATATTTAAAGGCTATTGCTATTTTTTTCATTATTCTTTTCTTTTCTTTTTTAACACCAAATATCTTCATCTCTTTCAGCTGTTCCTCATGTAACTTGGCCTGAGGCCTCACACACTCCAGGTTGCTCTCCTTTGGACACGCTCTGGTTGTGTCAATCAATGTCCCTCTTAAAACTGGATGAAGCCCAGGGCTGAACATAACGCCCCCTAACTGGTGTAGACTGCACTCAAACTATCACCTCCTTTATTCAGATCCTTTACTTCTATTAATGTAGTCTGAAATTGTGTTACATTTACTGGCAATGCTGTCAGTTAAAACCCTGAGGGTTTTATTTTCCATATGAATTATAAAATTTATGAATGTGAGAGCAATTTACAGACTATAAAACTACTATACTAATATGATTTATTAATAGTAGCATAAATGGCAGATTGATCTACTTTCAAAGCAAAACAGTTCACAGAATAAATTTTAATTGGTGGATTCTAAAAATCTAATTCTAAAAATCTCCAAACCGTTAAAAAAAACAAACAGGGTAAGCCAATTTGCCTGCAAATAATAGAGGCAAGTCTCTGTAAGTAGGAGCTTTGTCATCCATGGACTTTAATATTTCTAAAACACTCCAGGGTTCAACTTTAATGTAGAAGTTAAGCAACATGATTTTTATTATGCAGGGTGCTCTGGACAACCACTATGACGTGAGAACATTCATAGTTAGAGCAAAGTTTCTTCATCAAATACATACATGTAAATTGTAGCCTTTGATAGCTGTTTGAGGAAAAACAGTCATCATGGGAAAGCAGAATGGGCCTTGACTAAGAACTGATATCAACTATTCATTTCAGTTCAGAAACTTTTACTAAGCATATAGTATGTGTAGAGCATTATTATAGGTGCTCTGAAGGAATCAAAGAATATGGGATTCCTGCCCTCAGTCATAAATACGCTCATCATATAAAACCATCATTAATGAACCCACTGTCATATTTTCTCAACACTATGGAATAATAAAGATCACTTAGAACCACATCAATTATTTTTAAGTTATCCGGAATTTTCAGTTAACCCAGGAGGCTTTAAGTTTTCCATATAGCAGAGTTTTCCAGTAATAGCAGAGTCACCTCTATTGATACAGTTGCTCATTAATTCATTCAACAAATACATAACACTAAGGAAACTCTAGTAATTGGGTCTGCCTAGAGTTAATGCATTTATGGGGAATCAAATCTAATACGGTTACATTCATAAGTAGGGGCCAGATACAAAGGGCTTTGTATGTTGAAGTGGAGTATATGTTGTTTTTGTCCAACCACTATTTTTCTTCACATTCTCTTGCTAATAGAACTCTCTTTTCCAGGACAGGGCCATCTTCATGTTGCTGGGGGGAGGCAGAATGACCCTGGCCCCTTCATGTCCCACCCAGACCTAAGCCTAGACAATCAGAGTCCCCTATCCCTCAGGCTGTGGTGATTGATACAGGGCAGGCAGGTGACCCAAGCCAGGCTAATCAGGGTGCTGGCCTGACATTTTTTGTTAGAGTTATTAAAGAACAATTGTTTCCAGAGGGGTTGCTAGACTGCTACGATGGAAGTGGTGGTTTGGGGGGAGGGAGGTTTTTCAGCATCAGCCTGATGCTAAGTAGAGACAGTCTAAGACAGAAACCAAGAGACAGCCCTGATGACATCCCTTGCCATGGAATGAAGCCAGGTCTGCTCCTGGATTTTACAGTATGTTAGCTAATAAATCCCATTTACTGTATAGGTTAGTTGAATTGTTTTTTGTTGTTTATAATCAACTTGATTCTAACTAAAACTTATGTTACATAAAGAATTTGATGTCATGACATTCATATTCAAACCTACATCATATCTATAAGTAACACACACACACACACACACACACACACACACACACACACACATCTATCTATCTATCTACCATGTCATACAGGTTCAACACTGTGGTCAGTATGACGATCTAAACTTTATCCAATTTCTTTTTTTTTTTAATGTTTATTTATTTTTGAGACAGAGACAGACAGAGCATGAACGGGGGAGGGTCAGAGAGAGAGGGACACACAGAATCTGAAGCAGGCTCCAGGCTCTGAGCTATCAGCACAGAGCCCTATGTGGGGCTCGAACTCACGAACTGTGAGATCATGACCTGAGCCGAAGTCAGACGCTCAACCGACTGAGCCACCCAGGCACCCCAAACTTTATCCAATTTCAACCTCATCTTCAGCAATGCATATTCTCTGTCTCTGTATTCCATGTGTAAAATGGATTTTTATTAGTATTCTTACTTATGAAGATGCTTTGAGAATTAATGAGCTAAAATTAGCTAACTTAGGGAAATTTTAATAGAGCCTGCTGATGCTGAGTGATTATTTAACATACACTAGTGACCTGTTGAAAGCAGGCGTATGAGGCCTCCATAAACCCATGTCTTAATTGTGGCAAACTCCAGCATTTCTTTAGCTTCTAATTTTGGATGAATATCCAAATTCTGAAATTTACTATCCAGTGCTCTATTCACTAGAGAATATTGCAATCTTAAACCATGCTTCAAAATTGTTCTTCACAAAATTTTATGATGTATCAAAATAAGTCATGTCTGAAGTAAATGTTCTAATTTTAGATGGTGCTTCTTTTTCTATCAAAAACCACTTTCATGTAGAATCATTTCCAGTACACTTACTGGTAAAGACATATTCCAAAAGAAGGAAGTAATTTGCAAGGTTTTTTTTTCTTTCTGTCTGAATGAGGCCTCTAAAAACAAATACTCATCTATAATGCATGGAGTTTATTTTAAAGCAAAAATTGTGTCACATTTTACCATGAGTAAATAATTACATTTCCTACTTTCTTCCTCCTTTTCTCCAGGACTAGTAATATTTGAATTGATCCACAGGAAAATCACATTGAATTTTATCAACAAGTCAATAAAATACAATAATAGCATTGATATTGTAGATGGTCTGCACATGCAAACCTGGGATAATTTGACCAGTTATATTAGTCTAATTTCTTATTTTTTTTAAAGTAATCAAACAACCATTTTCATTATTTTTTGACTGAGTGTCCAACTGGGGTTTGCATGTAGTGACCAAAAACAGGCCTAAGGCATCAGAAAAGATTCAAGCTTTGCCCATGAGGCCTATACTAAAACACAACTGCTCAGTGCACTCAGAGGCCTGGCCGGGCCTTACACATGCAAGGTTGAAACAGTCTTAGGAAGATACGTGATACCTATAGCAAATAGGTACCAGAATTCAAATCTTTGTTTTGTTTCAGTACTTTAACAAACAGAGTTATGCAAACTCCATGTAGAATTGGGTCAACTCAAACTCAGTTTAGGAGGCTTGTTAATGCATTGGTTATACAACACAATACACACCTTCAAAAGTAAAACTTTCAATAAGCACATAGTGCTTTAAATGCCAAACATCTGTCTCTCCACAGACACAACTAATAAAAATCAGAATTAAAAACAAACAGGAAATCGTCTTTCAATACATAAACTAAAGACATAAATTAGGGGTTTGTATCGCTGTTTGACCATTAAAATCAGCTGTAAGATCTGATTTCTATGGCCTGGGGTGGGATCCACACAGGTTTTTTTGTTTTTTTTTTTAATTTTTTTTCAACGTTTATTTATTTTTGGGACAGAGAGAGACAGAGCATGAACGGGGGAGGGGCAGAGAGAGAGGGAGACACAGAATCGGAAACAGGCTCCAGGCTCTGAGCCATCAGCCCAGAGCCTGACGCGGGGCTGGAACTCACGGACCGCGAGATCGTGACCTGGCTGAAGTCGGACGCTTAACCGACTGCGCCACCCAGGCGCCCCTCCACACAGGTTTTTAAAGCTTCTCAGGTGATCTTAATATACAGCTAAATTTAAGAATGGCCTAAACTTTTCTAATCTTAAAGTATTATTTACAGAGAAAGGTAATAAAGAGCATGATAGCTGTTTCTATTCTGCAAATTACTGAAAGTCCAAGAGCTTTGGTCTCTTTGTCGTTAAAATATGAATGATGCTATCTGTCACTCAGGATATTTTCAACAATTACCAATATAAAGGATGTGGCCTGGAGTAATGCTTAGCACATTATGGGGCGAACACTCAAAAGCCACCAAGTGATCAGGTAGGTAATCCCTCTGGGTAAGATGAGAGGGGCTGGTGGAAAATATAGCAAAACAAGAGAGACCCAGTCTAAAGGGGACATCCACTGCTTGGTCTTTTGCCAATGGTCATGTAGGAATATACTTCCACATCTTCTTCTCTTCCTCCTCCTCTTCTCCTCTTCTTCTTCCTCCCCATCCTGCTCCCCCTCTCCTTCCTCCTCCTTTTTTTAGGAAGAGAAAGAAATCTGGATATTTTAAGTATGAAATTTTCCTACTTTTAAAGCAGCCCAACAAAACATATTTGTGTCACCAATTTTTCTCTTCCGGAAAGTCTTAATTCTCTTTTACCATACAAACATACTCTTGTCACATGTCTGTGGGTGGTTTCAAATTTTGTTCTTGTTTTAGGTTAGTTTTAATTAATTAATTAACTATCCATTTATCTTTCTGCCAAGTATTTCTTCCCAAGTGGATCAAGGACTTCTAATTTACTTTCATTGAGGTATAATTGACATACAACATTATATTAGTTTCAGGTGTACAACATAGTGATTTCATATTTGTATATATTGTGAAATGATCACCACATGAAGTCTAGTTAACATCCATCACCACACATAATTACAGAATTGGATCAAGAATTTCTAGCTATGACTTTGTATGATATAACCACATAATGAATCTATTAGTCGTCAGGTATTATGCAGTTAAAATTTGTTCATGATATATTTTTTCCCATGTGATTAATGACACAATTTTGTCTTCCTCTAGTCATGTCTCCCCTCCCCCATCAACAGTAAATTTTTCTTCAATTTCAACCTCAGCAATTTGTTATAGTCACCACTTCACATTTTTAATTTTTTGCTTTTATTTTGGGAATAAACAAATGTTATTTTTTGCCAACTGAATTGTACCAATAAAGCTCACTTTTTTCCAAAGAACGCCACATTTTCTTATTCTACTGTATCCAATAGCAGCACTTAGCTTCACTGTTGCTACTACATACAATCTGCATGAATAAAAGCGGCTTCCTTATCTTTCCTTAGAAAGGAAAAACTCTTACGTTATACCAACACCGCTTGTTTACATATGGTAGATGAAGTACTTTGTTCTTTTTTTTCCCAAGTTTTTATTTAAATTTTAGTTAGTTAGGGGCACCTGGGTGGTTCAGTTGATTAAGTGTCTGACTTCGGCCCAGGTCATGATCTCACAGTTTGTGAGTTCGAGCCCCACATAGGGCTCTGTGCTGACAGCTCAGAGCCTGGAGCCTGCTTCAGATTCTGTGTCTCCCTCTCTCTCTGCCCCTCCCCTGCTCACACTGTCTGTCTCAAAAAATGAATAAAACATTTAAAAAAATTTTTAAAAATTCTAGTTAGTTAAAAAAATTTTTAAAAATTCTAATAGTTATTGCACTATTAACATATAGTGCAATATTGGTTTAAGGAGTAGAATTCAGTGATTCATCACTAACATACAACACCCAGTGCTCATCATAACAAGTGCCCTCCTTAATACCCATCACCCATTTAGCCCATAATTTAGCCCATCCCCCACCCACCTCCCTCCATCAACCCACAGTGTTCTCTATAGTTAAGGGTCTCTTACAGTTTGCTTTTCTCTCTCTTTTTTCCTCTTCCTCTATGTTCATCTGTTTTGTTTCTTAAATTCCACATATGGGTGAAATCATAAGCTATTTATCTCTTTCTGACTGACTTATTTCACTTAGCCTGATATACTCTAGCTCCATCCATGTCCTTGCAAATGGCAAGATTTCATTCTTTTTGATAGCTGGTATACACACACACACACACACACACACACACACCACATCTTCTTTATCCATTCATCAGTCAATGGACATTTGGGCTCTTTCCATAATTTGCTATTTTGATAATGCTGCTATAAACATCGGGGTGCATGTGCCTCTTCAAATCAGTATTTTTGTATCCTTTAGATAAATATTTATGGGTGAAGTACTTTGAATTCTTTCTTTTTTTTAAGTTTATTTATTTATTTAGAGAGATAGAGCATGCATGGGAGGGGCAGAGAGAGAGGGAGAGAGAGAGAATCCCAAGCAAATCCACACTGTCAGCACAGAGCCCTATGCAGGGCTCGAACCCCCAACGTGCAAGATTATGACCTGAGCCAAAATCAAGAGCTGAATACTTAATCTGACTGAGCCACCCAGGTGGCTTTTAACAAAGCATAGAGGTTCTCATGTCCTACAGTAGCACCTAAACATGAAAGTGACAGTTTTGTGACTGAATTTGCTGAGAAACTCTATCACTCTTATAAGACATGAAGCTAGCAGATGACACAAAAACTTCTTCCATGAATTATGAGTGGAAAACCTAATCAAAGTTCTAAAAAATTTAGCACTTATTTGAGGACTATTATTGCTGTATAAAAGTTTAAGAAATTGGGGCACCTGGGTGGCTCTGTCGGTTAAGCATCCAACTCTTGATTTTGGCTCAGGTCATGATCTCATGGTTTGTGACTTCAAGCCCCACATCAGGCTCTGCACTGATAGTGCACAGCCTGCTTGGGATTCTCTGTCTCTCTCTTTCTGCCCCTCCCCTGCTTGCTCTCTCTCTCTCTCTCAAAATGAATAAACATTAAAAAAATAAAAAATAAAAAAAGAAGTTTGAGAACTTGTTTCAAAACTGATGGGAGGCCACAAAACAAGCTGATAGTTGAAGATGTGATTTATTTGTGAAAGGTCCCGCCTTTCAGATATACCTCCAACAGAGTTGTGTGTGATTAAAGATATTCTGTGTGAGATTAATTCAGGTTTTGACCTGAATTAGGGTATCTTGAAAACAACAGAATGATCTTTAAGCCCTCCTTGTGTGAATGCAGGCTTAAACAAATCAATTCGAAAATCTCCAATGTCTAGATTAGATGATAATTGAATGATATTTAACTTAATAGCAACAAACAATATAAATAGCTATAAACATAGTTACAAATTCAATCAATTCATGATTGATTCTTAAGCTGACTCCTGTTAACAGAAAAGGAGAATGAAGTAAACTTTTCTGTAAAACTCCAGCACTTGTGGAACCCACCGCTGCACTTAGAGAAAGAATGCCATTAACTACTTGGAATATGCAACTGTCTAAGGGCAATATTTTCCTTATTCTTCTATGGCAGAAAAAAAACATAGAACTTAAAGAAGTTGTCAGTATAAATGTGTGTGTGTATATGTGACACACAGACAAGTATGCATGCATATGTAACATGTATATTTTTATATGTGTAACATACATTTACCCGAGTTTGGCTTCCTTTCTTTCTCTCTCCCTCCCTTGCTTCTTTTATTTCTTCTTCGTAACAAAGAAATCAGTAAACAGTGCTATGATGCAATTAACTCTTGTGAGAAGGTAACAATCAATAATTACCGCTTACTGAAGTTTTGCCTAAAGTTAATATTTAAAAACATAACAGACAATTTTAGTTTAGTTTATTTGAAGGAAAAAGGATTCAAGAAGTGGACGATTCAAGTATTTTATGTACTATATTCGACATAAGACCTTTGCTAGCTGTTTTTCACAGAATCATAGAAAGCTAGACCCAGAAGCATTCTAAGATGGCATATAGATGAAATTCTCCTTGCAGGGGAGAAGACTGAAGCCCTTGCTAGCTAAGTATTTTCCACAGACAACTAGGATTCAAGCCCACGTCTTCTGACTGCAAGTCAGCAGCTCTTTCAACTCTACCAGCAGCCAATTTAAACCAAACCAAAACCAAAACCAAACCAAATAAAACCTGAGTCCATAATTCTCAGCATAAGGTTAACTGAAAAGAAAAAAAATCTGGGTGACTGGATGGCTCAATCAGTTAAGTGTCCAACTCTTGATTTCAGCTCAGGTTATGATCCCAGGGTCATAGGATTGAGCCTTCGTCAGGCTCTGCACTGACTGTGGAGCCTACTTATGGTTCTCTCTCTCTTTCTCTCCCTCTCTCTCTCTCTCCCTGCTGCCCCTTTCTCCCACTCGCGTGTGCTCTCTCTCAGATAAGAAATTTTTTAAAAAGAGAAAAAAATCCTTTCCATTTGGTGAAAAAGCCAACCAGAGTAGTAAGATACAATTAGACTATATTTTTGTTCATTTGTTAAAATTTACAACTTATAGTTTTCATATAATATACATCATTTAACCCATAATTTCCCACCATAATAAAGTAAAATAGTAGTACTGGTCAAATATTGTTCTTCCTCAAATGATCAGCTATAATTATGTAAGTTGGCTCTGATATTCACGTTCATTGCCACAAACTAGATTAGACTGGGAATATTGAATGCTGTGTTACAAACATATTTGGCATCAGAAAACTCTGAGTTCCAAACCTACCCAGCTATTTACCAACCCACTGACCTTGGGAAACATAAACTCTCTGAACCTTGGTTACCTTACCAGCAAATTGGGTGTAGTAGCACATATCTTTGACGATTTCTCTGAGTGTTAAATAAGATGATGCACCCAAAGTGCCTGTCTCTCATGCTCACTAAGGTCCAATGGCTCATCCCTGAAATTTTAACAGCAGTGGACAAGAAGGTGGTTGGTGAATTTTCTGGGGCTATGCATAGATGACTGGCTGATGTCTGAAACTATTTGTAAGACTGGACACCCGTGAAAGAATACCTTATTTTAAGTTTTGTTTTTCATAAGCCATTTGAAATGACCAGTATATGGGTCATTTGGAAGCCTTTTTTGTACTTGCTGCTGGCTCGTAGTTTCCAAGGTAAACTTTATATCCTTGTCATTTCCCAAATGCGACACAAAGTGCTTATTAAATGCTTGTTGAATGAATGTCATTGAGCTTTACATTAGGCATGTATTTGGTGCATATATTCACACGCAGGAGCATGCATAAATGTAAACTCAGGGGCAGACCCTTGGCCCATTTTGTTTACAGCCATATCCCCAGTGCTTATAGCAGTGCTTGCTACACAGTGTTCAACATTTTTCTGATGAATAAATTAGTGAAAGTCTATGTGTATACTATCCCATCCTAGACATTGTAGGAAGCAAGCTATTAGTTGTCCCCACTCATTAAAAGCACTTGCTTATACCATTGCATCCAATGAAAGATTGAGAAACAACAGGACAATTGGAGAAGTTAGTATACTTTCATTATTCAAGAATTCACATTTGTACACTGTTTTTAGCTCCTACCATCAGGAGAGGAAAGGTGAGATGATTTCTAAAATGAAACTAAAGATTTCTTAAAGTTCTTAAAGACTTTCCTAAAAAGAGATGATACCATGTGCCCTTGCTGTCCTATCAAAATGGCCACCTGTGTGGCCTTTCCTAAGTTCATAAACAACAACAAAGAAAATGTTATTTAAGGTTGTTTTGGTATATGTGTCTCTCTCCCCTGTTCAATTGCAAGTTCTTTGAGATTAGGGACTGTCACTAGTTGGTATCTGCATCTTCATCACCTGACATTGTCTGACATATACTTAAGTTCTCAATAAACGCTTGAAGGAGGAAGATGATGTTTGTTTGTTCAAATGAAATTTACCCAAGTACTAAAACCTATATTTATGAACCCAATTTCAATGTCTCTTTCACATTTCCTCACACGCTCTCTAAAGACAAGATCAGTTTTTTTTTTTAATACATGACTAATTTTGGACCACATCTGGTCATTTTATGACAACTGAAATAGATGAATGCATATAGACAGCGTCTATAATAAGAACAGGATTCTTTTGAGTGACCAGAGCATCACGTTGCCATCAAGTGTACAGTGGAGAGGACTAGCAGGCTCCCTTTCCAGTTCTTCTCTTATTCTGTGCCAACTGGGCCCTCGGTCTTATTGGTATCCAATAATCAGCCCGATTACAGCTAGCCCTGGGAGACATGACAGAAAGAGAGTCCTCATCTTGCATTAATTGCTCCTATTGAAACTATGCCACATCTCTCCAAGCTAGATGTTGCTTAGTATCCCTTTGATATGATAATGACATGCTTCTTAGCAGATGAATATGCAAATTAAAAGCAGTAATTTGGTGGCATGCACCTGCTGACACTGCGCGGCTATGCTTATGTGCTCTGCTGTAACACTGCAGCCACACAAAAGCATCACAGAGGTAAAATTAAATTCTAATGTCGTATATATTAAACAGATGCTTCCACTTTTCTTTGTATATCTACTTTTACAGATTTTGCCATTGGAATCTCGGTTCTCTTCATGCAATTAATGGACATTGATGTGTCATACACAGAAGCGTACTCAGTGCCATTTAAGGAGGCTGATTTTAAAGAGGTGGCTTACATATATGCACATTAGGAGATGAACATTTCTTCTTCATAGCATAGAAGCTGATGACTTTACTCTTGTTGCACAAAGACTTCTATTCATACATGGAATGTATCTTTGGGCTGCAAAGCCAAAAATCACGTTTCTATAGCAAAGATGTGCACTGAAATAGAGTTACTTCATATCATCTGAAAAAAGATTCCAAAATGACTTGAAGAGGCTAGCAAAATACCCAGAATCAATAAGCTAAATTTCTCTGCTTCAAGAGGCGAGTTACAATGAATGGGAAATGGTGATTGCTTAGGTGGGAACCTAAAAGTCTTTATCAATGTGTCGTGTCAGAATTAAGCATTCTTAAGACAAAATTTTATAAAAGGTGCTACTTCTCTGCTTTTTCCCCTGCCCTTAATCCAGGTAGCATTCACACAGCTACATTTATATGTGTGTGAGTGTGTGTGTGTGAGTGTGTGTGTGTGTGTGTGTGTGTATGACAATGGTTGAATTGATTGAGAATGAACTGTTTAATGAGACATACACAAATTAAGTACATATTTTAAGACAGTGAGCATTTTATACTATGCATTTAATGATTACATATTATACAAAGTAGACCCACTCCAATTTAATTAAACCTCTTTTGTTGGACATCTATGTGTTTTTCCCAATTCTGTAATTACATAAACACTACTGCAATGAACATCTTCAAACATATAGCATTTTCCTTCCTTTTGATTATTCTCTGGAGTAATATTCCAGAAATAAGATTACTTGGTTAAAAGATAAGGCCACTGTTAAGCTGAAAAAAATTCTCTGGCAAACTATTTGTCTCATTTCACAGTTTAGAAACTTAGCAAGAGGGACTCTTTTATGGTTACAGTATTGGAGACCCAATTTTCAAATTCGATATACAGGCATGTTACATGTCTCCATCTACATTGCTTTAGACACACTTTGTATATAAGTTTTACATTTAGATGGAGTGATTCATTGCTACTTCCCAATGCCACTAAACATCTAGGAGTAAACTCTACAGTGAAATGCAATTCTTCTCTTAATTTTGCAATCTTATGTTGGATATGGTTTATCAAACTCAGTTATAAAGAGATTTAAGGCTATTTCTTTTTTAATTTTTATTTATATTCTAGCTAGTTAACATACAGTGCAATATTGGTTTCAGGAGTAGAATTCAGTTATTCGTCATTTACATACAACACCCAGTGGTCATCATAACAATTAGTGCCCTCCTTAATACCCATCACCCATCTAGCCCATCCCCCCATCCACCTCTCTCTATCAACCCTCAGTTTGTTCTGTATCATTAAGAGTTCCATTGAGGAGGGCACCTGTTGGGATGAGCACTGGATGTTGTATAGAAACCAATTTGACAATAAATTTTATATTTAAAAAAAAAAGAGTTCAAGGTTATTTTTAATTGCATAAAAAGTCCTATTATTAATAAGCTTTGTGGAAATATCTGCTACATTTAAACATGTTAACGTTTTTACCTCCAGGAATCATATTTTCAAGTTTTCAATTGTAGTTCTTAAAAAATATACAGAACATGTGTGCAATACAAAGAAGTTCAGATTTGTGGTAATCTTCAAAAATTTCATTTTCATTCATATTATTCAACAAATAACTAGTATTGTTATATCATTTATAGATTTTTCAAGGCTTATAAGTTTTATTTAACAGCCATATCATCAACAAAATATAACTTTTTGACAGAATAAAAATAATGTTTGTAATGACTTAGGATAATGACTTAGGATAATCTGGGAGGTAGTTCCATTCTTTTCTGCCTCATTTTAGCCTTTGGAATTTCTATATGTTTCTTTTTATTTTCCTTTCTTTTTTAAAATTTACATCCAAATTAGTTAGCATATAGTGAAACAATGATTTCAGGAGTAGATTCCTTAGTGATTCTTACCCATTTAGCCCATACCACCTCCCATACCCCCTCCAGTAATCCCCAGTTTGTTCTCCATATTTGTGAGTCTCTTATGTTTTGTCGCCCTCCCTGTTTTTTATATTATTTTTGTTTCCCTTCCCTTATGTTCATCTATTTTGCCTCTTAAAGTCCTCATATGAGTGAAGTCATATGATATTTGTCTTTCTCTGACTGACTAATTTCACTTACCATAGTACCCTCCAGTTCCACCCACATAGTTGCAAATGGCAAGATTTCATTCTTTTTGATTGCTGAGTAATACTCCACTGTATGTGTGTGTGTGTGTGTGTGTGTGTGTGTGTGTGTATATATATATATATATATATATATATATATATATATATATATACCACATCTTCTTTATCCATTCATCCATCGATGGACATTTGGGCTCTTTCCATACTTTGGCTATTGTTGATAGTGCTGCTATAAACACTGGGGTGCATGTGTCCCTTCGAAACAGCACACTTGTATCCCTTGGATAAATACCTAGTAGTGCAATTGTTGGGTCATAGGGTAGTTCTATTTTTAGTTTTTTTGAGGAACTTCCATACTGTTTTCCAGAGTGGCTGCACCAGCTTGCATTCCTATATAAGTTTTTTTTAATATGTGCTACTTTGAAGAGCAGGATATGAATTCTGAAACCCAGGTTTTCCTAGTACTGTAATGGTCACTGTATTGAGTACCAAGAGACTCAAGTCTTAGATCCAACTCTGACATAATGAGCTGGACAAGCAATTTATTTAAATTTTGGGGGCCTCAAATTTTCACTGGAGATGTCATCCATTTAACAAATACATATTGATTGCCTACTTGAACAGTAGTTCAAGGTGATAGAGATAAGGTCAAGGAATAAAACAAGGGCCTTCTCTTATGGAGCTTACATTCTAGTACGGGAGAGAACAAATAAACACATTTGATATGAGATGACTGGAGCTCAGTACCTTTACAGTGTTCCACACCACCCCAACCTCTCTGCCCATCACCAGCAAGCCTTCAGACTGACTCCTGAGGCTGACCTCTGATCCAAGGTATATTTAAAATAAATATACTATGTGAAACATGTTATTTCTCTTATAATAACAAAATCCTCTCTTATTAAACTTCTTCCTATAGCTACCAACTTACTTTTCTGCTCCCTTTACTTTTTAAAGAAAAGTTTCTTGAAAGGGTTCCTTCACTTATTGTCTTCAGTTCATCTTCTCCCATATTCTTTTGGACATGACATCACTTTAAACAAGGTTTTTCCCCAACCATTCTACCCAGATTGCTCTTTGTCAATGTCACAAGTGACTTCCACATTGCCAAAGCCACTGGTCAAGTCTCAGTCCTTTTCTTATTCTTCCTCCTCCTACTAATTCTTGCTACTGTTAAATATAATAATAATCATAGTATAATATATTTGAAAGTTACAAAGAAAGTAGATCCTCATCATGAGGAAAAAAATATTTTTCTTCTTTTTTAACACCTGTCTGAAATGATGGAGGTTAACTAAATTCATTGTAGTAATCATTTCACAATATACATAAGTCAGGTAATTGTGCTGTACACCTTAAACTTATAAAGTGCTGTATGTTAATTGTATCTCAATGAAACTGGAAGAAAAAATAATAAAAATGTCAAACAATAAAAAATAATAATCATGGTTGTCATTTATTAGGTACTTACTATACACTCCAGGCACTACTCTAAGTGTATTAAACAAACTTAGACACATAAGCCTCACAAAAACCATATGAAATAGAGCCAATATAATACTCTTTGTACAGATGGAAAAGAAGACAGAAAGGTGTAGTTACTTTTTCGAGGTCACACAGCAAATACAGCAGAGCTGTATTTGAACTTGGCAGAAATGGCTGCAGAAATGGCCTTTATCTTAGCCATTATGCTATGCTAATTCATTGGCATTTCACTGAGTTGATTGCTCCCTCCTCCTTAAAATACTTTCTTTCATTGGCTTCCAAAACACTATGCTTCCCAGGATTTCTTTTCCCATCTTTGTGACTGCTTCTTCCTCCCTGCTGGCTTTCCTAAATATGGACATTGGAGTGCCCCAGAGCTAAGTCCTTTAATCTCGTCTCTCTCTTTGTGTTCACTTCCTTGGTGACCTCATCACAAATCTCACAGCTTTAAGTGATATATAAATTCTGGCAATTCCCAAATTTTTACCACCAAACCAATGTTTCTACTATAAGCCAGATTCAAGTATCCAAATGTGCACTTAACATATTCAATTTGAGATATAAATATCACAAACTTAACAAAATTGAACCAAACTTCTGATATCTCCTCACTTCTACCCTAAAGCAGCTAGTTCTCTTCTCAGTTAAGAATAATTCCATTCTCAGGAGTTGCTTAGGATCAAAATTTTAGACCCTTCCTTGATTCTCCTCTTTTTCTCACACCCTGTATATTGTCCATCAGCAAATCTTGTTGACTCTACATTGGAAATATTCCAGAATTCGACTACTTTCTATTACCCCCACTGCCACCATTCTGGTCTAAGTCATGGTCAATTCTCCTTTGATTATTGCAGTAAACTCATAACTACTCTCCCTACTTTTGTCCTTGTTCCTTCACAGTCCATCCAACCCACCAATCAAAGTTATTTTTCTCAAATGGAACTAAGACCATGCCACCCTTCTAAACTGTTCAATGGCTTCTAATTTCACTCAGCAAAAATCCAATGAATTCAGTAAAGTTGCAGGATACAAAATTAATACCCAGAAATTGATAGCATTTCTGTATAATAATAATGAACATTCAGAAAGAGAAATTAAGAATGCAATCCCATTTATAAAAGGCATCAAAAAGAATAAAATACCTAGGAAATAACTTAACCAAGGATGTGAAAGACCTATACTGTGAAAACTATAAAACACTGATGAAAGAATTTGAAGATGACACAAATGAAAATATATTCTATGCTCATGGACTGGAAGAATTAATATTGTTAAAATGTCCATACTACCCAAAACAATCTACAGACTCAATGCAGTTCCTATCAAAATACCAAGAGGATTTTTCACTGAGTGAGAACAAATAATACTAAAATTTGTATGGAATCACAAAAGATAGCAAAAGCAATCTTAAGAAAGAAGAATGAAGTTGGAAGTATCACAATACAAGATTTCAAGATATACTACAAAGCTGTAGTAATCAAAACAGTAAGGTACAGGCACAGAAATAGACACATAGATCAATGGAGCAGAATAGAAAGCCCAGAAATAAACCCACACCTATGTGGTCAATTAATCTATGAGAAAGAAGACAAGAATAAACAATTGTGAAGAGAAAGTCTCTTCAATAAATGGTGCTGGGAAAACTGGACAGCTACACGCAAAAGAATGAAACTGGACCACTTTCTAACATCATGCACAAAAAGAAACTACAAATGAATTAAAGATCTAAATGTGAGAGTTGAAACCATAAAAATCCTAGAAGAGAGCACAGGTAGTAATTTTTCTGACATTGGTCATAGTAACATTTTTCTGGATATGTCTCCTAAAACAAGGGAAACAAGCAAAAATAAACTATTGGGGCTATGTAAAAATGAAAGACTTTTGCACAGAGAAGGAAACCATCAACAAAACAAAAAGGCAACCTACGGAATGAGAAGATATTTGCAAATAATATATCCAATAAGGGCTTAATATCCAAACTATATAAAGAACTTAAACGACTCAATACCAAAAGACCCCCAAACAATCTGATTAAAAAAATGGCAGAAGACCTGAATAGACATTTTTCCAAAGAAGACATACAGATGGCCAACAGACACATGAAAAGATGCTCAACACCACTAATCATCAAGGAAATACAAATCAAAACCATGGTGAAATATCACCTTATACCTCTTAGAATAGCTCAAATCAAAACACAAGAAATAACAGGTACTGGTTGGCAAGGATGTGGAGAAAAGACACCCCTTGCACACTGTTGGTAAGAATGTAAATTGGTGTAGCCATTGTGGAAAACAGTATGGACGTTCCTCAAAAAATTAAAAATAGAAAAACCATATGATCTAATAATTCCACTACTAGATGTTTACACAAAGAATATAAAAACACTAATTCAAAAAGAGATATGCATCCCTATATTTAATGCAGCATTATTTACAATAGCAAATATATGGAAGCAATCTAAGTGCCCAATGATAGACAAATGGATAAAAGATGTGGTAAACACACACACATACACAATGGAATATTTTATAGCCATAAAAAAGGATGAGATCTTGACACTTGTAATGACGTGGATGGACCTAGAGGGTATTATGCTAAGGGAAATAAGTCAGACTAAAAAAGATAAATACCATATGATTTCACTCACATGTGGAATCTAAAAACTAAAACAAATGAATAAACAAACAAAAAGCAGAACTGGCCCTATAAATACAAAGAACAGACTAAAGGTTGTCAGAGGAAGGGGGCGAGAGGATTGGCAAAATGGGTGAAGGGGAGTGGGAGATACAGGCTTCCAGTTATGGAATAAATAAGTTATGGGAATAAAAAGTATGGCACAGGAAACATAGTCAAAGATATTGTAATAGCGTTGTATGGTGACCAATGGTAGCTACATTTGTGGTGAGGATAATGTAAGGTATAGAGAAGTTGAAACACTATTTGTACCCCTGAAACTAATGTAACATTGTATGTCAACCATACCAAACTCCCCAGCCAAACCCAAAGCCATTATAATGGTCTACAAGACCCCTTAAAATCTAGCCCCGTTTTATCTCTCCAACTTTGTCTCCTACCATTCTATTCCTTGCTCACTCTAATCCAGCCCCACAGGTTTTCTTCTTCTTCCCAGAATTTGCCCAGGCATACTTGGGTCTCTTTGCCTTTGTAGGGACTTTTTCCTCTTTCTGGAAACTTTCCCTCTTATATGTGAACATGACTTCCTCTGTCCTTCAAGAATTTGCTCAAATGTCCCCTTTTCAGGGAGGCTTTCCCTGACTATCCTATTTAAATTGTATCCCAACATTTCCCATTCTTTTTCCCTGCTTTATTATTTGTCACACTATATATGTTATTAATTTATTCTTTTAATTTCTGTTTCCCCAAGTAGAATGGTGCATGGGCAGTGAATTTTGTCTGTTTTATGCACTGTCTGTTCCTAGCCTAAAACATTATCTGGCACAAGATAGGAAAATTATTAGTCCATCTAAGGAATTTCAGTGATAGGAGATCTTCTGGGCTATATTCTTCCTTGCTTGTGTCTTATGGGATAAAGTAAATTTGATTTCTTGATGTTCTCCTTGAGGTGAGGAAAGACCTTACTAAAAAACTTTCAGCAAAATTCTCACTGTCAAGAATTCTGAGCGATTGCTGATTAAGAGAGCAGGGGCTGAGAATACCTTTGGTTTAACCAGACTCACCTTAGAGCTGAGGGTAGGGTCAGCTTCCCTTGAGGCATATAGAGGGGCCATACTGAAGAAATCAGGGTTCTACAGGGAGAAAATGCTGAGCTAGCAGCCAATAGTGTCCACTACAGACATCTTAAGGTGGAAGTCCTGGCTGTACAGATATGAGCAAAGTTATTTTCTCACATTTCCTCAACACTAGAATCTAGCAATTAAAAAAAATTACCAACCTGACAACTGAAAAATTATATCTCACTTTTTAAAAAAATGTTTATTTGTTTTTGAGAGAGAGAGAGAGAAGCAGAGACAGAGGGGGACAAGGGATCCAAAGTGGGCTCTACACTGAGAGGAGACAGTCCAGTTGGGCTCGAACTCAAGAAACGTGAGATATGACCTGAGCTGAGGTTGGACACTTAACTGTTTGAGCCACTCAGGCACCCCTATATCTCACTTTTAATCTTAATCTCTCTGACTACTACCGAGGTGGAACACATTTTCATTTGTTAATTAATCATATATTTTTCCTCTTCTTAAGATTACCTGGGCATATTCTCTGCCCATTTTTCTCTATTGGATTGTTTACCTTTTGCTTGTTAATTATTAGGAGGTCTTTATTCCATATATAATCCTGTTTTATATATATCGTAAATACTTTCTTCTAATCTATTGCTTGTCACAACTTTGTTTATGGGCTTTTTGGGGGTCATACATAGGTTTTAAATTGCACGTGTTCAAAGCTATCAATAATTTGATTTTTTAGTTTCTAGGTTTTGTCTTTTTTTTAGATGTAATTTTTAAAAATTTAAATTTTAGTTAACATACAGAGCAATATAGGTTTTGTCTTAACAGAGCTCGTCCTACTCCAACGGCATAAAAATATTTTCCTCTAGGGGCACCTGCGTGGCTCAGGTCATGATCTCATGGTTTGTGGCCCTGTGTAGGGCTCTGTACTGACAGCACAGAGCCTGCTTGGAATTCTCTCTCCCTCTCTCTCTCTGCCACCATCCCACCCCCGCTTGCATGTGAGCATGCTCACTTTATCCCTCTCAAAATAAACAAACAGTAAAAAAGCCTATTTTCCTGTATATCTAATGGTTTAAAATATAATCTTCATGATATCTAAATTTGCTTTTCTGGACTCTCCATGCTATTCCATTTATTTGTCTATTTGCCCCCAACATCAAGCTCCTTTAATTTCCTAGCATGCTTTGGTTTTAGGAGATTTTAGAAGATATTTTACCTTCATTTTTCTTAACTGTTCTCACCTCCAAATATATTTTAGAATTAGCTTTTAAGTTTTTGTTTGGCGCCATCTTGAATTACAGATTAATGTGAGGAGAATTGCCAGCCTTACCATACTGGAGTCATTCCATCCATCACTGAAACAATGTTTTACTACTTTCTTCATATAAATCTTACATAATTTTAAAGTTAATATTTTATATATTTTGTTTAATATATTTTATGTTCCTTTTTGCAATTGTGAACAGTATTCAAGATATCTTCTAAGTGGTCATTGTTACTGCACTAAACTCTTACCAGGGCTAGTAATTTTTTTAGTTATTTCTTTTGGATTTTCAAAGTAGATAATATTATTTATATATCATCATTTTTCTCCTCCTTTATAACATTTATAGTTCTTATTATTTATTATTATTATTATTATTATGTTATTATTTCTTACTGTATTGCCTAAGATAGTACAATCTTGAATCCTGAGACATATTCCTGACTTTAATGGGAATACTTCTAGTGTTTCATTACTGATTTTGGTGTAATGTGAAATGCAGACATAAATATTCTTTATTAAATTGTGGAGGTTTACCTCTTCTTAGCTTACTAAGAATTTTAACAAAAAATATGTGTTGTTGAATTCTATTTTTTAAAAATTTAAAATTATTGAGATGAATATGTTGTTGTCCTCCTTTACTGTTAGAGTGAGTTACATAAAGTTCTAAATGTCAAATTATCTTTTCCTGAAGCTATTTCTATTCTTTTAATCTTTTGCTATATATTTACTTCTGAACATACCACATGTTTTTATATATTGTGTCATTATCATTCACTTGTAAATATTTTATTATTTCTTCTTAACCCAGAAATTATTTAAAAGATTTTAAAAACTTTAGCTAAGTAATTAGATTATTTCTAGCTATCAGTTATTGATTTCTGAATTTGTTGAAGTCATTATATTTCTGTGTAATTTCAGTTTTTCTTAGTAATTTATTAAGATTGTCCTCTGAAGCATAATATGTAGTAAATTTTAAAAAAACAAATACTTGCATTTGCACTTGAGGTAAATGTGTATTCTTGAATTTGTTGGGTATGTATGTGTATACATATATATTTTGTTATATGTACCATTAAAACCTTATGTGTCTATTATTATTACTTTTTTGCTACTTTAGTCTTTGAATTCTAAGTCATTGGATTAACCTCTTCCACTAAGAGTATGGATTTAACAATATCTACTCACATTTCTAACAGTTTTTATGTCATATGTGTCAAAGCTGGATGGCTAGGTACATAAATTGTAATTTTTCTATCTTGATAGATTGTTCTATCTTTGTTCTGTTTATAATGTGAATCTTTCTCTTTGCCCAAATTAATAATTTTAGCCCCCAAGTATGAGTTATTCCATGTTAAGAGTGCCTTACCTGGTCTTTCTCTTTGTGAATTAGCATCTTTCTTAAATACCTATGTCCATCCCTTTATTTTAATTACACTGTGTCAATTTTGTTTTGGAAGTGTCTCTGAATATAGTAAGCAGGTAGATTAAAATAAAATATGACAATCTTTTAATAGGAAAATTAACATTTTGTATTCATTATGACTATTAAAATGTTTGGACATATTATCTACAACTATTAAATATTTAGAACTTATCTTTTAAAAAAACAATTTCCTTTTTTCTTTACCTTTATTTTGGAGTTGATTGAGTTTTATCCACTTTTTTTCCTTCCCTAGACATCTAAAAATTACATATTATATTTCTTTTCCTATATTGGATGACCATTAATTTTTTAAAACTCCTATGGTTTAAATGCACACCACTTTTTTCCTTTCTTAGAGACTTGAAAAATTATATATTGTATTTCTTTTCCTATGTTGGATGGCCATTAATTTTTTTAAAATCATATGTTTAAATGGATATACCCTCCCCTAATAACATGCTACCTGTCATTGACATTGCCTTTACCTTCAAATTTTATTGAACTCATTTGGAGTGTAGTTTACATTATTAGTAGTTTAAAAGATTTACATGACTGTAAGGATTTATACTTAGCCACATGTCTTATTGGTTTCTTTTCTTCTCTTATTTTGTTATTCAATGTCTTTCTCCTTAAATCTTTTTTGTTTTCTTTGAGTGCTTCCTTGAATGTTTCTTTTTGAATGGATTTCTTTAAATGCCTTCATTTTATCCTTAATTTGATGGTCATTTGGCTGGACTTAGAATTCTGCATCATTCAACTGAGAAGGTGTATCTGAGTAAAGACTTAAAGATAGGGAGGGTATCTGGGGAAAGGGAGTCCAAGCAAAAGCAATAGCAAGTGCAAATGCCCCAAAGCAGGAGTGTGCTTGGTGTGTTCCTGGAATACATATAAGTGTGATAATTTGCTTACTGTCTGCTTTCCAATAAGCCTGTAAAGTTTGACTATGTTTTATTTTCCATTGTAGACCCAGCATCTGTTGTTTTTAGTATATAGCATTTGCTCAGTGTTGGTTGAGTGAATGAATAACCCCAAATTTAATTAATTAATCAATTAATTTATTTATTTATGAGGGAGAGAATGAGCAGGGGAAGGGCAGAGAGAGAGGGAGAGAATCTTAAGCAGGCTCCATGCCTAGCATGGAACCCAACACGAGGCTCAATCTCACAACTATGAGATCATGACCTGAGTCAAAATCAAGAGTCTGACACTTAACCAATTGAGCCACCCAGGCACCCCAACCGCAAATATAAAACAAAAGCACTAGATCATACCATTCAAGTTCACCATTATATTTTAACAGCAGTAATAATAAAGAGCACATAACCATCTCTTGCAATATGGTGAACTCACTAAGGATTGAGCCAGGAATTAGTTATATTTGTCAATGAATATTAATATAATTTTTCAAGATAAAATAAAAATGGGGACTTGAGGAATTTGACTGCAGTTTTTATAATTGAATTGGAGTACTTTATGTATAGTATATTCTCAGTAGAATTTGTCATAGTAGATGCTCAGTAAAATTTGTTGAGAGAATGTTAAGAATACCACCACTATTAAAAACTATGTGACTAGACCCATTTTTCAGATTTTTAGGTTGCCTTTTATAGTAACATGTGCAGATTTCCTCACATTATTCAATTTAATTTATTTCACTTTCAAAGTACCTTTACTTAACATTTTAAATTGAATGTTGAAAAGAATACAATAAGTACCTGATTCTCTGCTACCAACACACAGACACAGATGCACACCAGGAATTATTTCTTGAAAATGCACTTATTTATAATAATCTACATTTTTCGGGGCGCCTGGGTGGCGCAGTCGGTTAAGCGTCCGACTTCAGCCAGGTCACGATCTCACGGTCCGTGAGTTCGAGCCCCGCGTCAGGCTCTGGGCTGATGGCTCAGAGCCTGGAGCCTGTTTCCGATTCTGTGTCTCCCTCTCTCTCTGCCCCTCCCCCATTCATGCTCTGTCTCTCTCTGTCCCAAAAAATAAATAAACGTTGAAAAAAAAAATTAAAAAAAAAAAATCTACATTTTTCTTTTTCCTAACTCCTTCTTGATGCTTCTTACTGGAGATTATATTTGCTGTCTACAAACTATACTTTTCTCCCTTTTACCCAGCAATGAAATTCTGTATAAACAAAAAACTAAAAATCATTCACAAGGAGAAGTAATGCTGTTATAGAAATTATTTCGCAGGGTCACTTTAGGATTTTAATACTCTATAATGAAATAATACTCCTTAGGTTTGGCTTCAGATATCAGACGTCTGAAGGTCTGAATAAAGAGCTTTACACGATAATGAAAAACAAGAGCAGGGGTTTCACATAGGCCGTACCTGATAGGCACTTTACTGGCAAACAAAAACAAACAAGTTTTAAAAGAAAGATGAAGAGTTGACAAATCCTCAATAGTCTTTCTAAAACCCATTCCTAAGCGTTTGTATTTCCTCTCTTGAGTCTTTAGATTACATGGGGTAGAGTTTGCTAATACTTCACATAGTTGACAATTCTAAGAACTATAAAATTCTCCTCAAGGAGTAATCACACTAAATGTCTGGTTCCGTGAAAAGAGTAGTTACTACCTCATTGATTTCATATCTGACCACTACAATCACCAGGCAGATGTCTTTATTTCTACCAGGTACCATTTTCCCCATACACGTTTACAGTGTTTTCTAAGAAGGAAGGAAGGAAGGAAGGAAGGAAGGAAGGAAGGAAGGAAGGAAGGAAGGAAAGAAAGAGGGAAGAAAGGAAGGATGGAGAAAGGGAGGAAGGGAAGGGAGGGGGAGAGAGGGAAAGAGGGGGAAAGAAAAGAATGAAAGAGAGAGAGGGAGGGAGGGAGGAAGGGAGGAAGGAAGGAAGGAAGGAAAAAGAAAAATATCCTCAGATTTTAGAACTACTAAATTTCCTTGAAAGAAGCAGGGACTGATGGTAGAAACATCTCTCAAAGGCAATACCAGTCTGTGAGTAAATTTATGAACAAAAGTACATTTTAAGTGACATAATATTATCAAACAGTTAATTGTTGCCCTCACTGGCTCCTCACCCCTGGTGCCCTGCCCTCCCTCCCTCCCGTCCCTTGATGGTGTTTGAAAGTCAAGAATGACCTGTCTATTGGGTACCTTTAAGAAGGTTCCATTTGTAATATTGCAGCAGTTCTGATCTGGGGTTCAAATTTAGGTATCCCAGATGGGCCAGGAAGCAGCTTGGACCCCTTGAATCTAAACCTGCAGAAACTGAGGAGGGCAGAGGAGGTATTTCATGTCAGAAAGGAAATACATTCAAAGGATGGCAGGGCCCAGAGAGGTAGTATCACTGTATGCAGTAGGTCTGGTGTTAGAAAAACTTGTCCTTCTGGCCTACTCTGATTTCCTCACTGTTGCAAAAATGGGAGAAAGATTTCACTTTGCTTTTCACTCTGATTTCGGAAAACTAACAGCAGGAATGCAACTAAGCACCAGTCAATTCAGCCTTGGGGAAAGCATGGGGGTGGTAGGACCCTGGTGCCTGAAGAACCCCCACACCATCTGCAGTGGGCTGGGGCCATCAGACATTCTCAAGAGAGACTGTGGACAGTGATGCTTGATTTTCTGATTTTTAAAAAGAAACTGAAAATCCAGATTTTTTAAAATGTAGATTTTCCTATCAACTTATTTTTTTAAATAAACACTCCCTAGGTCAATAGTATGTCAAATGCACAGATTTTTGAACTAAATCTTGCATGTAGGCCACAGGTTTGCAGCCTCTGTAAGGCCAACAATTCTATCTCCATTTGGGATAAGGTGAGGATCAACAGCCCTCAACAACAAAATTATAACTGCAACACTATCTCCTTTCTCCATTAACCACTATCTCCATATGTAATATTTTGAACAGAAAACAAGAACACAAGACAAAAGGCTTGGACTTACAAGGACAGAAAGAGAAAAACCCAGATTTGTTACATGGAAATATATCAAGGTTCTAATACAAATAATCATGAATTCTTGCTTTGTAAACATATTACTTTCATGTCCAATACAGCCCATATTAAAGTGCTGAAATTTGTCAGAGACAGATTATCAATGTGGTGAGATAATTTCTCTCCCTTGCCTTGTTAGGTTAAGTGTTAATCTCATAAATGCCTGTGTTTACATGTTAGATGCCTGTTGCAGAAAAACAAAACTGAAACCAAAGCCATAAAACACAGTTTCATCGAACACAAGTATAAAATTACAAAAGCAATTGATCTGACACTAGTATTTAGTGACTCCCAGTTACAAGAAAAGATTTTAAAACAGAAAACCCAAAATACTATCCAAATACTATCAAATATCAAGTAAATCTTCAGTCATGGGCATTCACTGGCAAACTGTTAGTAATTCATTAATGAAAAGCTGAAACCCATAATCCTTTAGGCTCTTTCTTTCTGAACCAGTGGACCACTCAACAGACAGCAACATGTTTGTCCAACACTATGTTAAATTCTCTCTTCATTTTTTTTCTTAGCACCCTTTCCTCTTGCCTGTTTTCCAGGGCTTCTGCTGACATGTCACAGCGTTGGGATTCACTGTCAGTTTTACTGGCTTGGATTTTTTTTCCCCTCTTACCTCTTTTAAAGGGGCCTTGTGACAAGGGGGGGTGGGTGGGGGTGGACAGAGAAACAAGCATGCTTCTTGATTTACCGCACCCAGCTTCACAGAGCTAACAATTCTTCAGCGTGTGCCTTCTTATGCACCAGTGCTCCACCTGACTGTGTTTTACCTGGTGCGTGACCTTCAGTTGAAAATTCCAGCAGCGTGTGCAACTTGTCTTTGGCAAATGAATTGTAAGTATGCCAGCTGCCAGATGTCTTCATTTTTAAAACACCTTCAAAACTGCTTCTGGCACAGTTCCATAAGCAAAACAGGCTAAGCTGTAACTCTAGTTTCCACGCTGAGAGCAAAAGAAGAGGGGGTGAGGGAAGCAGATGGAGGCAAGAGAAAAATGCGTTTTGCCTTCACATTTTGAAAAGGAGTATATGCGAAGGTAAAAACAGAATTTGGCTGTCCTCATCAGTCAATATTTGGATGAAGAGTTATCTGTGACCTTTCATATGTTCAAAATGTACATGAATAGACACTTTAAATGATATAGTCATTTGAAATACGATGGTTTTGTGAGTCCAACAAAATAATGATGATATATTTTCCTAAAAAAGAAGACTTCTGGCTCATAAGGTAGTAAGTAGTTGTAAGCTTAGAGAGAGCTATCAAAAATTAAATAATTTTTTTTGTCTTCAACAATGCAGAATTTTCTTGCTCTCAACAGTAGGATTTTGAAGAGGGAGAGTCAAGAAGGAGCTTCCAGATGCCAGAGGATGGCCCTCAATTCCTATCCTGTCCAAAGTCTCCTTTCAAAACCTTCTGATGGTTTAAATAATTAAGATACGCACTATAAGGGGATGAATTTAAAGAATAAGGCACACTGCAGACATTTAGAATGACTGGCATTTCCTAAAAATCTGTGATGTCCGCATTACTTTGGAAGTAACTGAAGCCTAAGGAATGGACACTACTTAGATGATACAAGCAAGTCAAAATTATTGAAAAAATAGTGATACTGAGTTGGGACCTGACAAGGTTTATAGAACAAAAACAGATATTCACACTTGGGCCTAGGGAAAAGTCAGAATATGGCAATTTAAGATCAAGTCAAATTGATTTAGAGAGACTTCTTTCAATCAGTATCTTTTGATAGCTCTCATAATAGAAATGAAGACATCCTATATGAACTACATGATGGAATAAAATTAATAGTAAACTGCACAAGGAAAAGACCTGCCAATCAATGACTTATATATTTTTTTCATTAAACTCTAAGTAAATTGTGGTATCCATCACATATTCATAATACATGAGCTTATATTTAATGACTAGACATCTACACTTTGAAAGAATATGGACATATATGGGGTGCCTGAGTGGCTCGGTTGGTTGAGTGTCCAACATTTGATTTTGGCTCAGGTCATGATTCCAGGGTCATGGGATCAAGCCCCGTGTGGGGCTCTGTACTGAGTGTGGAGTCTGCTTAAGATTCTCTCTCTCTCTCTCTCTCTGCTAGGTGGTTTCTCTTTAAAATAATAATAATAAAAAAAAGAATATGAACATGAATGAAAAGAAATGGGAACTATATATAGGAGACACACAGCAATGAAGCCCAAGAAGGGAAATGAAGGCTTACAGAGAGGACATGTGCTTACAAAAGTAAGTGAGAGGCACTGGTCATAAAAGATATATGCCGCTGGTAAAATTATAAAACGGGAGTATGCTTTTCTGACTTCTAATTCTATAGCCCTTCACACATATCTTTCAGTTAATTACAGTGTTCTCTGAACATGCCTTTCCCCTCCCCACCTTCATGGATGGCAAGAGCATAAGAATTTTTTCTATCTTTACCATTCATTCCTATTTATTGAATTCTTGTCCATCCCTTAAGCTTTGGCTCAGATGTAAGCATTTCCATGAACTTTTCCCAATCTCCTCCACTTCCATTGAAAGAAAGCTCTTTCCTATGTTATTCTCATAGTGTTACTCTTTGCTTTTTGTGTTCTTATCTGTCTCCCTGTGTAGACTATGAGCATCTTGAAGACTGAAATCATGTCTTATATGCTTTAAAGCCCCAGAATACCTAGTACACCATGCACATGCTAATGTCTCCATAAGAACCAGAATAGACCTGGATGCCTTCTAGTCTTTGGGTCAGTCAGCAGTACCCTCGTCCTGTCTTCTCTCTATAACGAATCACACAGTAGGCCTTTTTTTATGTCTTAAACCTAATTTCTCAAATAGATTCTATTTTTATTTCATTTGTTCTATTTGGTCCATTATTAATTTGTGGGTAAACAATGTAATGGATAATATGAAATGTGGCTTCCAAGTAACATATATCAGATTTTAAAAGAAGTGAGGACCTTAATTTAAACAGCACTGGAGTAGGTAGAAAGATAAATTTTCTGGGTCTTTCAGTGCTCTCAATTCATAACTGAACAATTACACACAGAGCTATGCATGAACACATATAAAGAAGAGTAAGGTTAAAAGGCAAGAAAAAATAATAAAAAAAAATACCTTACAAAGACAATAAACTAATGGTTAACTGTATACCAAAAGTATTTGAAAACCAAAAGTATTAAAAATGCATCTCCTAAAAGTTTCTCCCAAACTGAGAAACATAAGCTTCTTGAAACTGGTGGCTTTTTTTTTTTTTTAAACAGTCCACTCATATTTTACTTTGGCTCCAAGTTTCCCTGAAGGGCCTGAGCACATCACTCTGAAACCCCATAAAAATTGCCAAAGGGAGTCTGGCCTGAGCTTCGTGAATGCTGCTCTAACTGATGGGACTGAAGGAGAACCTTGGCAGCAGCTAGGAGAAAAAAAGACACCCAGAAATTAAAATTGAAGTTAATTATAGTACTTACAGATTTTCCCCTAGACCTGATTCTTGGTGTTCAACAAAGAAGAAAAGCTCTCAATACAACTTCAACATGACAGTGACATCACTACACCTAAGCCTGTTCTTGGGGACTGGGGAGGGGCAAGACTTGAAGATATTCCTGTCACTAAAGCTGTTTGGGGCCCTGGGGGTGTTTAAGAGGACTTCATTTAAGGCTAGTGACAGAAAATGGATCAAGAATGATCTTACTCATGTCCAAATAGATAGTTTTATTTTTTCCAAATCCAGAAACCTCACTTGAGCTTTATTCTCCCAGACTTTAGGGGTGCTCTGTTGGGATATGATTTATGTGATTAGTAGATAAGCAATTGTTGTCCTAGGAACCCTCATCAGAGTTGTTGTTTTTTTTCCTTTTAATTCTGTGCAGTTCAGAGTCTGATGATCCAGATTAGGGAGGCAGCACCTAATATTTAACCAGCTGTTTGAGCTGAAGCGATTTAGCTGTGCTCTCTGAGCCTGTGTGTCTTCATCTCCAGAATGAAGAGAACTCTACCCGCTTCATACCACTGCCATGGGACTCTATAAGAATTTTATCAATATCTTAAAGAGTATAAAATAGACACAGTGACAAAATATACTTATGATAGACAACTTTAGCTACCTGGACATATATTTCCCCAAGAGCACAGTATTTGCTAAATCATTGATTTGACATATTTCCAATCATATCACCTGAAAAAGCTTAGGAAATAATATCATTCTGGACTTTATTCTGTCCCAAAAGGAAGAAATTATTGGCCAAGTATCATGGGGCAAAGTGAGCCATGGGATAATCTAGACCCTTGCAACACAAAGTTGGTGTTAGGACTAGCAACACTGCATAATTTAGGAGCTCGTTAGAAATGCAGAATTCCAGGCCCCACCCAGACCTACAGAATGAGAATCTGCACTTTAACAAGATCACCTAGTGATTTGTATGCACACTACCATTTGAGAAAGCACTGTTTAGAATTCAGAAAAATTGATCTTTAAAAGTTAAGATACAAGATCTAGATTATTCTGTGGACACAGATCTTAACAGAGAAGATTCATTCAAAAAGGAAAGAAAATCCTTAAGACCAAGAAAATTGTCTCCTTGGCACAGGAGAAATGAGCATTTAAAATAAAAGAAAAAAATATGGATGTCTGGGCTTTCTGATGAGCTCAGATTTTAAAACAAATTTGAAGAAGATGGAAGGAGGGTGTGGCAAATTAAAGATGGCCACAAATTCTTCTCTACTCTTTTTATTAAGAGGTGGAAACTAATCTTTTCCCCTGAATATGGGCAGGAGTTAGTCATTAAGTCTAGTTGATGTTTTCTAAATATGTTTTAATTTTGCTCTTCCATTTCCTCTCTTGGTGCTGACTTGGTTCAGGCTTTATCATCTCTTATCTATACTAATGAGAAAGCCTCCCAACTGGTCTTGTTGCTGTCAGGCTGTTCATTTTTTTTAAGTTTTTATTTTAATTTCAGTGTAGTTAACATACAGTGTTATATTAGTTTCAGGTGTACAATACAGTGAGTCAACAATTCCATACATCACCCGATGCTCATCATGACAAGTACACTCCTTAATCCCCATCACCTATTTAATTTATCTCCCCCACCTCCCCTCTGATAACCATAAATTTGTTCTCTATAATTAAGAGTCTGTTTCTTGGTTTGTCACTCTCTCTTTTTCCCTCTGCTCATTTGTTTTGTTTCTTAAATTCCACATGTGAGGGGCGCCTGGGTGGCTCAGTCGGTTAAGCGGCCGACTTCGGCTCAGGTCATGATCTCATGGTCCGTGAGTTCGAGCCCCGCGTCAGGCTCTGTGCCGACAGCTCAGAGCCTGGAGCCTGCTTCTGATTCTGTGTCTCCCTCTCTCTCTGACCCTCCCCCGTTCATGCTCTCTCTCTGTCTCAAAAATAAATAAACACTAAAAAAAAAATTTAAAAAAAAATTCCACATGTGAATTAAATCATATGGTATTTGTCTTTCTCTGCCTTATTTCACTTAGTATTATACTCTCTAGCTCCATCCATGCCATTGCAAAGGCAAGAATTCATTCTTTTTTATGGCTGAATAATATTCTACTGTGTATATATACCATATCTTCTTTGTCTATTCATCAATCATTGGACATTTGGGCTGCTTCCATATCTTGGCTATTGTAAATAATTCTACTATAAACATAGGGGTGCATGTATCCTTTTGAATTAGTGCTCTTGTATTCTTTGGGTTAAATACGCAGTAGTGTGATTGCTGGATCGTATGGCAGTTCTATTTTTAACTTTTTGGGAAACCTCAATACGACATCAGTTTGCATTCCCATCAACAGGGCACAAGTGCTTCTTTTTCTCCATATCTTCATCAATGTTTGTTGTTTCTTATGTTGTTGATTTTAGCCATTCTTAACTGTATGAGGTGATATTGTTTTGATTTGCATTTCCCTGATGATAAGTGATGATGAACATCTTTTCATGTGTCTATTGGGCCTCCGGATGTCTTCTTTGGAGAAATGTCTGTTCATGTCTTCTGCCCATTTTTAATTGAATTATTTGTTTTTTGGACTTTGATAAGTTCTTTATAGATTTTGGATACTAAAGCTTTATTTGATGTGTCATTTGCAAATATCTTCCATTCCATAGGTTGTCTTTTAGGTTTAAAAAATTTTGTTTTTTAATGTTTATTATTGAGAGATGGAGAGACACAGAGCATGAGCAGGGGAGGGGTAGAGAGAGGGGGAGACACAGAATCTGAAGCAGGCTCCAGGCTCTGAGCTGTCAGCACAGAGACCGATGTGGGGCTCGAACTCACAAACTGCAAGATCATGACCTGAGCTGCAGTCAGTCACTTAACCAACTGAGCCACCCAGCGACCCCTATCTTTTAGTTTTGTTGATTGTTTCCTTTACTGTGCAGAAGGTTTTTATTTTGATATAGTCCCAATAGTTTATTTTTGCTTTTGTTTCCCTTACCTCAGTAGACATATCTAGAAAAAAAGTTGCTATAGCTGATATTAAAGAAGTTACCGCCTGAGTTCTCTTGTAGGCTTTTTATGCTTTCAGGTCTCACATTTAGGTCTTTAATCCATTTTGAATTATTTTTGTGTATGGTATAAGAGAGTGGTCCAGTTTCTTTCTTTTGCATGTTGTCCAGTTATCTGAACTTCAACTCTTTGTTGAAGAGACTATCCTTTCCCACTGGATATTCTTTCTTGCTTTGTCAAAGACTAATTGACCAGGGGTGCCTGGGAGGCTCAGTTAGTTAAGCATCCGACTCTTGATTTCAGCTAAGGTCATGATCTCATCGTTTGTGAGTTTGAGCCCCACATTGGGCTCTGTGTTGGCAGTGTGGAGCCTGCTTGGGATTCTCTGTCTCTTTCTCTAACCCTTCCCTGCTTTCTCTTTCTCTCTCAAATAAACATTTAAAAAAAGATTAATTGACCATATAGTTGCAGGCTTATTTCTGGGTTTTCTATTCTGTTTCACTGGTCTATGTTTATATTTTTGTACTAGTACCATACTGTTTTGATTATTACAGCTTTGTAATATAACTTGAAGTTCGGAATTGTGATGCCTCCAGCTTCACTTTTCTTTTTCAAGATTGTTTTGGCTATTAAAGGTTTTTTGTGGTTCCACACAAATTTTAGAATTGTTTGTTCTAGTTCTATGAAAAATGCTGTTGGTATTTTCATAGGGGTTGCATTAAACATGTAGATTGCTTTGGGTAGTATAGACATTTTAACAATATTTGTTCTTTCAATCCATTAGCATGAAGTGTCCTTCTATCTCAGCCATTCATTTTAAACAAAGAATTGACTTAATACAGATACAATGGATGAAAAAATGAGTGGAAATTTATAAGCTGAGTATATTACTTCATGAGCTAATGACCTTCCTGTCACTGGAAATGTTAAAACACTGAATGAGTGTACATCTTCTCACATTTTATAAAGGCAACCATTTTTTTCTCCTGCTGTAGAATGATACAATTTTATTTTAAGGTAGATTAATTTTAATTTTTTTTAATTCTCAAGTTAGCTAAATACAGTGTAGTCTTGGCTTCAGGAGTAGATTCCTGTGATTCATCTCTTACATACAATACCCAGTGCTCATCCCCACAAGTGCCCTCCTTAATGCCCATCACCCATTTAGCCCATCCCCCCATCCATCACCCCTCCAGTAACCCTCAGTTTGTTCTCTGTATTTAAGAGTGTCCTATGGTTTGCCTCCCTCTCTGTTTTTATATTATTTTTCCTTCCTTTCCCCTACTGTTATCTGTTAAGTTTCTCAAATTCCACATATGAGTGAAACCATATGATATCTGTCTTCCTCTGACTGACTTATTTCACTTAGCCTAATACCCTCCAGTTACATTCACGTTGTTGGAAATGGCGAGATTTCATTCTTTCTCATCACTGAGTAGTAAAAAGCAATCATTTTTACCAACATTTTTTAATGTTTATTTATTTTTGAGAGAGAGAGAGAGAGAAAGACAGAGCATGAGTGGGGGAGGGGCAGAAAGAGAAGGAGACAGAGAATCTGAAGCAGGGTCCAGGCTCTGAGCTGTTAGCACAGAGCCCCACGCAGCGCTTGAACTCATGAACCATAAAATTGTGACCTGAGCCGAAGTCAGATGCTTAACCGACTGAGTCACCCAGGAGACCCAAAGCAACCTTTCTTAAAGTCTTGATTTGACTCTATTTTTACATCATTAAGATCCTCTTATTCCAATATGAATTCAGAGAGCACATTGGAATTGTGTGTAAATTCTGAAAGGGTCTACCTGACGTTATGTATGCATTGATAAAAACATTTCTTTACATTCCAGGAGGGAACAACGAAGAATGAGCAAAAGAAGGCCTTATAAGAAGTGAAAATATTTTTTAAAAAATTTTTAAATGTTTATGTGTTATTTTGAGAGACAGAGTGTGAGCAGAAGAGGGGTAGAGAGAGAGGGAGACACAGAATCCAAAGGAGGCTCCAGGCTCTGAGCTGTTAACACAAAGACCAATGCAGGGCTCAAACTCATGGACCGTGAGATCATGACCTGAGCTGAAGTCGGACACTTAACCGACTGAGCCACCCAGGCGCCCCAAGAAGTGAAAATATTTACAGGCATTTTTAGTTTCCTTATTTTTATTGTTTAATTTTGCTACTATTATTGTTCATCAAAGTATTACAAATGGAGAGAAACCTGCATGTTCCTTTTCTAATACAAAGTCTACTTTGTACGTTGCATGTGTGTACATGTATGTGTGTTTATTCCTTCCAGAACTCATCCATACACAGACACATACTGTTTGCCAATAGCAGCATGTATGTTTCACATCTTGCTTTTACAGATACATCACAATATCTTCTATGAAGTTACATGGCTTTGAAAATCATCATCTGTTTATGTTTCATCTCTTTGACCTACCACAGCTTTACTCACCATTCCTCGTTCGTTTATGTTTTGAGAATTTTTTTTTAATTTTTAAAATTTTGAAACATTTTTGAAATTTGTTTTAATTTTAGCTTCCAATTTTTCTGGTTTTAAAGTTGCTAGGAACAACCCAGTGCTTATAGCAACTTCCTTCTTCTGAACCATGTTCTCAGACTAAATTCCAACTAGTGAGATTACTGGTCCCAAATATTTTAATGTTCAAGTCTATACTGTCAGCTGTGTTTTCACAGCCCTCCCATCCCCACCTCAATGAGCATTTCAAGGAAACCTCAACAGCATTAAATCTTACGTGAAAAAATATATTTTTTGCCAATTTGCCAGACAAAAAAAATAGCATCTTATGATTGTTTTATTTTGTTTCTAATTAGGATGGACATTTCCCCCCATTTCTTGTTAGTAATTCCCTTTTTTGCTGTTGTTGTTGTTTGAATTGCCTGTCCGCTGTATGTTTGTATGCCTTTTTGTTATGTATACATGTATTAAGACGTTGAGTATTAAAACACCTACAAGATTATCAGTTGATGAAACATCTGCCTAACTGGCATCAATTAATTGATGCCAGCCACAGAAATTTATGACTCACATTATGGGCTTCACAAACCTATGACTGGAAGATAACTTTTCTTTTTTGGAGTGACTAAGTTCACTATAGATCAGGACCTGTCCTGGTCACTAAGGATACCACCATGACCCCTGACCCTTTCTAATTCCCATCCTCTACAGAGCAGATGTGAGGCCACTCACTCACTTCCCCAACCCTGCTCACTCTACTATTTTCCCCTGCCCTCAATCACACGGAATGGATCCATCCTCTGGGGAAAAGTGTCCCAGAGCTACACCTTTGATAAAGAGCTAACGGAACAACACAAAGACAGACACAGCAAGGAAGAGAGATAGCAATGTAGTGACAATGGCCAATGAGATAGAGGCCTGAAAGGAAAAAGATGTGTCTAATTGTCTATTTCTTCTAGATTATCTAGCAGCTGGTGCAGAACTTCTATACTACTCTTCAGTTGGATACCTGTTCACTATGTAATCTAACCTCCTTGGACTTCAGGAATTGGAGTAGATGATTTCTAAGATCCCTTCCTGTTCTGTTATTCTTAACCCTATTCTGTACAGATGTAACATGGAGGTTATGTCCATAAGAAATGAACCTATGTATTGATAGGGTCAATATTGTTTTTTTTAATTCAGATATAATTGACATATAACATTATGTTAGTTTCAGGTAGATAGGTCACCTTCTGACAGAAAATTTCTGGATAGGGGCGCCTGGGTGGCGCAGTCGGTTAAGCGTCCGACTTCAGCCAGGTCACGATCTCGCGGTCCGTGAGTTCGAGCCCCGCGTCGGGCTCTGGGCTGATGGCTCAGAGCCTGGAGCCTGTTTCTGATTCTGTGTCTCCCTCTCTCTCTGCCCCTCCCCCGTTCATGCTCTGTCTCTCTCTGTCCCAAAAATAAATAAACGTTGAAAAAAAAAATTAAAAAAAAAAAAAAAAGAAAATTTCTGGATAAAACTATATGTGAATTTCCAATTCTGTTAAGATACAATCAAATCGCCCTTTCAGAGGTTTGCACCAATTTGCACTTCCACTACCAGCATTAGAGTTTTTGCTTCTCAGTGTGCTTTTTCTAAACTTTTATTTTAAGTGTTTTCATGTATTTATGTATTTATTTAGAGTGTGCATGAGCAGTGGAGGGGGAGAGAAAGAGAGCGGGAGAGAGAGAATCCCAAGCAGGCTCCAGGAAAATATGACTTGAGCCAAAATCAAGAGTCAGAAGCTTAATCAACTGAGCCACCCTGGTGCCCCTTTGCTTCTTGATATGCTTTTGAACCTTGAGTATTATCATGTCTCTTGATATGCAGGTATATCACTGCTAGAAATTATCTATTGATATTCTTGCACAACTGTGTCAAGATACAAGTGTAAGGATGCTCACTATGGCACTGTATACCAGCAGGAAGATAGAAACAGCCTCTGTGCCCCCAAAGAGAGGCTAAGTTAAGTGAATTATAGTGAAGTCATTAAAAAATGCAAGGTTGTTAAAAAGAATGAAATAAATCTGTACATGCCAATATGATGACTTCTAACGTATACCGCTAAGTGAAGAAGATAAGGTTCAGAATAGTGTGTATGGTATGATCCGGGGAGTAATAAAAAAATTATAGATCTGGCCTATGATAGACTTTTGTTCAGGGAAAGTAAACACAAAATACTGTTAACTATAGTGATCTTTGGGGAGAGTAACACTGCTTGGTGGGAGTGGGATGTGAAGAGGATGGTTTCACTTTAGTCTCTTTCTTCACTGCTTGGGGAATAAAAAAATTTTTTTTAATGTTTGTTTGTTTGTTTTGTTTCTGTAGTTACTTTTATTTCTGTAAAATAGATCATCCTAAGTGGAGATTTCTTTTTTTTTTCTATTAAAAAAGTTTTTTTAATTTTTAAAATTTACATCCAAGTTATAGTTATAGTTAGCATAAAGGACAACAATGGTTTCAGGACTCACGCATGCAATGTTTATTTATTTTTTACACGCATGCAAGCAGGGGAGAGACAGAGAGAGAGGGAGGGAGACACAGAATCTGAAGCAGGCTCCAGGCTCTGAGCTGTCAGCACAGAGCTTGATGCAGGGCTTGAACTCAAGAACCAGGAGATTATGACCTGAGCCTGTCAGACATTTAACTGACTGAGCTATCCAGGTGCCCCTGCCTGAGTGTTTTTATCAAGTGCATAGCTCACTTTACAAAACAGTGTAAATACAATCTTTGAATGTAATGATAACTAATTCCTCCAAATGAATATATATATATATATATATATATATATTTTTTTTTTTTTAATTTTTTTTTTCAACGTTTATTTATTTTTGGGACAGAGAGAGACAGAGCATGAACGGGGGAGGGGCAGAGAGAGAGGGAGACACAGAATCGGAAACAGGCTCCAGGCTCTGAGCCATCAGCCCAGAGCCTGATGCGGGGCTCGAACTCACAGACCACGAGATCGTGACCTGGCTGAAGTCGGACGCTTAACCGACTGCGCCACCCAGGCGCCCCTTTTTTTTTTTTTTTTTTTTTTAATGTAGATCTCACCAAGTAATGGTTTGATAGAAATAGACTAAAGAGGTGCCTGGGTAGCTCAGTTGGTTAAGTGTCTGCGTTCGGCTCAGGTCATGATCTCTCAGTTTGTGAGTTCCAGACCTGCATCAGGCTGTCTGTTCTCAGCATACAGCCTGCTTCAGATCCTCTGTCCCCCTCTCTCTGTGCTCCTCTCCCACTTGGCACTCTGTCTCTCTCAAAATAAATAAATAAATAAACTTAAAAAAAAAAAGAAATAAACTAAAAATACCCTCCATTTGCTAACTCACCAAAGCGGGGGGTTGGCGGGGGGTGGGGGGGGGGAATGGGAGAAAGAAAGGACACTGTGGAAAACACATTCTCCTATTTAAAGATTTAGCCTTACCTTTCTTTTCAATTGTGATTTTGTAAATGAAAAGTATGTAGACCTTGTAAGAGCAAGACTGTTATCTTACTGTTTTGGGGGTTGTAAAGTCTTCCCAAACCCTCATGTTTGAATTATAAAAACTCAAATTATTCAGGCTTATTTAATTAGGGAGCAATTAGTTTTTAATAGGATTCTTCAGTGTAAAATAGAATTTATACGAGGTTTCCTTTAATTAGTCATCTGACATATTTAAAGAGTGTTTAGTTTGCAAAAATGTGCTTCTATAGAACTCAGTTGTAAAAGCTGTGTGGCACACCTATAACAGGTGCATGGGAAGACACCCTCATGTGATAATGTGCTGAGACATTACTAACGAACCAAGTGGTATCTGGATGTTTGGGCAAGCAATTCACTCATGTGAATTCTTTTTAAGACTAGGTCCCAGTGTTATTACTTACACAGTGCATGGCAAAGTACTGTAAAAAATGTGAAAGGTGCATTAGGAACCTAAGAGACTTATTTCTTGGGAACTTCAGACCTGAGGCAATATGTTTAATAGATAAAAGACCATCTTAGAATATATGATGCCATGTTTGTAACATTAGATACTTATTCTATATGTTACCTATTGTATATTATATATATGTATTTCCTCACACATTGTGTGTGTGTATATGTATACAAATAAAATATAGAAAAAATATAGAAATAAATGCTGAAACACTCCTAAAGAATTGGATTGACATGGTAGAAATGAGGAGTCACTTTTGGTTTTTATGGTGTACTTTATATGCTTCTGTTGTTTTTTTTTTTTTTTAATGTGTATTTATTTTTGAGAGAGAGAGAGAAAGAGTGCGAGAAGGGGAGGGACAGAGAGAGACGGAGACACAGAATCTGAAACAGGCTCCAGGCTCCGAGGCGTCAGCACAGAGCCTGACACGGGCCTTGAACTCACGAACTGTGAGATCATGACCTGAGCCGAAGCTGGGCACTTAACCAACTGAGCCCCCCAGGTGCCCTTATATGCTCCTGTTTGATTTATGAGTTTCTAAAGTACACATGTTGCTTTAATATCTAAAAGCAAATAAAGACTAATAAATAACGAGACAGAGACCAAGATGCCAATACTGAGTCATTTACCCAAGTTTATAACAAAATGGTTGAATTGGTTGAGTTTGTACTTTTCTGAATTAATGTAGACACATTTAAGTTAGGATCCTTACCTAAGGTCCAGTATAATCACAAACATTCAGGACTGCCTCTATTTCCTTTAGCATAGGTCAAAGTCTAAAAGAAAGCTTCAGGGCATGGATAATCTACCAGCAGTCCTTTACCTTTTACCTTTTTATCAATGTTTTTAAAAGGCAATGAATACACTATCAGAGAATTCCACCAATTATTGATTGCAGTTTAGTATGCAAAAAAAAAAAAAAGTCATTGTCTTATCCACTGTTTCTAAAGGTGCTCTCCAGGGTAACAGATATTCTTTGAAGAAAATGTAAATGTGTGGGTAAATATGTTTGAAAAACACTGGATTTAACAATATCAATCAATTTAAAAAAATTTTTTTAATGATTGTTTATTCTTGAGAGAGAGACAGACAGAGACAGAGTGTGAGTGGGGGGAGGGTCAGAGAGAGAGGGAGACACAGAATCTGAAGCAGGCTCCAGGCTCCGAGCTGTCAGCACAGAGCCTGACGCGGGGCTCAAACTCACAATCTGTGAGATGATGACCCGAGCCGAAGCCGGACGCCTAACCGACTGAGCCACCCAGATGCCCCAACAACTGTTTTTTTTTTATAGCCAGACTTCTCTAATAACGCAAGATCAGGAAGATGAGGTCTGCAGAGTCTCCCAAACTATTTGAAGACAGTCATATACTGAAGGCCAGTCTAGTGGCTGCACATTGTGGAGGCATCAGCTAATGTTTGATGAATGAAAGAAATGGCAGGAGGAAGTGAAGGTGAGGAAAAAGAGAAAGAGTACATAGTACTCAGAGTAGATAGTACATGGAGTGTATCATTATCATTGTCCTACTTCCCTGAAGCTTTGTACTGTCTAAATCATTATAATGAGTATTGATTTCAGAGTCTAAATTTTGGGCAAATGAAATTAATTCCTACCATAAATCACCTACTGGGGTTGTAAAAGGAAAGACAGCTTCCCCAGGCCCTGACCTTAAAGAGTTTGATTCAGATGATCTAAACTGGGATCCAGGAAGTATATTTCTAACAAGCAGGTAATTCTAATCCTTGTGATTTAAGAATTAGGTTGACAAACACTGATTCATGAAAATAAAATTTAGATAGTTTATATATAGGCTAAAAATGAAATGGGACAAATGAATTTACTTCCAAATGATCAGGTTTTTCAAAGTGGAACACATCCAAATAGGAACCAATATCATCTTGAGGATGGTTTAAACAAGCAAATGATCTAATTGCAAATGAAAAATCAAATGTTTGAAGACCTCACCTTCATAGTAAAATTTATCATTCTAATCTCATTATGTCCTACAAACCAACTTAGCCACAAAGCTTTGGCCTATGTTTATTCTTTGCTCTTAGTCTGGGATCACAGTTCTTACAACTGAATTCACAGCACTTCAGGGTTAGTTAAAGCCTTCACTAGCTCCAACTGAAGTGGTTCAGGGTAATAAAGAATCACATTCAGGTGTGCCTCCTGGGTCTGCCACTTATTAGTTGTATGGTTTTGATAGAGTCACTGAATCTCTGTAGATCTGTTTTCTCATCTGTAAAATAGACTATTATTTGCATTTATATCAAATAGTTATTGTTAGGATTAAATTAAATGAAGTAATTTATTTAAAGTGCATTATGTAGTAGCCATTTATGCACTGAGATACTGCCTTCTATCTGTGGGATTTTTTTGGTTTTGGTGTTTGTCGAAAATGCTAATTAACACATTCTTTTGCTTAACATTGAGGAGTAATTTGGTATGTATATTGGTAGCAATTATATTATAAATAATATAAATATTATTTATTTGTTATTAATAAATATTTCCCATTTTAAAAATTATTGATAAGAATCTAACAAATGACTTAGAATCAAACCTACTTTTGGAATAAATCTGGAGGACAGTGTGATTTCAAATATTTTATTCATTGACCCCATGACCTATGAAAATGCCCTGTTCAATCCAGTAATTTAGTAGGTTTGTTAACATTTTCCACACTTCCTGTCCTATGTGGAAGTAGGGCAAAAGTTGTTTGTTAACTTTTGTGTCCTCATCTGAAAAATGTAGTCTTTGTAGCATCAAAACATAAACACAAACTAACAATTTTATATTAATGGCATCTTGTAACTTCCTCCTAAACCCTTTTCCTCAATAGACCCCAGTGTATAATTGATCTTCCCCAATCTTAAGATGTAGAAATAACCAGGAAAAACCCATAAACAATTCAAATATTCAGTCAATGGAGTAAAAAATAATCTCAATTCTCTTTGTCTCTCTCTTATTAGGAGTAATTACCTGGGGATATATGTGTATATACATACTTCTCCACACTGAAAGGGAGTCAAGATTGTGCCATGACTAAAGGTCTTGGTGATTCAATGACTATATATGAATGATTACCCAAATTTCAACCAACATAAGCCCTTCTTATTCACTAGATCCTTCCAGCCATGTGGAGAGGTAAACTTAAAGTGAAGACATAAGAGGGCAATCACAGAGAGGCAGGAATTATTTCAGATTCAAATCCATGTAATTCACCATTAAGCCAATTTAACTTCCAAAATATTAGGTTATATTCAATATCATTGATTTACAGCTTAAATAGCATGCAAAATGCTACATTGAATTCACACTATTATAGGAAAAAAATCTAAAAAGAAAGTGCTTTTAATTTACATATCCAGCATATATAAGACTTATCTATAGATATATGTAATTTAAATCATTAGTGCTTGAACTTGATAATTACAGAATAGGTTGTTCATCTTGTTCTCTTGACTATAGTCCCCTAAAGCCAATCTAAACTAACAAAAACTGAGCCATTAAAATATGCATTCTCCTAGACATTTTCATCTGCTTCTCAACAAACTCTTAAATCAGTTTGGTGAAAGTATACCAAGTCTGTATACTTTTCATATACCCAGACTGTGCCTCAGGAGAGCCTTCAAAATGAAAAGGAAGCACCTAAATGAGTGGTTCATCCACCTTGGTTGCACACTGGAATCACTGTGGAGATTTAAAAATATCAGATATCTTGTGAGCCACCCTGAGATTTGATGTAATCAGTCTGGAGTATACCCTAGCCACTGGGATTTTAAAAAGCTTCCCAGCCAAGGTGGAGAGCCACTGATCTCAGGACCATTTCATGCCTGAGGAAATGAAAAATGGTCTCCTATTCCTCCTAAGGATCAGGGGGTTTGGTAGGCTGAAATATGGCCCTTAAAGATGTCTACACTCTAATATCTAGAATGATACCTTGGATGGTAAAGGCTATGAAGTAGGAGTTTATCCTGGATTATGTGGGTGGGTCCTTATGAGAGGGATGAAGGAGAAGTCAGAGTCCAACAGAAGGTATGTGACAAGAGGCTGTGGGACAGAGAAAAAGAAATGTGAACATGCTCTGCTACTTGCTGGATTGGAAGATGAAGGAAGGAGCCACAGGCCAAAGGATGGACATGGCCTATGGAAGCTGGAAAGGACAAGAAAACAGATTCTCCCTTGGAGCCTCCAAAAGAAATGCAGCCCTTTCGACTCATTTTAGAAATCTGGCTTCCATAACTATAAGATAATAAATTTGTGTTGTTTTAAGCCACTGAGTTTGTGATAATTTATTACCACAGCAATAGGAAAATAATATAGGGGAGGATGAGTTCTGTCCAGGAGCAATTGGAAAGGGTCTGACGGGGAGTTCTTTGGCTTACAAATATCCAGACCTCGGAAAACTCGGCAAGAAAAGCCAAGGCCAAATTGCTATCACCCACATTTTTATTAAATTTTAAATTAAATTTTAAATTTCTTAAACATTTGCTAATCCTTATTTTCTTTATATGCAACAATACTTTTGTTGTGTAGAATCTTTTTAATTAGAAATTAAATGTCACATGGGAATGCAAGCTGGTGCAGCCACTCTGGAAAACAGTATGGAGGTTCCTCAAAAAACTAAAAATAGAACTACCCTACGACCTAGAAATTGCACTACTAGGCATTTATCCATGGGATACAGGTGTGCTGTTTTGAAGGGACACACGCACCCCCATGTTTATAGCAGCACTATCAACAATAGCCAAAGTATGGAAAGAACCCAAATGTCCAATGATGGATGAATGGAAAAAGAAGGTGTGGTGTATATATATATATATATATATATATATATATATATATATGCAATGGAGTATTACTCGGCAATCAAAAAGAATGAAATCTTGCCATTTGCAACTACGTGGATAGAACTGGAGGGTATTATGGTAAGTGAAATTAGTCAGAGAAAGACAAAAATCATATGACTTCACTCATATGAGGACTTTAAGAGACAAAACAGATGAACATAAGGGAAGGGAAACAAAAATAATATAAAAACAGGGAGGGGGACAAAACAGAAGAGACTCTTAAATATGGGGAACAAACTGAGGGTTACTGGAGGGGTTGTGGGAGGGGGGATAGGCTAAATGGGTGAGGGGCATTAAGGAATCTACTCCTGAAACCATGGTTTCACTATATGCTAACTAATTTGGATATAAATTTTAAAAAATAAAAAATAAAATAAAAAAAGATTAAATGTCACATTATTACTGCCAGCAAAACCTCAGATTAAAACAAATAAATGACAATGTCAGCAAACAGTTCTTATTTTTTTAATTAAAAAAATTTTTATTTATTTTTGAAACAGAGAGACACAGAGCATGAGCAGGGGAGGGGCAGAGAGAGGGGAAGACACAGAATCCAAAGCAGGCTTCCAGGCTCTGAGCTGTCAGCACAGAGCCCTACGCAGGGCTTGAACTCAAGAGCTGTGAGATCATGACCTGAGCCGAAGTCGGACGCTTACCCGACTGAGCCACCCAGGCGCCCCATGTGACCAAACATTTCTGAAAAGCTAACCCACCATGGGAAGACTGACTGGCTTTTAGGCTTGCAGGTCCTGGCTTGGTCATGGTAACTTCAAGGTTTTATTCGGTAGATTCTTAAGAGTATGGTGAACATGTGTTATTGTGAAGACACCCTTTTTGGTGCTTACCATCCACCACCAGTCACTTTTGATGAACAAAAGGAAAGCCACCAGGCTACAAGAACCAGTCATATCTTGATCTTTCAGGTTTGACTGGACTGTCTTCTGACATTCTTTGGTGTCAGACCCGGGTTCCAATACAGTTTGAATATTAAGAGCCTAGAAAATGTGGCTCTTAACTTAGAGTTCTATCATGATTCTTTTTCAACTAAACTATTAACCCTAGGGGCACCTGGGTGGCTTAGTCAGTTAAGCACGTGAGTCTTGGGTTTCGTCTTAGGTCATGATCTCACGATTCTAGAGACAGAGCCCCACATCGGGCTCTGTGTTGGCAGTGCAGAGCCTGCTTGGGATTCTCTCCCCCTCTCTCTCTGCCCCTCTCCACTTGTGTTCTCTCTCTCACTCTCTCTCTCTCAAAATAAATAAATAAATAAAAGTAAAAAAATATATATAAACTATTAAACCTGAAATTAATTTAGATCACTTATGTTAAATTGCCTATGGAGGTGGTCCATTTAAAATAATTGTTCAATAAATCTTACTTCTCTTTACTGTAGAATATAAATAAAAACATCAAGAGATGAGAAGGCCTGAAGAGAAGCCAAACCAAAACATTATGATTTGTATGTTCAGGGACAACTTCTTTAACTTCCTTGAGTTTTATTTAACTCATAAATATATGCAAGGCAATATAAAAATATATCCCTACTTTTGTTTTTCATAGCCTGCAAATTTTCTAATATACATATTACTGGCATTATTATCAAGGATCAATCTAGGGCTGTCAGCCAGTTCCAATAGGGGCACAATCTCTATTAATGACTCAACAATATGAGTACATTCCAACCAGAATAATCACCTGTTGACCACAGAAAAAGGTTCTCCAGCGTATTCCTCTAGGAAAATGTACATATTGCTTAACCAAATAACCAAATCATCTCCCCACTGATAGCATTTTATTTGTAATATTCAACCTCTGTGGACTAAAGATGAAAGAAATACCATTAGCACCTCCTCCTGATCTTCCTAAACTCTACCTTCCAATGAGATTTTGGGTTTATCAACCAAGATAAGTCAAAGGCTTGGTGCATAGTTACAGTCAGGAAAAGTAGGAGGCCCTGATGCTCAGGGAGGTGGTAACGCTGAGCCAAAGAGCTAGACCTGCTGTGGGAACTTCTGGCTCACCAGTGACCCCAAGGGTGTTACAAAATTTAACAAAAACTAACAGATGACAAACAAAAAAAGAGCAAAGCACATTTATTCTCTCTAAATATATTTTTACATAAATCCCAAAATACTGTTCAAGCGTGTGATGAAAATCAAACAGTAGAATGTTGCAGCTCCAATCTCTGATCTGAGTAGATAATTTGGACAAAAACAAACACACATACCTATTTCTAAAGGAGATGCACATCCCCACGCCCCCAGCCCACCTCAAGAAGTTCAACTTCTTAGATTAATCTAACCGGCTCAGTAACAGTAACATACATGTATTCCGTGATAACTTGTTTTCTGAAGCAATATGGGAACTCAGACTGTTGAGCCACTATTCCCACGCTTCTCCAACTAGAGACCCTTTATCTCACCAGAGGAAATTTTAGCCTGACAAACCTTCCCTTTTTTATTGTTAATGGTATATTTTCTTCCCAGGTGAGTTTTACCCCCAAAACCCCAAGATCCAGTTACATCAGATTTTTAGGTGCTCATATGTCATTTGCACACTAAGCAAAATCCAAGAGATTATTTTCACCATTAATCTTCACAACTAATAAAAAGATGAATGTAAACAGGCAGCCTTAAAACTAGAGGTGAGCATTTTACCGGTAATACTTTCCCATAGCTCCTTGATGAAGATGATCCACTGAAGCAAAACTTCTACACGATCTATTAATAGAGAATGAGATTAATGAAGGATTATGTCATAATGAGTCTGCCTGCGAGTAGCTTCAGTTCTGGTCCTTTGCTGCCAAAATACAGTTCTCATTTCCAACAAACAAAGTCTATCTGAGAGAAAGCACAGAGCCCCTTTAGAACTGGAAAGTCCTGTGCATAATAATGACTGTCTAACTCTTCTTTTGCCAAAGAGCTTCAGCACTTTCAATGTCATAGGTCAATGCAGTGATTCAGAGGGGGCCTGATCCTTATCTAAGCTTTTGCAACAAAATTAGAATGTGCTGTAGTCTTATTAAAGAAATGTTTGTTCCTCCATCAATGAGCTGAAAAGAAAGCAGCTCAATGTACTTTTGCAAATTACAGCAATAAACTGCTTGAATTAACTGCTTTATTACAAATATTTAATTATTCTGAGGGTTAAATATCCAACATTTTGGAAAGGCAAAATTAGCAGTCCACTTGATAATCTACTTCATTTAAAATCTGTTACGACGGTGTATTTTTGTTTTTATTTTTAAACAATTCCAATTTTCAGTCGTCTTCATTATAAATTCAGCCAGTTTCCATTTGGAATGAAAAAGAACACATATAGCCTTTAATTCTGAAGTAAATTGTCAAGAAAATCAAATTCATAATCTGTGAGAAATTACAAAAGGCAGACCTTGTTTTTATTTCCTAGGAACATGAAGTGTGACAAAAACGAAATAGGACTCAAAACACCAAGTTAAGATCAGTCACATTTTAAGTAAGACCTATTTGAAAATCTAGATAAAAGAACATCATTATCATCATTATCATTATTAAGTTGGTTATTATTTAAATGTCCTTTAAAGTACACTCCCCTTTAAAACACAAAGGACCATGAATTAAAACTTTGCCTCACAAGAAAACTCTACAGATACATGTTGAACAAAAAACAAATGTCCTCAAAGGAAAGTTTTTTACTCCAACAAAATAAAATTCATCAATCCAAATCTGCTTTTCATTTATTAGTTCAGTGGTACCAAAGCACATGAAAATTATTTTGAAAAAAAAACCAATCATTTTATCTGGGTTATATTCTTAAAAAATAAGAAAGTAGACAGCATTTTGCCATAGGGCAAAGAAAAATATTACAATAACAGAAAATGGATCAGCCAGGATATGCTTCAACAGAGGGACATATCAAAGCATTATTATAGTCTCTCTTCACTTACTGTTTGGATTCACTAATCTACATCACTAAATTGACCATTCAGTGCCAGAAAATCTGCCATGTAGGTCTCGACTTTTCATAGCAGCTCTTAAATGTGTATTCGGAAAGTACAAAGTGCTGAATATATTTTCAGCCTTTTTATACTACGATTTACAACTAATGACCTTAAGCAATGTCATGCATGTAAAACAAAATTATGAGACCACCCTGGTTTAGAGCAGAATAAAGGTATAGAATCAAACTTCATTATCATTCAAATTTAATAGGAGAGAAGAACAGTAGTAAAAAGAAAGAAAAAATCCATAGTAATATAGATAAATCTATTTTGCAGTTTTACTTTATAAAAATATCCTCCACTTTTATTTCGCTATTACCGGCTCAGAGTAAGTAGACAATTATCTAAGCTTAATGCCAAAAGTAATAATTCATTGCACACATTCAAAACCCTTGTGCCACATCAGCCAGTGCCTGCAGGGATAAAACATTTATCAGTTGCTCCTTAGAGCAATAGTGGGTTTGAAAATTTGGCTGCCCAGGCTGACATTTAGTGAAATCATAGTTTTTGCTTGATTCAGAACCCAACACAGGAAACCCTGATACTAGGATGACCCCACTGGCAGCGTGCCTCCTGATACCCACTGAACTGCGGGCTCCTCTCTGTCCCACTACTTCCCATGAAAGAAGTCCTTTTACGTCCCTGCTATAGTTGGCACACTGCCCTTTTCACAGACCCAACGAACCGTCATCTTGGATGTAACAAATTAGTACATTCTCAGAATAATAATAAGTTCAGGCATGAAAACACTATTGTTTTTATTTAGAAATGAAGTAACTCATTTTAGCTGGGTGACTTTTTCGGTGTAACACCACAGGCCAAAAAAAAAAATCTTTTCTGAAAAGAATGGTCAATTTCAGGAGAGAGATGACACATCATTTGCTGTAAAAATCAGGGAACGGCAAAAAAATAGGGAAAAATGGCATTTGTTGCAGAGTAAAGAGAAAATAGGGGGTTCGAGAGAAATACAAATGTAAAACAAGTAATATGTCCATTTCAAAGTATAATTAGAGAAATAAGATTGGGAATAAGTACAATACACAGTTGATTTTCAGTATCAGGTTAAGATCTAGTAGCTGACTTTTCTGCTTGTAATTGCAAAAAATACACAACTAAGAGTTTTTTTAAATGACCTTCAAGTATATTAGAAAAATAATTAAATGTAGAGAATGTTAAAACACTAGAGAATAACGTAAACATGTTTTCATATGTTAATGACCATGTCAAAATTTACTTTCAGTTTTCAAAAAGATCCTTTCACTACTCCATGTGTGTGTGTGTGTGTGTGCACGCGTGTGTGTATGTTTCCATGCTGAAGAATTTTCTACTATGTCCATAAAGAAAAGGAAAAAGTTAATATTTACAAATTTGCATATAAGTCGAGTCTACTTAAAATCAGAGCCATAATTTATAGAAAACACTTTTCCTCATTATTCTGGAAGGGCCATCACCACCTTTCAATGTCAGGAACCCTGAAAAATACGACTATAAAAACTACTGTTACAATAGTCTTTATGACAGCTTCAACTGAGATTTAACTGAGATTTGAGTAGCAAGTATACCTTTAAGCGGACAATAAGATGAAATTAGAACTGACAAAAAGGGTGAAATAATAAAGTAAATAAATATATATTTTCAATATTCTAGATTTTCTCCAATGTAAATGTCAGCTCAAAATTATAATCTAGAAATCAAAACAATCATTAATCGACTCTCCCTTTGCTCTAGCCCTGATCATTTTAAACAAATCATGATATTTCATGTAAAAATGTACCACAAATTTACTAAACTTTCTGGTTCAAATGAGTTCAAGAATATCTCATTATAAATGGAGACAGTCCTGAAAAGGCAGCCAAGCATGACTAAAAAGATCACTCTTTTACACAAAAAATAGCCTTCTTATTTTACCCTTTGTTGAAAAGACATTTGGCCAGCCACAGGGGAAATACATAATCTACTTTTATATTCAAATAATTTATTTGAAAACTCTATGGCTACAATGACCCTAAAACAATTCTGGATTGAATATACATATTACATGGGTTTATGTGATCTTAATCATTGACTTGTTTTCATGTGTTAGCAATGATTTTGGCATTTCTTTTTAATAAAGAAAAAACATTCATACACTTTGATAAAAATTTACCATTATGTAAAATTATGTCTGAAATGAAACAGATGTTATTACCGTGGTATAGTTCTGTAAATAATTTTACCTGTGAAGTCAACTTTGAATATTGCAGTTCTTTTCATGTAGCAATCTATCAATTTGATCTAATATACATTCCAACACACAGTCTGTCTGGTAACAACATGTCAGAAATTATGCCATCATAATCTGCCTTTTATAAAGACAGGCAGATATGTTCAAATACTTGAACATTTCAAGATTTTAAAAACCTCCCTCCACATAGATTTGCTCTTTTCAATCCTGTGAATTTTTGTTTCAGTGTTTTGATAATAAAGACTGATATTATGAACTCAAAGTTATAGCATATTTAACTATGAAATATCTTCCCTCCTTTCCCACAGGAGTCAAAGAAGATGCCAGCAGCAAATGATGTTTGTCCATTTACTTTAAGTAAGACACTGGTCCTTTCATTCAGTTACTCAATATCCAAGATTATATAACAGCAGAGAATAGCATACACTGAGAAGGAAAAGCTTAAAGCAATTAGTTTCCTTCTAAGTACTTTAGCCTTCCTTATTTGGGTTTTAAAAAAACAGGCAATCATACAATGAATTTCAAGCAGCCATACAAAGCATTTTAAAAACTGTTTCTACAGTCTTAATTTCCTTTCATCCTTGTACACATAAAAGAGAGGAAGTAGCTCTCACATTCGTGTTCTAAAATTGATCACTCAGATAGTCTAGAAAGTTTTCTATGCTTTCCACCCATGTTTTCTCTCTCACTTTCAAGGTACAAATGAGATATTCCCAGCTCTAACACAGAAGACCAAAATGTAAAATGTCGACTTGTCTTGCACATTCCGGGTGCCTCCCTAGACTCTGCCACTCTCCCAGCAGAGCAGAATGAATATCTGTGCTAACCATACATTTCAGGACAAAGGAACTAATTCATGGGGGAGGGGAGACCACACACCATTTATAAGGTTTGTTCAGTTTACAAGAAAACTATTGTCAATGCTTTGTTGATTCATTATGAATGACCCTGCGTGACAAATAACAAGCCGCCACCTCCTTGCTGAGCCTCACCAGAACGCTTCCTGCATTCGAGAGCAGCCCAGGATCTGCGGGGCTAATTGTTATTTAAGGAAACTATAGCTGTAGGTATATGGGATAGCTCTGATCACAGACCTAGCCATCTGGTTGAAGATTTGATGAAACTGTGGCTCTGGTACCCAAAAGATCACGCACAATAGCACAGTGCTTGCTACTGCTGTACAAAACTCTGATGTGAAGAACCAAATTCCACTAGAGGGAGTGAACAGAGCCCGGAAAGGATCATAGAGATGCTGACTCTATGCAGGGTCCCACCACCAGGACATTTTAGTCACTACGAAATCTTCTTGTCTCCCCACCTACAAAATGGGACTAAAATATTTTTTTAAAGGAAAATCACCTTAAAATCTTTTGTTGCAAAATGCTATACAGCGCGCAAGTATTATCTTCATCATCCATTGAACCTTTGTACTTTTTTCTCTGTCCCGAGGGAAATAATAAATTGACATATTTTCTATCATCAGAGATCCTTTTAAGACCACAATGTGATTGCACTCCAGCACATCTCACACTTATCCCCATTAAAAACACACAAAGGGGTGAAAGCAGGGAAAGAAATAGGTAGGCATAAAGGGCAGCTCAGATACACTGTTGTACAACATGGGCACTCTCCCCTAACCTGCCCCAGCCTCTAAGACGGCGAGTGTAACCATCGCACAAAGAAGCCTCAAATGGGCTCTGCATATGTTCCAGTTGAAATTGGCTGCTCTGTGGGTAAGAGCACACAGATTGCTCTCCCGAGTGGCCATTTGATTGCGAATCAGCTATGTGTTCCCCTACTGCTCCAACAACCCTGAAAGGCGTCCCGTATCTTTTTAAGTGGTTGGGTTAGTTGGAAGCACAGGAGTGAAATCTGTTCCTCTTTGTGGCACCCACATGGAGCATTGTAGTGGGCTTTTTTTTCTTTCTTTAAGGAATAAAGGGACCTTAAAAAATAAACCCAGACCTCCATGTAGAAAAGTTCTTTGGCGGCCTGATGGGGAAAGAATCCTTCACCTTTACTTCTCCTTTGGTTTTATCAGCTGTGGGATTTCCCTGGGCCACCGAGTGGTCTTCAGAGGAGAATAGAGTGTTTCAAGGTGGTGGAGAAACTGGCACTCTTAGAGGTTGCTGATGGGATGTTACTTGGTAAGCCTCTGTGGAGGGCGGTCTGGCAATTTCTACCAAAACAATACTTCCAGGAATCTCTCATGGCTCTGCTCCTACATGTGTGAAATGGCATATGCATATAAGGTTGTTTACTGTAGTAGTGTTTGCAGTAGCAAACATTAAGAACACCTTAATGTCCCTCAAGAGGAGCTAGGTATATATTATGATACAAGGATACAAGGAAATAACATACAATGTAAAAAAGAATAAGGAACTAATATAAAATGATCTCTAAGACACAGTGTTAAGAGGGAAGAAAGCAAGGTGTAGAAGAATAAGAACTGAATGAGCCTCCTGTTAAAGAATCGGGGAATTGGTATATATGGCTTCTGGGTTCCATGAGAGCAGAACTCATGCTTGTTTTGCCCACCCTTATGCCTTTAGGGACAGGAGATATTTTACTTCAGGTGAAGAAAGTTCTGAAATAAAATGGTAGTGAATGAGGGACATCAAAAGAGTCATGAATAGATTTAAAAAAAAAAAAGTCTGAATTCAAAGATATACACAGAACTTGATAAAAAATTTCATGAAAAAAAAAAATCCCAGAAAATCCTAACAGTGTGATTAAGAGTGATTTTTCTCCCTGCGTCTTTATCCTTTCATCTGCTTGTCAATTTTTCTAGGAGGATGCATGTATTGAGTAATTTAACAACAAAACGAAATACTACATTGGACTTTTAAATCAACTGTACTTGGTGACGCTGGATGTGTGGTTTGGGAGATGGAGAAGTCGAGAACAGTTCTGAGTTTTTCAACTAGGAAAACCAAGTGGATGTTGTTGGGAGGAGTTGAATCGAGGAGGCCAATGAGAAGGAGACAGGCATTGGACTTACTACTAAATGTTTCTCAGGGTTTACGGCAAGCTGGCCTTAGGGTGCCACCTATTCCACTGTAAGAACATGCAGCCATATTTCTACCATGGAATCACCTGGGAGTTGCCCTTGGGACACAGACAACCTTGTTTCTAAAGAAACTTACAAATCACTCAAAGCAGTGTTGACTTTCACTAGTATTGTTTCTATTGACTTGCAAATAAGTGCACTTGTGTAGGACAAAAATTCCTGCACACGCTGCCTCTGGTTACACAGAAACAGCTAAGGGTAAACAAGGTGGTGCTCAGCAGATTCAGGACCCTCTGTTTGGCATCCTCAGGATCCCCCCCTCCTTGTCGATTCCTCAAGGACATTTCCCACCTTTACTGGCTTCCTCCACAACCCGGAGCCCATGCTGCATGCATCCATCCAGCTGGCCTCTGCTCTCCACCTCCTCTCTCTTCCCTGTTCTCCTAGGAGAGGCTCTCTCCTCCCTCCCTCTGCCCTTCAACCAGCCAAGCTTTGCTTTTTGTGCAGAGATTCAATTCTATTTTAGTTAATATCAAATATTATTGGCATCATATCCTACTCTTCCTAAAGCCCTAGGTTTTTCTAGCATATGGGATGTCATGTGCATTTGAAAATATTAGAATATACTATTTTTACCTCTATTACAAAGTCTCTGACATGGAAGTATACTGTTTGCCAGCAGAACTTCTCTGAACAATTTCAGCTACACCAGGGTTTTGTCTAGTAGAGGCTTTCCTAAAGAGCCCCCAGGACTTCATGAGTGCCCCCCATTTGAAATAATAAATGTTCAAATGGGTTGGGAACACTTGACTTCTATCTTGTCCTCTTAACAGCTTCACCAACAACATTGGCTGTTAAAGGCTCAGAAGAGTTCTATAATAAAAATCTGGTTTAATTTTGTTTAAACCAGAGTGTCCTACATTTATTCCTCCCCTTATTATTATTATTTACCGAATACCTTTTGTTAAATTCTTTATAAGAATGATCTCATGCAACCCTTACCATGACTATATGATGTAAGTGCCATTGTAATCTTCAGTTGACAGATGGGGAAAATGAGGCCTTGAGAAATTTAGAAATTTACCAAGTCAAACCACCATTGAGTGGCAGAGTCAGGATTCCACTGTTTCTGTCTGATTCTGGAGACATGTGTTCCTCTTCTCTGGGACTTGTGGGCATCTTTCTTGACAGTGTTCGAATCTGTATTTGGACCCGAACTTTAAGGAGTGAAACAGTAATATCTGGGGGAGGGGGGCTGTGAGGTGGAAGGAGCAGGAGGAAAGGGAAACGGGGGCCATTTACACTGCTGCTCCTCCCCACCTGCCAATTCTCCCTTCAGGCACTTCATGTTCTCTTAAAATGAACCTCAGCTCCCTCATCTGAAAAATGGACATATCGATATTTCTCAAAATTACTATACAGCTCGAAGTTAAAAATCTGCAAAGTACTTACAGCATGCTGCGTCAGCATGGTGATCCTAACACACACTAGTGCCTGGCACGTGTAAGACCCTAAGAAATGGTGATAATACGACTTTTGACAAGTTTCTAAGCCTCTCTTGTGTCTCAGTTTATTCACATGTAAATGGGGATAATAATGTGACCTACGTGACATCACAGGGGTGACTGTGAATATTATATGACGAGCTAACATGTAGAGCACACAGCAAACGCTATCTGGGTTTGTCATTGTAATTATTTCTCTACACGTGGCTAACAGTACGGAGCAGCTCTGGAAAGCACACCCAGAATTCTGTCACCAGAATGAAAAACATCAGGCTCTCTAATTCCAAAGATTCTACTGTCTATAAGTAGACCGTTACTCCTTCATCCAAACAACTGTCCTTTGCTTCAAAAGTTTAGCTAGACCTCAGGTGCTGGTTACTTTCGGACAAAGCTCTTCAGATTTAAACGGAAGATACTTTTGGAAACAATTCTTAATCTTTCTTTTCAGTGAGTGTTGATTCTGCTTGGCAACATGTGGCCTCCGAAGTTAAATAAATGGCTGCCACCAATGTCATAGCTACTTTCTACACTGCTTGGCCAAAAGAGAAGGAGGAAACAATCTAATCCCCCCACTACGTCTACCCACCACTACGGATTCCTAAACCCAAGGCTTACGCACTCTTACATTATGGTATCGTACCTCACTGTGAATTCGCATAGTGAGCGAGGAAACTCTATTAAGCTACGTCATCTTGCTAAATTTCCATGCACGTGAGTACCGGGGTGGGGGGCACAGAAAATTTGGTGATGATATTGAACCATTTGCATTTGGCAACTAGAAACTTAAACTTAACTGGAATGCACAGAAATGGGGTTCCCTGATTAAGTGCTTTGGTTATTACAAAACCTTTTTTGCTTCAATTCACGTCGAAAATCTATTTAAACAATACATTTTATTACACTTATTTTACAAAATAACATGTAGTATTGCTTTGTAGAGAAAAATTGGTAAGACACAAATAATACAGAAAATGAAAACCAAGGATTAGCCCAAGCTGTGTAAGAACCCTGTCAATGTGTTTACATATATAACCACATACCTTTACATATTTTTCACAAAGTTGGAGTTATGTTGTTTGATAACTTTGCTTTTAAAACTTAACATTATATCATGAACCTTGTCCTGTCATTAAATATTTTTCTAAAAAGTTTTAATGGCTAAGATGTTGTATTCTATGCACATACAAAGGTTTATTGTAAGAATCTCCTGTTGGTGTTGAACATTTATGTTGTTCCCTAACATCTAAGTATCTCCTCCTTCCTCACATACTCCCCAAAGCCACTTGGGCTCCAGGCACAGGAATACTTGCTATGGTTGAATAATTCATGAGCTTTTCTAGGTCTGGGCCTTCGTTCCTGCTCTCTCCACCTAGACTGTCCTTTTCAGCCTAGCAAGTGCCCCATTCCCCAAAGCCTATCTAATCTGAGTAAATGACTTAATCTCTGGCCTCAGCTTCCACACCTGTGAAATGGACACAATAATGTTACTTTCCTCCCAATATTTTTTGAGGATCAATGAGTCAATACTTCTAAAGGCCTTAAAATAAGCTTGCCTAAATTTGGGAAATGCTCCACAAATGTTAGCTGTTTAATATTACTGTTACCTGACATACCGTCTAATCTGTATTAGGCAACCAGCTTGTACATAATTCCATTTCATCTTTAGGAAACACTGGGGGTCTAAAGATTTCATGCATGGAGTGCAGAGGTTAGAATCTGGAAGGGACTTCAGAGACCATCTAAATACTATGGTCCTCAAAGTATAAGTCACCTGAGGAGCTTGTTAAAAATGCAGATACCTGAGCTCCACTCCAGTCTTACTGAACCAGAATCTCTGGTGGGTGGAGCCTAGGAAAATGGATTTTTATCAAGCCCCCAGGTGATTATTAAGCATGAGTGTAAAGGGAACTACTCATTACAGTCCAAAACCCTCAGTCTGCCAATGAGAGAACAAGGCCGTAAAAGGTTAAGTAATTCCCCTTAGATGAAAGTGGCAGAAAACCCATCTAGTTTGTGGAAGGAAAGAGATGCTGTATCTCACATCACCAGTGAAACACAAATGATTTCAAGGATGCTTCAATGATGCCGCAGTTCCAAGCTTTTGTACTGGAATAAAAGACGAATGTTCGCTCAGATCAGGCTTAAAATCTGATTCCAGATCTATTGGGAGGAAGATTGATCAAAATTCGACCTAATTGTGGTTTCTCATTTACAGTGAAAACGTGAATCCCAATGAAGAATTGATCTCAGTCACTGAACAGTGACTGACATTACTGTAAACACACATACACACCGTGCGGTTCAAAGCAGCTTGCTCCTAATAAAGACATTTCTATTTTGTCTTGTCTATTTAATTTGACATTTGTCTTTTGGCAGAAGATGCATTATTAAGACAAGGAACAGAGATGTCTCCTTCCTTTTGGAACCACATGAAGAAATTTCATTTTATTTTATTTTAGGGGTGAGCGGATATGTGAATTGAGGGAAGATTTCCTGTATAATTATTTCTGAGATACATATTTCCATTTGAGGAAAAGCCATACAAGAAAATGAAGTCCATTCTTAATAAATCAGACTATTCATTTTATTCAAGGACCACTTCTATTTTTAAAAATGAGCATAGTTGATTCTGAAGTCAAGCACAACAGTGGTATTAGGCTGCCATGCCCACTGATTAAATCATGTGATTAGAACAGAGCTCTAATTTTAAATAAACCAAAGTAATACCTTAGAAAAAGATAATGGTACTGTATCTCCTGATGAAGCACATGATATAGTTCCTAAATGAAAAAAAAAAAAGACACTTATCCACAGTTGTTGCTTGGAGAAATAAACTATGGTTTCTACTGGAAACCTCTGAGGCTATTTATTATTATTGTCATGGTACTATTATTCAAGAGAGAAATAGATTGTTGGAGTGCACAGTGCAAACGGGTCCACTGTCTCAGGAGGGTTATCTTGTGCCATTGACTGTCTTGTCCCTGCATACTGGTAGGACAGTGTCCTGGGAAGCTACGCAATATATACTAGCATACCACAGGCTTGGCCAATGGTCTGCACTTGGTAGAAAGTTTCCCAGAAACAGTCTTTACCACTTTCCCTTTTACTCACATGTTCAAAGAAGAATCGTGTTGCCTTTTGGCATCCTCTCCTCAAAACCAGAAGTATGTAAGGGTGATGTGGATCACAGAAGAGTGGCCACAATTGCAATATTCATAAACAGCCAAAGGATTGCAGCTTGGGGTAATGATCTTTTGGGGATCACCAAGAACTTCTGTTCACGTTCTGCATCTCCCTCCCTTCTATCTCCACCACTCTTGTTCTGCCATCTTTCCCTCCTCATACCGCATCATGTCATTCCCTCCTCCTGTCAGACTGTAACAACTGGCTTCTGTTTGGCCTTGGCTTTGAAACGTTGTTAAGAGGCCAAAAGGCTGAAATGACCAAACACCTTGGCTCTGTTTCCTCATTTGACAGAATTTCAAAGCTCCATTTCAATCTTAATGATCTCAAAGATACAGTGGTTGTTATATAGTTTTTACTGACTGCTTAATCCATGACATTACTTCCATAGGGTGAGGTTGTTAGATTTCCCTGCAGGAAGGAAAATCTTAAGTCATCACACATTTCCCTGTGTGGTGTACTTCTTAGGTAATGAGTCGATCTAGAGCTTTAACATATGAGGTTGATTTCATCAAATCATGCATCACCTGTGTTTCCTTTTTTAAAACAATGTTTATTTTTGAGAGAGAGAGAGAGAGAGAGAGAGAGAGAGAGAGAGAGAGAGAGGGGGGGATGGGGAGAGAGCGAAAATCCCAAGCAAACTTTGCATTGTCAGCACAGAGCCCTACATGGGGCTCAAACTTATGACTGTGATATCATGATCTGAGCCAAAATCAAGAGTCGAATGCCTAATGACTGAGACACCCAGTGGAAACACAGCCACCTGTATTTCTTATATTGCTTACACAATAATCATAAGGGGTATTCTGTGCCATATTTTCATCTGCTCCAAAAACTTTACTGTAAGTAGAATGAAACTTTTCACACTGGAGCCAGGACAAATAATTTACAGATAATGAAGGGCTTGTTGGCTTTTAAACTGTGTAATGCATATATTATATCTATGAGCTGTGATTTAAAAACAAAATTGAGGACTGACTTCGGCATCACCTTCTTAGTACCGACCAATGCTCAGGACGGCAAAACTTGTATGTATTTCAGTACTTGGTTTGCTTAGAAAAAAATGGTCTAATGTGAAGCCTCATATTTAGCTAATTTTCCACAATGACTCAGTACTGTTTCTGCCATACTGGAAATAGATTATTCCTGTCCATCTTCTCTATATGTGAACGAAATCTCTTGGGATCTGTTGAACTTCGTCTTATTAATGTGACCCATTCTCTTAATATATGTAAGCACTTTTCAGGTCTAGTTTGGGGCCAACAAATTGTTGCCAGCATATTGTTCTGGCGTTCAGGTCAGGTATACATTGTTAAATCATTGGGACAAATTCTGGAAATGTTTAATGTGCTAAGACTGGCAATGCACTAATGTTAATTTGCTTTTTCAGTCAACACCCCAATCAGCTGTGTTTTTCTAAGATTTTAGTAGTTCACCAATTTACCCAGGAAAAATATTGTCAAAATACATTGGCCCTTGTTTTTGACTTTAATATCTGATTAAGATTACTGTAGGGATCAATTCAATTAGCCTGATAAGAGTCAGATAATATTTGTTGCTGATATTCTATAAATGTTTGTAGAAATATTCTAAATGCTGATAAATTGATGTATTGGTGGAAACTCTCTACAGATTGTTTGCCAAATAATTTCAAGCAATTCATTTAATTTTCTGTCATACCATTGTCACATGACATATGGCCATATTTAAATAATATTTAATTATTAATTTAATGACTACATGCTTAATTTGAAAACCTTAGATAAAATATGCAATAAGAATGAAAAGCAAGGTGTGGTTTCTTGGGTATTTAATAATGAGACATAAAATTCTCATGATAAGCAAAAATTAAAAATGACAATTCGAACCCTTTGAAATGTTATCTAATGTATTATGTGTTAGAGAGGCTCTACTCTATTTGAAAAATCATCAATACTTGAATTATAAATCACAAATTTAGAAATAATTTCACTTACTTTCAAGTATCAAATAATCTGAAGGAAAAAATCTGCAGTGATTTATTTTTTATGAAAGAGCTATTTGTAGTTACTTTATCATCCACATTTTTTTTTCAGTAAAAAGGGAATTAAACTATTACAGGACACCTTGTTAAGTAATTATATAGCAACATCACTGTGCAATTAAATAGCCATCAGTCCCTGCAGCTGAGAAATTTCAGGTAATTATTCAAAGATAATTTAATAGGAGAATTACTGTATTCAAGCAAGCATTAGCTAGTAATCTACCTCAATTAAAGCATCCAATTAATTTCAGAACCTTGATAACAGTTGCCTTTGGCAAAACTATCCTTTCCCCTCATTTGATCCTACATATACAATATTCCTTAAACATTGTATAAAGTTAATTTACTTCTCCAAAAAGAAGTCTCCAAAAAGTATATTAATACTAGTCTCCTGATGCAAGTATAAAAAACATTCTTTCCTCCTCCTCCTCCTCTTCCTCCTCTCCCCTTCTTCTCCTTCTCCTTCTCCTTCTTTCTCCTTCTCCTTCCTTCTCCTTCTCCTTCCTTCTCCTTCTCTCTCCTTCTCCTTCTCCTTCTCTCTCCTTCTCCTTCTCCTTCTCCTTCTTTCTCCTTCTCCTTCCTTCTCCTTCTCCTTCCTTCTCCTTCTCTCTCCTTCTCCTTCTCCTTCTCTCTCCTTCTCCTTCTCCTTCTCCTTCTTCTCTCTCTCTCTCATACCTTCTACCCAGCCTCTTATGTAGAAATTCAGCAAGGTAGATTTGGATTCTGGAGCATTAACTTCCTCAGTTTTCATCACAAAAAGCAGAAAATCTCCTAGCAATGGAAACTTCCAGAAGGGGCTTTTGTTTTCGGATTGATTAGCTGGCTAGACAAACTATCTTTGGGAAATGTGTCCCTGTGAATTTGGTGGTGGTGGGGCTGGTGGTGGAGGAGGAGGTAACGATATGTGTACAAAGACTCTTTTGAGTAGAATTTCTTTGGGTTTTCACTTGAGTTTTCCTGCTCAGAAGAAAAAGCCTCAGGTTTGGAATCAGGTGGGTTTGGAAAGCTGCTTTGCAGGCTGCCAATCTTGTTGATTTTCCAACAAGTTTTTAAACTGCCCCTCAACAACGTCCTGGGTTGTACTTGATCACAGTTCTACCAATTTCTTGGGTAATTAACTCAGCTCTTTTGAGCCCCAGGTATGAAGATGCCTCACCCAGTGCAGGACACTACCAAGAGGCCATTCTCAACCCAGATGTGAGTGTCCTCTTCACTGAGTTCCATATGCCAAGAGTCTTCCAGAAAGGAGAGCACATGGCCAGTATCTGGCGCTCACTTGCCTTAAGACTAAATTAAAGGTAGTAAAATTTTGGTGCTAATGGAAAGTACATAGGTTTGCCAGATGATTAGAAATGCCAAAAGCACATGAATGGTTTGCCTCTGACTATCACTTTCAAAGTGGGTAAGACCATGCAGATGTCCACTGATGATTTAGGAATTATTGCAGGCTCATCTCCCCACATCCTCATTTACCAGCAACATTTGTCTCTGTCTCTTTAACTTAATATTTTGGCTGTCTTTTCACCTTTAGTTCCACTTGGAAAAATGACCCAGCATGGACTTTTTATTTTTATTTTGACCCACCATTCTCTTAGGAGACCGTTTTCAGTATTCTCCTGCATGGGAACATATTGCATCTATAGGCTATGAGCTCCTATCCCTCCCAGGCTCTTGGGATTCTACCCAGCACAACCCTCTTTTGTCAGAGGAGGGGGACAGAATGGTTGCCAGAGGTTACTGGGCTAGAAACATGTTGTTCAGGCCTAGACTAGGGTGGGGTGAGTGAGGCTGAGTCACGCACGTGATGGGTCAGATCCTATCTAGTTTTTATATGTATTTTTTTTATATTGTTGCTGTACTTGCATCTAGTTGCTAACCACTGCAATAGAAAACTGAGTATCGTTGCTCCACTTCTCCTCATCATTTGCCCAAATTTCTGATAAATCTAAAGTTTAAAATTTCTCCACTAAATGCATCATCACATTTTTCCACTTTGGTCATTTTTTTTTCTAGGAGGTAAAAAGCAAGTCACTTTTCTACTGCAGAACTATAACAGCTATGCTATAAACGGCAAACCTTTTAAGATACTACTTTTAAAGGTAATTCATCTTCCACAAGGTTCAACATTGTTTTTCTAATAGGGTTTAAGGTTTTAGAAATTCATATGGGAAAACATTTTTGGTCATCCACTTCATGTTAATTAACTTCCACCCAACAAAGGCATTCCTGAACTTGTGGCTTCCCAGTGAAGACTGAGAGTTGAGTCTGGCAACTTTTGGTGTTGGTCATATAACAGGTAAGAGGATACACCCAGGGCATCTGGTACCATGCCTGGCACATATTAGCCTCAAAGCATATATACTACATGAATGAGTTCCTCTGCCTTTCTCTTCAGGAGCAGGCTTTATTTTTGATGTATCTTGGATAGTCTAATCAGTGTGCAGTTTTGCTGTTAACTTCACAAAGTTGTATGAACTACCAGATCAATGCACTACTTTCCTGTTACACTGAGATTAACCAACAGGAAAGACTAATCTTTTTAAAGCAAACAAACAGGCAAACAAAAATATCAGTTTGGATGTTCTATATCTCAGTCTGTTTGGACAAGAAAGAATTAAAGAACAGAAAAAATAAAAAGAAAAGAGAAAATTAAATAAACTTCCAAAGAGATATCAATGATGTTTATTCCCACAAAGGAGTTTACTGGCATTTACCAGGTCCAAGGCACAACTTGTAAGATGTTTCCACTTTGTTATGCAGGCATCATCAGCCACTGGCAATGTTTACTATCTAGAGTTGTGATCTTGTTGACATCCAGAGTCAGATTATACATCTATCAAACCTTTAATCATGAATGCATTCCTAGCACTTATAATCCAAATGATTAAAGCAGGTAATGATTTCTCCAAAATAACCACAGATGCCCAAAGGATTTAATTCACTCTCTCCCGGTATCTCTTGCTATTCTAATTATTACTGCTTTTGGAGTTAAGTCACCTGTAATTTTCTTTTAAACTTACAAATGGTATACTTTGCTTTCTTATCATGTCACAGAACTCTGTTATTAGCCACATTTTGGGAAAAACCTTCAGAAGATTTCAAAAGAAATTTTAAAGCCCTAGTGCACTCTACTGCTGCAAACTCCCAGCATACCCTAAATAAAACAGCTCATAATTGATTAATAAAAAAGCTAAGTAATTTTGGTATTAATATGATCCTCTGGGAGGCCCCCATAATCACAACTAGCAAGCCAGTCACAGTATTGCTCAATTACATATCCAGGTAAATAATCTGCAAATCAGCAAACCCTATAAGGGGATTTTCAGCATTTCCAATTTGTTAATCCATGATAAATGCCTCTCAGAGGTCGGACAAAGCCCAGACTCTTTCATATTTTGAGACTCCTGGTTTGTTAAAATGCTTTAAAGCAGAGTTACCAAAGTTGTTTTATGTCTAAAGTATAGCATTTAAAATGTGACATTTTTAGCACTAATTCTAACACATTTGTGCTATAGACATACACAAAATACAATGCTATATGACTGTCCATATAAAAATTATATTTGTAGAATTGTCAATTTGCAGTGGACTCTGGGTGGCCTGACCTGGGACCGGGGCACTACTGTTCCCTTCTCTCCAATCTGTCGGGATAGCTCTGTGACTGCATGTGTTTGTTAATCCACTGGAGGCCTTCGGTGAGCAGGAGGTCTGGGCTCAGATGCAGCCAGATACCGCTGGCACAAAAATGAAAGACCTTCTCTCGGCCTCCTTCTAGTTGCTCTTGTTAGACAATTCTAAGAAAGGACTCATTACAATTACCTAGATGAACATAACTCAGTGCTTAAATCCTTCATCCTCTTCAAAAGTCTTCTTTCCTGTGTCACACTTTTCTGTTACAGTTCAAGTTCTTCTCTCCTCAACCCGACCTCCAAAGATTAATGATTCTACCTTATAGAATTTTGGAAGTGTACTGGCATTGCCTCCACCCTCCTGACACCACTTGTTTTGTTTTGTTAAGTAATTCTAAGCTCTTTTAAATTTCTTCTAGGAGTCTTGGACTATTTTTATCCTCTGAAACACTGAAATTATCAAACTTAGTGCTTAAAGTGAAAGACAGTGAAGAGAAATAATGTGATTTTCGCATTATTTTAACCAAAGGGATACATGTGATGAACTTAATCACAGACATAGTGTAAAGTTCTCCTGTAAAGAAATATCACCATTTGCCGATCTCTTTAGTAGATATTGTAGAAGACACAAAATATAAGAAATGGGTCTTCATGTAATATTCTTCATATAAAAACAGCTCTTAAAAATCAATGAGAAACAGACTAACATGGGGAAAAAACGAACAAAGGGCAAGAATAGGAAATTTCTAAAAGAATAGAAGTGCTCAATTATCATATGAAAAATTTATCTTAAAAAAGCTCATCTTCAGTAGTAGTCAGTGAAATGCATATTCAAACAATAATGAGGTATTATTTTTGATCTACCAATCTGGCTTTGTTTTGTTTTGTTTTGATTTTAGTGATAGTAGTGATGGTGAGGGTGCTGGGAAATCACTTCTCTTCTACTTCTGGTGGGAGTTCAAACTGATAGTACCTTTCCGAGAGCAATTTTACAATATGAATGAAAAACCTTAACATTTCATACTTTTAACATGGTAATCCCACTCCTAGGAATTTAACGTAACGAACAATCACAGATATGGAGAAATACAGGGGCGTTTACCACAACCCTGCTCATAATGGCAGGAACTGGAGACATTGTTATTGTCTGAAAAAAAAAAAAAAGGAGACCCGCTGAGTACAGTGTAATATGCTCAAATGGGGGAAACCATGTTCTACTGAAAATCATATTGTAAGGACTATTTAATAACAGAAATATTTTCTAAATGTGTTGTTATGTTAAAAAATACGAGTTAAAAACCATTAGCTATACACGATATTACTTTTTTTTAAGTATAGAATAAATGGATACAGAAAAATATCTGAAAGGGCATATGCCATAATATGTACGGTAGTATATCTGGGTGAAGGGAATGCCAATAATTTGTATTTTTAACTTACGTTTATCAACATTTCCTAAATTACTTAAATTAAACAGATCTAAATTTTTATCATTAGAAAAATATGATTTATAAAGGAAAGACATGCACCCAGATCACAAGGCGTTTACAATTCCATACAATACGATAACACAAAGTATTTTTTTGATGATCATAAATCTGGGTATTTTGGGGGAAAGTCACAAATTTTAATTTAAAGGTATTCATTAAATGTAGACCTGAACATGATTTAACTTCTCCATATTTATAAAGCTTTCCATTTAAATAAACTCATAGGATTTTGAAGAAATATCCTTTATTATTTTCCATTCAAAATATAATTATTATAACTATGCAGAATCCTATATATTTATTTTGTATTTTTTTAAATGTTTTCATTTTATTTTTGAAAGAGAGAGAGAGTGCTAGCGGGGGAGATGCAGAGAGAGAGGGGGACAGAGGATCCCAAGTAGGCTTCATGCTGACAGCAGCAAGCCTGATGCAGAGTTTGAACTCAAGAACTGTGAGGTCATGACTGGAGCCAAAGTCCAATGCTCAACCGACTGAGCCACCCAGGCACCCCAAAATCCTATATATTTAACCTGTGTATGATTTAAGCACAGCTTGGGAAGGTATAGATATTTCTGAAAGATAAAGACAAACACAGTAAAATCTTGGATTGCCAGTAATTTGTTTTACGAGTGTTCCGCAAGATGAGCAAACATTTCTAATAAATTTTTTACATTTATTCATTTTTGATAGAGAAAGACAGAGCACTAGTCAGGGAGGGATAGAGAGAGAGAGAGAGACGCAGAATCCGAAGCAGGCTCCAGGCTCTGAGCTGTCAGCACAGAGCCCGACGCGGGTCTCGAACTCACAAACCGTGAGATCATGACCTGAGCCGAAGTCAGATGCTTAACTGACTGAGCCACCCAGCTGCCCCTCTAATAAATTTTAACTTGATAAACAAGTAATGTCTTGCAATATGAGTAGTACGTGACGTCAAAAGTCACATGAGCACAACTAAGCCATTGGTTCTTCTCTCTTTCTCTAGCTGCAGAATTACTGGTGATCATCTTCCATGCCTGGATATTTGCTCAGGCCGCAGTGTGTGGCAGAAATCAATAATTTTTCAGAACAATAGAAGGTGCCCACAACTGGCATTGGTGTGCTTTTTCTCATTTCAAAGCACCTATGGACAGTCCTTTGTTTTTCCATACAAGAGTAAGTTTAAGAATGTTTTGCTTCGTTCTAGGCTAGGCTGCCTGCAGATATAGACCCTTTCCTCTTGCTGCCTTATTGCCAGTTACGTTAAATGCAGTATATGACAAGAGTGTATTAATACTGTACTGTAGTCAACATCCATGCAAGTGTATGCAATGGCCCCCTTGCAGAGAAAGGTTGAAAAGAAAGGTGGTGATGATTACGGGGGAAATTAAGGAAATCATCGAGAAGTACAAACAACGTATGCGAGTGGCTGAAATTGCAAGATTTTATAAGAAGTCTATGTCTGCATCTCATCTGGAGAGAGACAGAGGAGAAATCCCTGACTTCAAATGAGATTTGGGAGATGTGTAAAATGTGGGAAACAGTGCAAAATTTTGTAGAAAAGCACAACCCAAAAAAGGCTATAGCAGTGCAAGTGATGAATCTATTTAACAACAATGCAATGTTACATTTCCATGAAATCCTCATAAGGAGTCAAAAGGAAGTGTCACTGGATAGCTTCCTTGTTAAAGTTGCACGAAATGAAAAAGATTCCATTGAGCCAATAGACAGCAGTGATTCCGTTAGTGATAGTGAAAGTCGTCCTACACAATAATCCTCCTCTCTCTTGTCTCCCTCACACCAGCCATGAAGGTTTTCAAAGGGGAGTGCAAGCTGATTTGTCTATTTTCCTTTATATTTTGTATTTTCTTTATTATTTTGTATTATATTGCAGTATTGTAATTATTTTTATATGAATATTTTTGGGTTGTGGAAAGAATCAACTGAGTTTCCATTATTTCTTATGGGGAGATTTGCTATGATATACAAGTGCTTCAGATTACAAGCATGTTTCTGGAATGAATTATGCTCTCAAACCAAAGTTTTGCCGTACTCTCATCTCATTTGGTTAGTGGACAATAATGGTTGTAAGACTTTTAATGACACTGACCAGTAAAAGTGTAATTTTCTTTAAATTTGAGTTCAGATGTCCATCTGAGGCTAATCTCCTTTGATGTGTGGGCTGGGCTTCCAGGCTCTTTATTATCGGCATGCTTTGGTGGCCAGTGCTTTCCTCCTCATCCTGAGAGAGACCACCAAGTCCCATGGAGGGTAAAGGGACTGCTCTGATTCTTGCTTCCTCTACCTCATGCTCAATACTATTCCCAAATGAACATGACCTCAGAAATCTCAGGTGCCTCTCAACACATCAATTTTTGTTTTATTAATATTTCTTTTTATATAGAATTTTTGATGATAACACATTTTAACTGCAGAAAATTTGGATATATGAAAGATACAAAAGACAATAAAAATCATTCATGATCTCAGTACTCCAAGAGAATCATTAACTTTTTTCACACTTAAAAATGTATTATGAACTTTTACCCATTGCTGTTAAATATTCTTTTTATATAATTTTTAATGATGGCACAGTATTTTTTCTATCTTATGGATGCCCCATGGCTGATAATAACTTTTTTTCCTATTGTTGGACATCTAGGTGGCATGATAAGCATTTGATACAGACATTTCTTCCTGCATGTATCTGATGATGCTCAGGTTGATTGCCAGAAGTGAGAGGGTCAAAAGATGGGAATATTAATAAAAATTTTGATAGATATTGTCCACATTTGCACTAAACACTTTGCATTAAAACATTGGTTTTAAAAAGATGGTCAACTCAGTCTGCCCTTTTGCACAAAGCCTTTCTTTTTCTTTTTCTTTCTTTCTTTTTTTTTATTCCTAGTGAAAAAAAAGATCTTATTTATTTATTTATATTTATTTAATTTTTATATGTATTTTATTACAATTGAGGATGATCATATCATTATGCTTTCATATACTAATTGGTCATTAACATTTCTTTTATAAATTGTCCATTTTTTTTTTTTGGTTAACTACTGGGTTTTCCATATGTTTTTCAAATTGTTTTGTGTATTAGGGATTTTAGCCCTTTATCCATTATATAAGTTAAAATATTTCCCCTAGTACTTTTCTTGGTAAATACACATACCCTAAAATCTACCATATTCACCATTTTAAAATGTATAATTCATTGGCATTAATTATATTCACATTTGCCACCATCACCACTATTTCCAAACTTTTTATCGTTCAAAACAGAAACTCTACCTGTAAAAAAAAATAAGGCTCCATTCTGCCCTCCCCCGATCCCTGCACCCCTCATAACCTCTAATCTACTTTCTGTCTTTATGAATTTGCCTACTCTAGACACTTTGTATATATGGAATCGTATATTTGCCTTTTTGCGTCTGGCTTATTTTACTTAGTGTGTTTTCAAGATTCATCCATATTGTAGCATGTTTCAGAATGTCATTTCTTTTTGTTTTTATTTTTTAAAGATTTAAAAAAATGTTTATTTATTTTTGAGAGAAAGAGAGTGAGAGAGCAAGTGGGGAAGGTGCAGAGAGAGAGGGAGAGACAGAATCCTAAGCAGGCTCCGCACTGCCAGCACAGAGCCTGAAGCAGGGCTTGAACCCATGAACCATGAGGTCATAACTGGCTTGAGCCAAGATCAAGAGTCAGATGCTTAACCGACTGACTGAGCCACCCAGGCACCCCAGAATGTTATTTGTTTTTATGACTAAATAATATTCCATTGTTTGTATAGGCCACATCTGGTTTATTCATTCATCCATAATGGATTGAGGTTTTTCCCCCCACCTTTTGCCTATTGTAAATAATGCTGCCATGAACTTTGCATACAAATATCTGTTTAAGTCCTTGTTTTCAATTCTTTTGGGTATATATCAAGGAGTGGAATTATGGGTCATATGGCAATTATATGCTTAACTTTTTGAGAAACTATCAGACTGTTGTTAGTCTTTAAGCCTTACAAATGCCACTAGCACCTAAAAGTAGAAGCTATATGCTTCCTTAGCATGACTAGCAAGTTCATAATGTCCATATTCCTTTTTTTTCCAAATTAAGATGGAAAAATATCACTGAAAACGTTGTTTTTTTTTTTTTTTTTTTTTTACAATTTTAACTCCAGTATAGTTAACATACAGTGTTATACTAGTTTCAGGTGTATAATGTAATGATTCAACAACTCCATATATTACCCAGGGCTCATCACAACAAATACACTCCTTAATCCCCATCATCTATTTCACCCATCCCCCTCCCCACCTCCATATTCTTTTTCAAAACAGAAGCATCTTAAGTAGAAATGAGAAGACTCCTCAGGCTCTACTGAAATGTTTTCCCAGTGGATCACTATTCTGTCATTAGAGTTAGCTTGTCACTACTGTAGGCCTAAATACAAGTCTTTGAGGCCACTGCCCATTTATTTATTTATTTGACCAAATTATTTTCTCTCATAATGAAGAGATGCTCCATTTTATTTCCAGTACTATAACAAAGGTTTCATTCTGGTGAGGCACAAATATTAAAATGCTAGACTTGGCACTCAATCGTCATGAAATATGTCTTAATGTGCCAACACAGACCAATTTAAAATTAGTTCTTAAAAAGGCATTTCTTTATTTGAGTTTGAGGATACTTTATGAGGTTTTTTCTTCTTTACTTCCCAGAAATTTTGACACCAAAAAAGTAAATCCATTTTTTAATCATCCAATTTTTGAGTGTGACTCGTTAATGTGGATTTGAAGCATAAGAAATTTTAAGTTGAAGAGAAATCTAGATCTACAACCTTATTGAAATTATTCATTCATCTCACTGAAATCTATGATTTCTTAGAAAAATTCTACAGTTCTCAGTAGTTACCTAATTTATTCTTGTCAACATATCAAATGCTGGGGGTATTGGGAAATTGATGCCTTACTGAAAGACTGAACATTGAGTGCCCCTCAGGATACTGAGAATTACTCTGGCTCAATTCTATTAATGTAAAGCCCAGGAAACCCAGATTACCCAAAAGGTAATCTGATTCAGAATGATACAATATCTTTCTTTACTGGTGTAATAAAAAGACCCATGGTATGGCTCCAGAAGACCTGTCTGATTATTTAATTCCTTATAGTCATTTTAGTATTTTTAAAGTGTACTAAATCTAAATATTTTCAGAATTGAATATCTCATTCTAAATTCAATAGCACATGTAATGACTTTTAATCAACTTCTTAATCAATAAAACCCATTATAAGGATCAAAAAAAAGATAGTTTGTCTCAGTTTGGATTCCATCTCTACCATATACTACTTGTGAGACCTCAGGCAAGTGATTTTACTCTTCAGAGCCTCAGTTTCCTCTGATGTAAAATAGAGATAAAAAAAAAAAAAAAAGCCTAATAGAGTGGTTGAGGAGATCCAAGTACTTTTTTTTTTTAAATTTTTTTTCAACATTTATTTATTTTTGGGACAGAGAAAGACAGAGCATGAACGGGGGAGGGGCAGAGAGAGAGGGAGACACAGAATCGGAAACAGGCTCCAGGCTCTGAGCCATCAGCCCAGAGCCTGACGCGGGGCTCAAACTCCCGGACCGCGAGATCGTGACCTGGCTGAAGTCGGAGGCTTAACCGACTGCGCCACCCAGGCGCCCCTCCAAGTACTTTTAAAATCGGAAGCTTATCCATTGGCTCTTGAGTGAAGGCAGTTTTGCCCCTCAGAAGTATTTGGCAATGTCTGGAGACATTTTTAGTTGTCACATTTTTAGTTAGCTTAGGTAGAAGTCAGTGACACTGCTGAATACCCCCTATTGCATAGACCAACACCTTACAACAAAGAATTATTCAGGCTAAAATGTCAGTAGTCCTGAAGTTGAGAAACCCTGCTCCACAATTTTTTTTTATAATTATTAGTTCTATGCGGTGAGCTACAACTTGCTTCTTGACTTCATTGCTGTGCTCCTTTTCAATGGCTCAGGGTCTTATTAAGAGCACCCTTTTTCAATCAAACACCAAGTAATGCATCCACAATAACTGCCTCTTTAAGTACATAGCTTTACCTAGTTTATCACTCTTCTCCTATCAGCATACACCAAGTATATGTCTATGGAGAAAGACTAGTAATTGTATGACTTAAACACGCCTAAACCATGGCTTCTTTTAAATGTACCACCAAAGCGCACCACTTCACTTGAAATGGTAAAGAGCTGCAGAAACAGCACGAAGACAGTAACCTGGTATTCAAGCAATAAGTGGCAGAATAACTCTTGGATGAAGTTGAATACTCAGCTGTTTTGTAAGCCACCAAGCTATTTGCTTGACTTAATAATAGAGTCGTGTTTTTTCTAGGTCTCCATTTCTCTCTCTGAAAATGAGACTTGGGGAAGAGAATCATGATCATGAATGAGGACAGGGGCTCTGGGACACCAGCTCTCATCAGTGCTGTTGCTATTGAGGGGACAGTCTATTACTCTTTACTGTCCGGGTGAAGAACCATGAAGGAAAATGAAAATATGTATTTTCCTCATATATCCTGGACATGGAGCTCCAATGCCCCTGTTCATAAATGAAACAGAAAATACACTGTCTCTGAACTACCACTGAAAAGTCCTGTTAGTTTGGCCAACTCTGTTAAAAGAATGGCACAGTTAATTCAGTGATAGATTTTTTTGATTTTAAAACTTCTTCATACTAGCTGTTTGGCTCAGACTGTGTCTGAATACATAAACTGATCTGACTAGTTAAGTCAATCAACAGTTCAAGAAGCTGGTGAATAGAGATCATTTGAAGAGATGATGGTCTTTTAGTCTCATGGAGATATAACCTTTACCTGACTCTAAGTGAATCACAAAATTATGTAGCTCTCTAAAATTATACAGGCAATTATGAATACCCCAATTAATAAAAAAGAAATGTCTTTATTTGCTTAGTGGACAGGGATATGAAAAACAAGGAAAAGTGTACATGCTATTCAATAGATGTATGATTAATTCTAGATGATTCAGTCAGAAATCCTATTCAAAGAAAAAGCTATTTATCCAAACAAAATCATCCTCTGTGTTTGGTTGATGCAGAAGGTGCCTTAATTTCTCTGACATATAAAGGAGGTAGATCTTGATGTCCAAATACAGACAGAATGTAGGCATTTCTACACGTTGTCAGATAAGGACTTGGAGCACATTTTTAAAGATTCTTGGGAGGTCACTGAACTTGGATCATTCTTAGCTAAGTTATCTAAAATACTTCAAATACTTTAAAATAAAACTAATCCCTGCACTGGTGGGTTGAAAACTTTTCCTATCCCCAGGGCACTAAAATAATACCCTTTCGAACAGTAGGTGAAGTATTTTAGGCGACAGCTCTCTAGTTATAACAAGGCAAGTCAATTTTTAGGAATTAGGGATGCTAATCACAGTGTCTCAAGATGTGCATCGCTGGGGAGTGAAATATAAGACCACAAACTGACAGGACTGCAATGTGCTATGCTCCCTTGAAGGAGATGTAAATGGGAGGGAGACTCAGCCTCCTGGTCCCTCCACGGCTTGATCTACCATAAAGGTCAAGATAATTGGCCACATACAGCAAAATCAACACTGCTTGCTCTACCCTCGCCTAGCAGATAAACGTAGAAACTCAGCTTCCTGCAGGGCTAAGTGGTGGCTAGCCCAGGTGGAGGAGGAGAAGGTCTGAAAATATGCATGTAAGAACACAAGGCACTGTAATGATGCCATCAAATTTAGCATTAAATATATTTTACAATCAATTGAGATACCGTAGGCTGCCCCCAAACATGCATGAAATTCTTCCAGGGTTTTACCAGACTGCATACTCTCTGATGTTTATGCCTTTCTAGTGTTTTTGGACTTTAAAAGCTCTCAACATTATAAATGTACTTGTGTTAACAAATAAAACTGCAACGAATGCAATTTCTGGTTTAATGTCATCATTAAAATATGACTACTGAAGCATTCAACTTCCCTGAAATGTCCCAATTAATCTTACAACCCAAAGCTAAGGTAGTCATTGACTAAAATAGTGTCGGAAAATTCACATACAAGTAAAATAACTGAATTACTAAAAGTTGCCAAATGGACTAAAAGTTTCATATATAATAGGAATCATTACAGAGGTTATCAAAGGCATACATTTCTTTTACCAAGTGGAGTGCATGATTAAGATGCACAGTGGACAAGACTGTCGGTTTGTATCACCACACACAATGATTATGTAAGGACATCATGGGCGTGTGACCTGTGTGGTTGTGTTGCACATTGTGTTCAAAGGGCTCCACATTTGGATAATGTTCCGTTGTTGCTGTTTTGAAATTTTTAATAATTTTTTTTTTATAAATGAAGATCTCTGCATTTTCATTTTGCACTGGAATCCACAAATCATGTAGCTGGTCCTGACTGAACAATATAACCCCCACAGAAGTGTTCTTGTCTTACACTTTCTGGTAAGACTCTTCATGAGAAATATCACCCTCAAAGGATAAACGACATGGAATAGGAGGTAGCTTCAAGAGAAGGAAAAGTATTCGGGGGAAGTTGAAAATGTAAAGACAAAATATAATTATGGATTTTGAAGAAATGATTGAATCTGTCCACTCCCAGGAACTTGAGTTAAGATCATAATGTAAGAAAGTAGCTCTTTGATTGCTAACCAGAAGTCACTATGGGGAAAAGAAAATCCAATGTCTGAGCCATAGGACATTAAGAAGCAAGTTAATTTGAGTTCTTTTCTGAAGTTTATTTAAAAGGACTAACTGGAACCGTTTCAAAGAGAACAGTTAAAGGGCTGCTGACGTATGCTCAAGTTGGTCCTAATTAGCACTGAGAGTAGGTTTATCGTAGTGTTCTGGAGAGTAAGTAGAAGCATAAAAGTACACTTGAGTATTAGCAGCGATTAAAAGTATGGCAGCGGGTGGGAGTGGGCAAGATTATTTACTTTATAAATGGAAGAGCTAAGCATGGAGAAAGAGGTCGCAAGGGAGAAAGTGAGCACTTTTGAGGAAGTGTATGGGGAAAATAACTGAAAACAGTATGAAATGAGTATTATAGCGTACAAAATGCTCAAAGGAGACAGTGAGGACTTACTATATGGGCACTAACGAGCACTAATAAGCTCTCCAGGATTTGAGGCCTAAGGCTATTAGTGTATTAAAAGTTCTCACACTTGTTCACAATAGGTTATATCCAGGCAATCCTCCCTCCAGGAAGATAAATTGTACTCAGACGCAGAATAATAACAAATGTATGTATAATGCATCATCATTTACATAGATGATCTTTTACATAAAAGAGTTTTTACGCTTATAGCATCCCTGTAATGTGCACAGTATAATACCACTTGACAGATGAGATAATGAGGCTCAGAAAAAGAAAGTGAATTCCCTAAGAACACAAGTCAGAAGGTAATAGTCATCTAATGCCAAAACCTGTGCTATTCCCACTATAAATGTAGTGAATGGCATGTAACACATTCTAATGTGAAAACAAGGTCAACAACAACAATAACCACAGGGCCTCTTCTGAGGCCTGCCCACCCTGCCTTCCCTCCCTCCCTCCCTCCTTCCTTTCTTCCCTCTCATCATCTATCCATCCACCCACAGACCCACACACCCATTGCATAAACTTCTGGGTGAGTTCTAGTTTTAAAAAGATGTTCAGTGCACCTCAAAATTTATCTGGATCTGCCATCATTACACAATATTCCTCAGGAAATGATCCTTGCAACGTGTCCATTGATCAGATTGATAACCTTCTCCACAAGGGTCAACACCCGAACCTGGACAGATTGTAAACGACTGCTTTAGACTGTAGTACCTTGTCAAGGTCAGAAATGTGATACTACGAGTTGCTCCTGCCATGTGTTTAAAGAAATAATATTTCCTACATTGCATTTTGGTTGAAAATTAAGATAAGAAACTTAGGCAAGATGAAAAAGAATGCAATTTTCCTCACCTACTTTCTCATCAGCCTACTGCTTTTCTGGTTTCTGTTTCCATCACACCAAGCAGACTTTGGGGTCAAGCATGGCCGCAGCTTCTGCTTGTATGAATATGCCTTCCTTTACTTAACCCCTAACCACCAATCCACCCTTGCTTCTTTCTTCTCTTTTATAGTAGGTTTGGGATGTCACATAGATTCGGCCTCTTTTCTTGATCCCATCTTGCTCAATCCTCTCCCTATTCTAATACTGGAACTGAAAATACATGCATGCAGTTTCATGATGGTTAGGGTGGCATGGTTCTGGCCATGTTCAGCTTCAGACTGTGCTAATTTGGGAGGTATTAGCCATAAGAGGCTATTAAGAGCTTGAAATGTGGCTAGTAGGACAGATGAACTGTTTTAAATTTAATTTGAATTTAAAAACTAGGGCACCTAGGTGGCTCAGTCAGTTAAGCGTCCAACCCTTGGTTTCTGCTGAGGTCATGATCTCACAGTTCATGAGTTCAAGCCCCACACTGGGCTCTGGGCTGACGGTGCAGAGCCTGCTTGGGATTCTCTCTCTCTCTCTCTCTCTCTCTCTCTCTCTCTCCCTCTCTCTCTCTCAATAAATAAACTATAAAATTTTTTTTAATTTAAAAACTAAATTTAAGTGTAAACTTCTAAATATAATTAGAACAATTTGGATATGTGAGTTTGCTTTTCAACTGTGAATTTATATAATCTAAATCAAGTCCTTCTAATCAAAATTTAGCTCTCACTGGATGTTATATGTAAGCGATGAATCACTAAATTCTACTCCCAGAACCAATACTACACTAACTTGGATTTAAATTTAAAAAATAAAAATAAAAATAAATAAAATCACACACACAAAAGTAATAAACAAATAAAACCGAAAATTTAGCTCCCATACTGAGATGTACTCTTAAGTGTAAAATACATAGCAGATTTTGAAGCTTTAGTAAGAAAAAAAAGAGTGTAAGATAGCCCATTAAATTTTTTATACAGAATTCATGTTAAAATGATATTTCAGATATACATGGTTAAAGAAAGTATATTATTAAAATTAATTGCACTTGTTTCTTTTTACTTTTTTTAATGCTGCTACTGAAAATTTTAAATTACATATGTGACTATCATTATATTTCTTTCGGACAGCATTGGTTTAGGGGCCTGGCTAGGGACAGAGGTGCAAGGGAGACTGTCAGCCTTTATTGCTTCCTGCTTTATCACTTATGAAATAACAGCATTAAGATTAATGACAACCCTACAATAATACGTAAATTTCAATAACAGTTAACATTTGTTGGACATTCACTAAGTGCCTGACACTGTTCTAAATTATAAGCAAACAATTCTCATAACAGCTTTATGATGATAACATTTTTATTCCCATTTTAAAGATGAAGGAGCTGAGGCACAGAATTGAAATAGTTTGTCTTACAGTTTATAAATGGCAGAACCAGGATTTGAACCCAGATATATCTAACTTTGTAGCTTTCACACCAGTGAAACGGTGTGCTACCTAATATACTTAAAATATGCCACCTAATACAAGAGATTTGGGGTGGCACTTTTCTCAGCTGTATTTGAGGAGACAGTGTAAAAGTCATTAATACATTGCATAGCATGTATTGCTGTTGAATGATTAAATCTACTGGGTGCTCTACTGAATATCAAAAAACTGAAAAAAAAAAGCTTGCTCTTTCATAGTTCATACACACATATAAGTCTACAGCTCTGTTTGCCAGATATTGTTTAAATCTGATAAAATCTGATAAAATCAGATAAAATCTGTAAGTAAATATATGAAGCCATTTTTAAATATTAATCAAGATAATCGGTTTGCTGCAAACAAGCATGTCAAGGAATTTGAACTTCTTTGTAGTATAAATGGAATTCATTTTTCTCCACTGTCAATTCATTAGCAAAATCTTTTACACTAACGTGCATGAAATGTGCTTCTATCTGTACCTTTGAATGTAATTCCATTCATTCATTTGTTCATTCATTCATTCCTTAGTTATTAATTGAGTGCTGATGTTCCAAGAACTGGCTATGAAATGGACACAAGAACACTCAGTCTAAGAAGAGAATTTGTGTCTGGAGAGAATAGGTCCTGGCGATAGTGTGAGTGGGGACTTTGATACACCCAACCTCTCTGCGAACTATAATTTTTCAAGTTTATATTTGTATGACACAAATATCCAAAACATACATTTTGGGTACTGGTTGGGCATTTAATAGTTGGCATAACAGCAGATTCAAAACTTGATCTCAGCTTGTATAAAACAATGCAGCTGCTGAGTGAAAACAGATGCCAGGGGGAACCATGCTGAGGATAAAGGAAGGACATTGTGGGAAGCACAACTTTATAATAACTTGAGGCATCCCATCTAATGACATTATAATTTGGCTCTCACTTATCGGGTAATGCACCAGACAGCTTCAACTATCATTTGTCTGGCATCCATTAAGTATTGTTTCCTTATAATAGTTTGCTTTGTGTGTTGGACAATGAATGAGGTGGAGGAAACTATCTAAGGCATATGAGAAACAAACCTTAATGACAACAAACAATTTGTCAGACATTCTTTTCCCTCAGCTTTAACATTTGGGTGCCATATAGTGAATTAAATGATCTAGCCCATCTCATTCATCATCCAAAACAGAACAAACTGTTATAGTCAAGCTTCTCTAGAAGATTACCTGACAATTGATATATGAATCCATGGAGGGATTGTATGATGAAGGAACATTAAAGATGACAAGTGATATGTCAGCCTTTTAGGCCAGTTACTTTCATTGTATAACAGGCACACAGATTTCTGGCTAAATGGTGGGGAATAACTTAACTAAGTTTGATTTGACATAGTCTGTGGGCTTAAGGGAAGTTACAAGGACTGCCGCACAAATACATGGAAACTAAGTATTGATACCACTTTCTGCAGCATTTAGTCATTCAACAAACATTTACTAAGCACTAACTTTGGGTCGGCACTATTGAAATGCCAGATTTTTCTTCCAGGAGCTCAGAGAGTTAATGAGTCCTGTTCAGGATCACCAAGCTAATAAGCAGAAGACCAGGGGCTCAAGCAGAGTTCTCTGACTATAAGTCAGCATTCTGAACAGTGTAACATGCTGCTTCTCAGTGTCTAGTGATAAATGGTTTGGCTCCTGCTCCATTTGGCTTCCATAGTCATTCCAGCCACCTCCTCCCACAGCAAAATCAGCTTGTTCCAACACTCCGGGACCTGGCTGAATTTGTCAATTCGAATAGAGAATTTGATAAAGAGTAATCCGTATCTGAGCTATAAAGTTGACCTTTAATTTTCTTCCAATTTGAAAAAAGAATAGAAAAGACAGAATAAATGGATTTTTTTAAAAGTATTTTTCAGAAATGAAGATTCTGAGCTTTAATTTTCAAGGCTTGATTCTGCAGATTAAACTCATTTGGTGTTACTATTAGACCTGTTGTGTTGTTACTCTATTTAACTATTTGCTTCCAGATTTGGGGATACACAAAGAGGCTCTTTGTGGTGCCAAGGAATAGGTATCTTTCTGAACAGGACCAAAACTCAAGACCTAATGCAGACAAAGAAATGGCAGAGGTAAACATATTTCCTGAATACCTACTATGTGCTCGTCCCTTTTACACATATTTTAAAGTTTTTCTATCACAAAAATCCTACAGAGCATATCTTCACTTAATTCTGTAGGGTTTCTGTGGTTAATAAATAAGGAAGAAACTGAGATTTAGTAAGTTTAACGAATACGTCCCAAGTTACCAGCTAGTTAGTGGTGGAGCTGAGGGTAAAATCCAAATCTGTTTAATACCAAAGCTCTTTCCACACAGCATGTTGCCTAGTGTCTACAATTTGTCTCTCAGTGTGCTATTTCATCAATTACTTAGCAGGTAGGTGGAAACAGAACTCCTTATCTCTCATTTAAACTCTTCTCTTGCTCAGTCTCTTTATCACAGGGAGGCTATATTTGCTGGGTGTCTCAAGCTCTTGGAATAATGCTTAACTTTACATCTAACTAAGACTTTGCAGTCTTTCCTATGGCTGTAGGGTAAGAATATCTGATTAATTCTATTTTAAAAAGTATTTATAACCTGCTTTAAAATAATGAGATTATCAATTTTCAAAGAAATAGCATGCGCTAAAGGGTACTCAATTCTACAGTTATAATGAGAACCATAATCTTTCACGTCTGCATGCCAAAATATCAGCCACCATTTAAGGCTACTTTACCTGCCACTTCTTCTGAAGGATTTTCCTGATGTCACTATAGACCTTGAGATCCTCCCCTCTTTTATGGCACATACCACTTTTATTTATATTTGCAGAAAATGCACTATGCCAGCCACACCAGGGTCGATGTGCCAACATCATCCTTGTTCTCATGGAGCTCAAAATCTAGCAAGATAACCCCATAACCATTCAACTAGTAAAGGTTTAATTGCATCTATAATAAGTGCTGTGAAAGAAAACTCCCTGCCATTATGCATTGCATGGAGAAAAATAAAAATGCAATAAGTGATAATACATAAATGTTTTCTGTTTACATAATTCTAGATAATGGGCTTCCCTTTCCAACCTAGCACATTTTCACACTTACTAGGATGTACAAAGAACTCAACTTGAAAACAAAAGTTTATCTTTCTCAAAAGTTTACCATGAACAAAATATTATAAGATCTATATAAGATCTATATGAAGAAAACTACAAAACTCTTATGAACAAATGCAAAGGAAAACAAAATAAATGGAGAGGTAGTCCATGTTTATGGGAAAAAAAGACTCAATATTATCAAGATCTCAGCTCTTCCCAACTTGATCTATAGATTCACTGAAATCTCAATAAAATCCTGGCAAGTTATTTTATGGATATGGACAAACTTATTCTAAAGTTTATGTGGAGAGCCAAAAGACCCAGAATAGCAAACACAATAGTGAAGAGAGAAAAACGAAGTTGGAGAACCAATGCTACCAACTTCAGGACTTACTATAAAGCTACAGTAAATAAGAGTGTGGTATTTGTGCAAGAACAGACAAGTAGATCAGTAAAGCAGAACAGACAATCCAGAAGTAGACTCAGTAAATACAGTCAATTGACCTTTAACAAAGGAGTGAAGGCAATATAATGGAGCAAAGATAGCTTCTTCAGCAAATTGTGCAAAACAAGTGGAAGTATGCATGCAAAAAAAATAATAAATCTAGACACAGACCTTACACCCTTCACAAAAATTAATTCAAAATGAATCACAGATCTAAATGTAAAACACTAGAATATAACATGGGAGAAAAGTTAGATGACCTTGGGTATGGTGATGGTATTTTAGATACACCAGATCCACAAAAGAAATAATTGATAATCTGGAATTCATTAAAACAAAAATCTTCTGTTCTGTGAACCAGTATCAAGAAAATTAGAGGATAAACAACAGACTGGGAGAAAATATTTGCAAAAGACACATCTGATAGAGAACTGTTATCCAAAATACACAAAGAACTCTTAAAAGTCAACATTAAGAAAACCAAAAATCTGATTAAAAAATAGGCCAAAGACCTTAACAGATACCTCATCAAAGAAGATGTATAGATGGCAAAAAGGTAAATGAAAAGATGCTCCGTATCATATATCATCAGGAAAATGCAAGTTAAAGCAAAGATATAGCACCACATACTTTTTAGAAAGGCCAAAATCCAGAACAATGACAACATCAAATGTTGGCGAGAATGAGGAGCAAGAGAAACTCACTCATTACTGGTGGGAATGCAAAATGATATAGCCACTTTGGAGACAGTTTGGCAGTTTCTTAAAAAACTCAATGTAAACTCTTACCATATAATCCAGAAACTGTACTCTTTGGTATTTACCCAAGGAAGCTGAAAACATGTTCATGCAAAAACTTGAACATGGATGTTTATAGAAGATTTATTCATAATCGTCAAAACTTGGAAGCAACCAAGAGGCCTTTCAGTAGGTAAATGGATAAACTGTGGCACATGTAGACAATGGAATATTATTCATTGTTAAAAAGAAATGAGTTATCAAGCCATGAAAAGACATGGAGGAAATGTAAATGCATATTACTAAGTGAAAGAAGCCAATCTGAAAAGGCTCCATGGTGTACGATTCCAACTGTAGAACATTCTCAAAAAGGCAAAACTACAGACATAGTAAATTGATCAGTGGTTTCCAGAGGTGGAGAGTGGGGACATGAATAGGCAGAACACAATGGATTTTTAGTGCAGTGAAAATACTCTGTTAAATAAAAACTTGAAACAAAAAATAAGAAAATACTCTGTATATTATTACAATGTATATATATCATTATACACTTGTCCAAACTCATGAATGTACAATACCAAAAGCGAACTATGGACTTTGGGTGATTATAACATGTCATTGTAGGTTCACCCTTGGTCAAAAAAAAAAATACACCCTCTGGTGAGTGATGTTGATAATGGAGGCCATGCATGTGTGGGGGCAGAGTATATGGAAAATCTCCACACCTCTCTCTTAATTGTGTTTTAAACCTAAAACTCCCCTAAACAATAAGGTCATAAGAATAAAATAGCTCCAGGTTTTTGCATTAGTGAAGCAAAGATGCTTGGGGCAAAACCTCAACAACTGCAGATTTCATTGAGAGGATGAGAAGCCTAGCTCTCTAATCCGTAAGCTAAAGAAGCACTTAAAGATCCACAGTTGCAGTGAATTCTAGTTAGAGTAACAGACTGTCAGATTGAGAAAAATCCTTAGAACTAACTAATCCAGAAGGTTCAGACTTCTGGCTTTTACAATTTTTATGGAGAAAGACAGAAGGTTGCCAGCTTCTTATTTTGCCAAATGGGGATGTTACATAAAACCTACCATCTATTCCTTTTTGATTCCATAAGTGAGTAAGCATTTGGAAACAAAAATAAAGAACAGCATCATCTCAGTATGAAGAACAGTCTCTCCTAAGCAAGGACAGGTACAACATGTAGACACAGATACAAATATAGAGTAAAATGTTATAGCTACAGGCAATATTGTTTTTATTTTCCTCATTTCATCATAGACTGGTCAAAACTGTAGTTTAAGAAACTGATCTCCAAATTCTTCAGAGGTTCAATGACTGACCAAGGTTACAAATTAGTGGCTACTGGGGCTTGAACCAGTACCCAGGTCACTGGTCCCCACTTCAGGGTTTCTTCTAATTACCCTCTGCTTGGACTTTGGGAACACGACAAAGGGCTTGAGGTGGAAGGTGAGATGAATCCTCCTTTACATATAGGATTACGTGACCCTAGAGTCAGCGAGACAGGTAGAAAAAAAGGAATAAAAAAAGAGAAACATTTTGAAGAGAGGAGATGAGTGTATTTTTAGTTCCTAAGAACATTCTCCTCTTTCCACATTTCTCTAGAGCAACAACGGGGGGTAATAAAGGGTTATGAAAATAGAAAAGCCATGATTAGATGGTAATTTGTTAAACTCCTAATATGTTCTCAGAACTGAGTTGCTTTTATCCTCATAGTCCTTTGAGGTAGCTCTTCTCAGATGAGGAGACTAAGGCTCATTGAGGAGAAGCAGTCTGTCTAAAATCGGCAGCTTCACATCTAACTCAGTTCAGATACCCATTAACTATGCCACACTGTCTCATATATTGCTATCCAGCAAATAGGATGTACATTTGTTGAGCTCCTACTATGAGCTAGGTCCTGAGTTTAGTGTTTTTCATAATTTATTTCATGTGATATTGACCTTAGTCCTATTTAGCTTTTTCATTTGACAGATAACGAAACTGAGGCTGAGGATCATACAGCCAGTAAGTGGAGGAGCCAGAAATCATAATGCGGCAGAATTATTTGTATTGGTTCTTGAAGTAGAGAGTTGACAGGAAGCTAAAAAAAAAAAAGTGTACTTTCTGTATTGCATTGAAAGAGTATATATGCAATAGCAAATAAGTAAGTCATGCTCTAGTTGTGTTTTGATATTTTCATAGGCTGATAGTTTGAATCACATGAAATGACTTTATTTATTTATTTATTTATTTAAATATATGAAATTTATTGTCAAATTGGTTTCCATACAACACCCAGTGCTCATCCCAAAAGATGCCCTCTTCAATACCCATCACCCACACTCCCCTCCCTTCCAACCCCCATCAGCCCTCAGTTTGTTCTCAGTTTTTAAGAGTCTCCTATGCTCTGGCTCTCTCCCACTCTAACCTCTCTCTCTTTTTTTTTTTTCCTTCCCCTCCCCCATGGGTTCCTGTTAAGTTTCTCAGGCTCCACATAAGAGTGAAAACATAGGGTATCTGTCTGTGAAATGACTTTTTAAAAAAATTTTCTTAATATTTATTTATTTTTGAGACAGAGAGAGACAGAGCATGAGCGGAGGAGGGGTAGAGAGAGGCAGGCTCCAGAATCCAAAGCAGGCTCCAGGCTCTGAGCTGTCGGCACAGAGCCTGACATAGGGCTCGAACTCACGGGCTGTGAGATCATGACCCGAGCCAAAGGCAGATGCTCAACCAGCTGAGCCACCCAGGTGCTCCACATGAAATGACATTTTTGTAGGTCAGAAGTGGTTGAATATTGCGATTGCATATGGTTTGATCTAATATATATCATATTAAGTTTTACTAATCCATAGCTTTCTGCCTCTATTTAACCTTGGCAATAAGTTAAAGATTGCCAAGCTAATAGAATAGTGACAGTGACAATAAAATAATAATAACATTATCAACTACTTTTACCATTTTTTAGAAAGCTACTTCTCCTATATGTTTTTTAGTGTGCTAAAAATACATAACATAAAAATTGCCATTGTAACCATTTAAAAAATTTTTATTTTATTTTTTTATGTTTATTTATTTTTGATAGACAGAGATAGAGCTCAAGCAGGGGAGGTGCACAGAATCCGAAGCAGGCTCCAGGTTCTGAGCTGTCAGCACAGAGCCCAACATGGGGTGGAACACACAAACCGTGAGATCATGACCTGAGCTGAAGTCGGATGCTTAACTGACTGAGCCACCCAGGCGCCCCACCATTGTAACCATTTTTAAAGTGTACAGTTCAGTTGTGTTACATATGTTCACAATGTTATGAAACAATTCCAGAACTTTTTCATCTTTGCAAAACTGAAACTCTATACCCATTAAACAATGAGGGACCCCATGAGGGACCATGTGCCCAATGGTGTCATATCAAAGGACTTTTTTCAAAAGAAGTCAATTTGAAATTTTGTGTGAAATTTTCCAATTTCTAATGGCTTTAAAAAAAAAACTTTGTTGAGATAGAATTCAAACACCATAAATTCACCCACTTAAAGGGTACTATAGAATGGTTTTTGGTTATGCAACCATAATGTTAAGCAACCATCATCTCTAGTTGCAAAACACTTTCATCAGCCCTAAGGGAGACACTGTTGTTCATTAGGCAGTCATTCCCCATTCTCTCCTCTCCCTAACCCCTAGTAACCACCATTCTACTTTCTGTCTTTATGAATCTGACTGTTTTAAATACTTCACATTTCTATTATTTTTGAGGGTGTAAAATGTGCAAGATGCCTTACATACTTTATTTAATCCTAACAAAACTATGAAATAAGTCCTGTTATCCTCATTTATAGCCTGAAAAAGGTAGATATACAGTTAAATCTGAAACTAACCCATTACTATATGTGTTCAAATTTGTTATATCCAAATTAGTTACTGATGAAAATAATTTACACCCTAGAGATTTCCCATATTTTTTATTATTGGGAGATGGTGGTGGATTTCCAAAGATCCAAACATCCATCTGGGGACTCCAAATTTGATGGAGTTCAACAAATACTTGGTTAATGACTAAGTAAATGATGTATAGAATCCCTTCTTAGTAAAAGATATTATGAAAGAGTGAGATGATCTTTAAGAGAGAACACTCAAATGCTTATAGTAACATTATCCATGTAGAGGTTTTTGGCTAATTTTTCTAAAACAGTAAAGAAATTACAGTAGTGTGGTCTCTGTAGTTTGTATAGTACAGTGACCTATATATACTATACCAAAAAATGGATAGACTTCTTGTATAAACAAAAGATACCTGAAAAAAAATGGGTGAGAAAGGACTTAACTGTAAAAATAACAACATTCTATTCTGGAATATCATTCATAAATTCAGTTGAACTCTGTAGGAAGGAGGATGTTTTAAAATGGGCTAAAACATTAGGGGATATTATTTAGTATGTTACTTAGGGTTGGCATACACACAAGTAAGAGAACTGAATCTGGAATAATTAATGAGTCTCTTGTGTTTGCAGCACTTACAAAAAGGATGGACAATCACTGTTTAGGAGAAAACAGAAGCTTTGCGTTCATACGTCAACTTTTTTTTTTAACAGAAAGACAAAATAGAAGACAATAGTTGGATACTAGAGATTTTGTCATTCGTGAAACAAATGAAACAGAATTGAAAAGAGAGTGGCAAAATATTTGCATGAAACAAGCATCCTTATTTTTATTTTATTGAAATGGGATTTACTTTCAAACTGAAGTTACATTTTTATAAAAGAATTCTTTTCATCGTGAAGGAAAATTATATAATAAATGTTTCTTCCTTGAAAAATTATTTTTTAATCAGAAGTAATAAGCTTATTAAAAAGATAGCTATATATAAGATGTATTTATACAATTAACTGTATATCCCTAAATTAATAAATGACCTTAGATTTATAGAAAATATTAAAAATTATATCTTTTTACCTTTATTCCGTCCGCTCTATTAATAAACACCTTTGTTGTTGTTTTTTTCTTCGAAATTCTCCCAACAAAAACTTCTCTTTCAATGCATGAAACTCTTCAGAAATTTAATATCTTTAGGCCCCAATATACTTAAAATTTTCCTTAGATACATTGCTTAAACTTAAATTTGAAAGTAACCAAATTTTTGCTCTGTGGATTTTGTGGAAATGCTAATGTCCAAATCTGATCTCAGTGAGCTTTGACCTTCTGAGATTTGTCAACCACCCAGATGTCAAATCTTTCTTTTTCCTTTTTGAAAAAGAAATTTATTCAATTCAATTCAATGCAAATCATTCTGTCATCTTTCAAGGACAAAAGACTGAACATATTATGGATCTTAATCTTTACCTACAACTATCTAAAATAAGGTTTTAGAAAATTTGAAGAATCATAGAGTTTCAGTTGTGGGGGGACCCTTCAGGATATTGAATCCATTCCCTCCTTTTTACAGAGAAAGACCCTACATGGCTTCTCCAGATGTGACACAGAGAGTCAAAGGCAAAATCCAAATACGGTTTTCTTATAACCACCCAAGGCAAGGCCCAAACTGTTGACTTCCTCACATTGTTGTCCAGATCCTAGACAATACAATGTTCCAATTGAAAAAATTAAACGGTACTACTATTTTTTGAGGAAGAAACTCCAGGATCCCAAATGAAACAAGGGTGATCCCTATACCTTAACACATCACTATACATAAAGGGAAACTGCCAGTGTCTCTGTGTTGGTAGAGGGGCAAGACCACTGAAGTATTCTACCCCAAACTTGCAATGGGAGAGGTGAATCATTTAACTGCTCTGCTTCTCAGTCTGCAAAATGGGAATAACATCCCATTCTGCATAGCTGAGGGGACAGAACTAAAGAACGTGAAAGGACTTAAGGCTCCTCCACATTGCAGACACAGGTCCAGCCATGATTTATGCACAGACTTGCTTTAGTAGGTATGCCCTACTTCCACCACAATAAAGGGCCTTGAGACACAGATTAAGGGACTATCTAGCACAAACCCAAGAAAACTCAGAAAAAAATAAAAGGCAAACACGCTATGAGGCATGGAATAAAGGAAGAAACACACCCTGGCATATTTGATGCTCGAGAGAAATAATGTCAGTTTGAAATTACAGGTAGATGTGTTTCCCTTCTCCCCACCCCCTCATACTCTTTTCTAGCACATTTTGGGGAGCTATGGAAAATGAATAGAAGAGACAAAAAAGTACTTTGCCCGGCAGGAATACAAAATTGTAAAAGCACAGACAGCACTACAGAGGCGCGCTGCCATTCACTCACAAAGAATTTTGTGCATGTAGATGGCTGATTAATTGCCGGCCTGCCTAGACGAAGCTGCAACAAGCCAGATACTGTCAGCATGCCATCGGTTACCATGGAAATGCACAAGGTTCCTGTTTCTGACAAACCCTTGAATACTGGATAGATTGTGCCATATGTAAATAAGGCAAATTAGTTTTCCTATATCTTCCAGACAAGGTTAGACGAAAAGAAAATATATCTGTTTAAACATACTCTCTAACCTCTTAGATGTGACGAATGAGAAAGAGGGGCTTCTTTCTTAGGAAACTGAACTCAGATTGTTACAACTGAAAGGCACTTGGGGAAAATGACCAAAAAATGCAAAATGCATTGCCCATTTATAAGGAAGGACTTCAAAGTCAGCCATGCAAAGGTACATTTATTAGACTTTTGTTTTGTAACCAGATGTATTTTGTGTCCTGCTCTTTACAAAATTATAAAACGTCAAACAGTTATTTCTATGGTATTAGATTAGAAATTTCATATCTCTGTCATGCAATTTTTACTTTTGCACAATCCCTGGACCATACGCTGAATACTGAGTCACAAACCAATATAATTTAAAATATTTAACTCCACTACTAAGAATACTTACTTTGCCGTTATATTGGTTGGGGCTGCTGCTTTTTTTTTTTTTTTTTTAAACAGTTTTGCCAGCACTAGGAGACTTACAACTTCTTTCCATGTTGTAATAATAATTGATAATTAACCAAATCTGATATGATTTCAAAAAATCTTATAATTATTGTTAGGATATTTCAAAGTACATAATGACTCAAATTCCTTGTGTATTTCGTGACACAGGACTACTCTGATGGCCACATATAATTATATATTTAAAAATTTTAATGTTTACTTAAACAGTAAAAATGCCAAAAAGTGCTGGAGTACTTTTCATAATATAGCTATTTCTGAATAACTTTAAAATGTGCATTTCTCAAAATAAAACATTGTATCATCGCTATTATCTCCTCAATTTTAAATACATACTTTTTCTTTATTTTCAGCCAGATTTGCTATTTCAGCTTAAATTTAAATTAATGCCCTCTCCCTTTACTGGGTAAAGGCAAGAAAATTTATTTTCTAGCAAATGATCCATGTATTAGATATGCTCAGAATTCCAATCTGATTATGATATACTATAGGTTATTCCATGTTTTAGAATTCAGAGATGAAATCTAACTAATGGACTCAGTCTTTAACATATTCTTATAATTGAATATTATTCAAAAAAAATAAAAAGAATTATGTATACACAGTACTTCTAATATTTATGTAAATAATATACTATGTGAAGCTCTCAAAAATGCTAACTTTCAGTATTGCCCTATTTGACATTTTTCTTGCAAAAATACTCTTCACACTCTTCAACATGAATATGATATGTAAAGAGGATGGTTTTCATAAAATATTGTAAACAAATTTTAAAAGTGCATTATGTTTATCCAACAGTAAAGAGGGAATCAAAGAAAACTATCTGAATAATTCTGCCTAGAACAAGGCCCTATGCCTGAGATTTTTCTTCCTGTTCTTCATTTTCTTTTACTTATAGAGACCCAAACAGGTTGTCACACTTTTTAAGTCATTCTAGTCCTTTTGCCCTGAAATACATGCCCTAGAGATGACATTTCATTTCTCTCTCTTTTCCCCCCTTGAAATCACACAGATTATAATTAAAAGCATTAGGATTTCATGCATGGTCATATAACAATGTCCATTTTTCTTATTAGAAATCTTCCCAAGTTCTTTAATTGTGAGCACGTGTATTTGAGGATTAAAATATTAGTCTATATCCTAGAAGCCAAAAGTTTCACAATGAAAAGAGGCCAAATTTTTTTTTCCAAGAAAAAAAAAATATATATATATATATAAAACCCACTTTCCTAGTTATAAGACATATGTGTTATATATGCTAGGAATAGGTTAGGAAAAATGAGATTGGCTCTGTTCATGTTTTTAATTCTATACTTTAGAATGCATGATTTACAAGCTGCATACTTTAAAGATAAATATGAGGGTATTTTATTTTATTGCTTAAATATGGCAAAACAGGAATATTTAATGGTATTAAACACAGGATAGTCAATGAGAGAGCAGATCTTCTAGCCATTGTGAGGAGGATAAATGCTGTCTAGAAGGAGTATACACATTTACTGCTTTTAAAAGGCAGCATTACACTATGGAAAGAATATTCAATTATTCATTCATAGAGCATTTATTATGTACCAAATACTTTATGACACATGGGAAGATCCCTGCCTTAATGGAGTTTATACTCTAGTGGGGGTAGAGATAAACCAGGAGAAAGAACATTTGAGTTCTAAACTTTTTCTCTCAAATCCTGTAATTTCTTTTACTTGTATTACCCTTATGATATTATATTCTCTTTCTAGTTTAGTTATCTGTGTGTCTTTCTACTCTACTATCTTATTAATTTCTCATGACTATCAAATATGGTCTGGATCTTTGGATCTTCCACCATATTCAACATACAGTATGTTCTCCAACAATATCTGTAGAATAAATGAATAAATAACTCTCCTGGTCAACTGTAGTATAATTTTAGGCAAGTCACCTAACTCTAGAAGCTTTTGGCTTTTTCTACTATCAACAGGGGTGTTGAAATAAATAATCTTTCAGGTTAAAATTGTAATTCTATAATATTCCTTAGTGCTGTATGTCGGTAAACAAATTTACTCTTGTTATCCTACTGGCAAATTTTTTCATCCTAAAAATTTGATTAGTCTGAATTTATTTTTAATCTTCTGGCTACCATTTTATCAGAATGACTTTTAAAACATAATCATTTTATCTTTCATGGAAAAGTATGCCCAGATCTGATATTCAATCTTAAGATATTATTTGTATACTTGCTAGATGTACAAAACAGGCAGGAAAATCATGCACAGGAAAAAATAAGTCAGTTTTTGAAGTATTAAATCAAGTGAGTGAAGTAAGACAGAAGCAATAGTTCTGCAACAAAAGAGAACTTCCTTCCTCTAAATCCCACACACATATGGCTGTTTGTCCCAGGCTCATGTGGATCATGGATAATTTACAAACAGTGGGTGATGAGCTATAAAGAAAATGACTCAGTGGCCCATCCGTAATTTAAATATGTGACAAAATGTTTAAATGTTTCAAACAATGGTAAAACACTAGCGACTTAACAGTTTGAAAGCAAGTGTGAAGCATTTTTTTTCTAGTTTATTGGCTTTATTTTTTTGCACCAGCTGAAACAGACATCCTATGTTTGATTCTTCCTAGATGCAGTGTTAATCTTCCACTGGGTATCTCACTGGAAAATAAGGAGGAGAGTATCCATTTTTTGAGAATAGCCTGGCCGTAAAATTTATGTACTGAAGTTAATGTGTGTATAATTGAAAAATTCAGAAATTCAAAGTCTTACTCAAGATTTTCATCTATCATGGGAATACTTCATTTGTTTTCTTATCAGTGCATTGACAGCCCCAATCAGCATACATCATCATTTTGAAATAAAACTTTAAATTATTTTCATGTTGACATTTATGTAACCTGTATCTATGTAGACACAGAATGAAGAGACTTTAGTGCAATAGTTACAAATATGGACCTTTCCTCCAATCTTGTATTATTTGATTGATTTTCTCAAAAGATATACAAAAAGAAAAATAAATAAAAGCTGCTTTTTTTTTATTTGTTCAAAACAAAAGCTGAGAAATGAAAAAATGCATTTAGTTAACTGGCTATGGAGTTTATACAAACTCAACCATGCAGACTCTTAACAGATAAGGTAGCTTTTGGAGGGAGACAGAGATTGATTACTAACATATAGAATCTAAGTCAAATTAATTATTTAATCAAGGGGAAAGAGAAAAAAAAATAAATAAAACAAAGACCTAGCATATAATGACAAGAAAATAAAATTCTAAGTAAAAATTGGTTCTACTTTATAATATAAAGAGAGACTCGTTTGCAAATACATGTGCTTATCTCAAATAAGTGAAGTGTTTTGCTGATATATTTAGTTGGATTTTGCAAACTGCTTCAGATTGAAATGTATGTTGAAGCCTAAAACTGATTTGTTCCATGTAAATCGCATTTAAAACTTTTTCAGCTAAAGATATTACCAGTAAAGCTATTAACTCGAGGATGAGCTCTATCTTTAGACCTCTGAACCTGTTAAATCTTTGATAATATTAACAGATTTTTTATTTATCTTTATGTAAAATATAAAAAGAAGTCCCAAGGAATCACATTTTTTTCCATTTGAAAGGGATGCAAACCCAATCCAAAATTTTTTTTATTATTAATGTGAACTTAAATGAACCTTCCTCCTTTCTTCTGCTTGCCCTTGAACCATGTCCCAAAAGCAGTTGACGGAGTAGGCAGATTTTCTCCAAGACTTTCTCAATTGGACATTTTCTATATATTCTACACACACACACACACACACACACACACACACACACACACACACACATTTAATGGCATATATATTTACATATATATTTAATGGCAAAGGAACCTAGTAACATGTCAACATTTTAAAACACTTGGCTCTGAAAATATTCTGACGGTGTTAATTTCATCTAAAAGCCAAATGCTTTCTTTGTCTCCTTTCTTATTATGTAGAATAGATAGATGGATAGGTATATAGATAGATGATAGATAGATAGGTAGATAGATAGATGATAGATAGATAGATAATTATGACACTGTTCCTTGGAGTTAAACCAAGTTTAGCTTGGTTTAATTTATTACACAAGTATTGCTACTTGGTAAGATTGGCCGGACATTTGGACTATCAGAATCTGTACTCTGCACCATTATCCTTTTTCCTCCTTATATAGCTGGGAAACCTACAACCTCCATCATGTTAAAAAAGCTTCTTATTGGCAGATTTTTTGCCCTGCATATTTTCATTACTTCGGGCCCATTCACTCCAAATAGGCTATCCATTCAACATATGATAGTTACTTGAAACCCTGAAAAACCAATTAGAGAAGAATCAAGCTTTTTTCTTCCCTTTTTCTTGCCCAGAGTATAATATATAATATAAATGCATAATTAGTGGGATTTATATTTTGATATATATTGAAAACATTTCAGCATTTCTAAGACATTCATACTCTAGTGTTCTTTCTTCCAAATTATTCATCAGTGTTGTTTACAAAATCAAAAATAGCATTTGGACCTGATCAATTCTGTCAACAAATGAATTATGTAACATTTAAAAATTCTGACTCCATAATTCTCATTATAATGCAGGGAATTGAGTATATATTCCAATATTTTTATTATCCATATCCTAAGATTTTTTTTTTATAAATCCTCAACTTATAAACTCTTGTCTATGAGAATAGAGATATGCTATGGGGCACTTAGCTTGGGTTACTCTCTCATGGCAAGGGTCAAATTTATAGAAGGCACTTACTTCATAATCATTGATTTATTTGTGTCTCAAGACAGTCCTAGGAGATAATTACAAATTATTCTATCCCATTAAGACACACTAAATCTGTGAATGTTATAAAATACTACTATAACCAATCAGGATATAATTGTACTCTCCATACTTAAAGTCCATGCAGACATTTCTAGATCTAGCATAGTATGTTAGATATTTCCTATTCACGAGTCAAACATAAAAGTAAGAGATTTTTAGGCAAAAAAAGAAAAAGTGATAATAAACCTTCCAACCTCATTTTCTAATACCAATGTAAGTGTTATTTCAACAGCTTTAATATAAACTTTCTAACACTATTAAGTGCTGGTGTCCTTCAGTCTAGTTTAGCTTCAATCAATGGCTCCCAGAGGCCATACTTGTGAGGATACTGTTTTGCAAATAGCTTAGCTGACACTGACTTGGATGACAATTTTCATTTTCTGTGATATAGTTTCTCTTTTTTGAACAACGATTTCATGTAGTCTAGAAGGCATACATGTGAGTCACAAAACATGAAAACATCTTACAAGCAAACAGACATTCACAAGACAGGAACTGTAGAAAGTGGACCTATATATATATTTTTTTCTTTAATTTTCTCTCTTCTTTTTCTCTCCCCTACCCCGCTCTGTCACCTAGTAAATCACTCTATTACAAAGGACATCAGCATGAGTATCTTCAGCTATGAAGAGTAATTATGGTAACTACCCACCTCATCCACACTTACACCCACACCCCACAACTTTTGAAAACATGAGAAGACAGATTTTATTCCAGACTCTGCCATTTTGTTGTTGTGTGACTTTGGATAAATCTCTTACTTGAATCTTCTGAGCCTCAGTATTTTCATCTGTAAAACAAAGCTAATGATAATATTTCTTCCACCTACTTTATAGAATTGTTAAGGAAGAACTAAAATATATATATATATGAAAACTTGTTTTGAAAGTATAACTATACAAATATTATAATACAGACACATAGTGAGGCAATAGTTACCTGAAGTTTTGGAACTCAGAATAACATGTAGGTAGTATTATATTTAAGAGAAATTACTTTAGATTTCATAAAATATTTTATGAATAAAAGTCCAACTATACATGATTTCACTCCATCATATATGTGTGTGTGTGTGTGTGTGTGTGTGTGTGTGTGTGTGTGTGTGTTGGTATCTATATTGACTTACTTAATCACTATTTATTGGTTGATTAACTAACTTTATTTGATTCTGTAAAATACTTGTAGTTTTCAATGAGATAAATTAGAAAACTTTGATAGAAATGTATCCAGAATCTGCTGAGTCATTATTATGAAATTCTTTATTAGGCTCAACATAAAATTACACCAATAGTATGTGATTCTCTGGAAAGAAGTTTCATTAACTGTGCTCTCAGTTTTCCTATATTCCCTCAGAATATTAATTTGAGTACTGATAAAATTTATTAATGATCAGCTTTTAACAAGGATACTGAGTATACTAACATGCCCATATAAACGGTACAGAATTTTCTTATTCATCCTAGTGCTGTGTTTGAGATTTAAAAGTAGATTCTTCCATGTTAATATTACTGGCCACTTCAACCCAGCTTGCTTATCAGGAGCAACGGTACTATTAACTTAAATGACAACCAAAATGCCTCATCCAGTTTGACTTCTCTGCTTGACATCTATGACTTCAGCTGACCCTACACTCAGACAATGGCAATACCTTTATCTATTATTAGCAATTTTCCTTCCATAACAGACCACTTAATCACCAATTTGATACTCAGAACACTTCTACCCAGCTGCAGGAAGAAAGCGCTTTGGAACAACCAGAGGCAAAGGCATCAGTTGCTGCTTTCAACCAACACAGGAAATTTCTGATAACTTCAGGTATTGGACCCATTTTATCCTAGCTAAGTACATGTTTGTGTGCATATGCTACGTGTTGGCTCCTGAAGTGCACGCTGCAAGATATACCTCTAGGACTTTCTGTCGGAGAAGCACTTCCATAATCCCCTCAGAGCAAAGTGCAAAATTTGACACATGGGTCAATTAGTAGCCACAAATCACTCTGCACTTAACAGGTAACGTCTAATGGCAACTATCTTTAAAAATCCGCATATGACTTTTTGTTGAGCTGACAACCATGTTGCATTTATTAGAGGCAGTCTTCATTTCTTTATTAAAACTAATATTTACTCCATGAAAATGTAACCCATCATTTACCCTCTATTCCTGTGAGCTCAAAAAACACAAACAAATCCTAGGAAATAATAAAAATACTTGTCATTACAAGCTTTAACTGAAAGATAAATCTATCTGACCATTTTTCCAGCTTTTGCTTATGTGCCACTATACTCAATATTTTTCTTTCAAGAATCAATGATCCAGTTGAATCTTGATTTTAACTTACGGCCATCCATTAGAGAAAGTTAAGAGCCTGAAAAGGGTCAGCCTTTTTTGTCTCTATTAGTCTAGGTAGCTTTGTCTCTAATGGAATCCTTTCGATAATTATTTCATACTTCTGGCAAATCTTGATGGACTCCATTCACCTCAATGCTACCTCTGCAGATCACTCAAAAGCTTCTATTAGGACATCTTAGAGAAATCTCCTTTTTGCTTTATACTCAAATAAAGGAAGTAAAAAACTAAACTTCAAGAGAGGCCACGCTTTTCAATGTAATCACAATACTCTCCAGTCCGAACAACAGGCATCAGCTATTCCTTCTCTTTTGAAAGCATTTTGACCAGGTGGAAGGATTTTAAACATATACACAGTACACACATCTCGATCCCACTCAAAACCTCAGAAAATATTTTCATGCTTATTTGCATATGTTTTTTTCACTCTTAAAGTTTAGGGAATACGAGTTTTATCTCTTTCAGTGACAGAGCTTTTCAACAGGGAAAAAGAAATATCTAATCAATAACTGTAACAATGTACTACAGTTAACTGCTAAAATTGAACCCCAAAAAATCAAATTACAATCTGGGACACTTATTTTTTTTTCTGAAATGTGTCATGCACCCATACACTTCACCTAAAAAACATACTTTTTCTTAAAGAAATACTTTTATTTTGCTTAGTTACAAACATCAACTTTAATTCCCTAAGCAAAAAACAGCTGGATGACAGGTGAAAGCTGGTTGAGGATTAAGAATTTGCTGTGAGCTTTACACAAAACAGCTAATAGTCACTTGAAGAATCAAGTGCCGAACGTATTAGAAGATTCCAACTGCCACTTCTTTACTTAACCTAGTCTAAATGAAACTCTATGAGCCTGCTGAGAGCAGGGTGGGCTCTCATAAGCCCCGGAAGACCTGTCCACCACAGACAGAGGGAGGAAGGGCCTGTCTTTTGGTGTCTAGTCATGGAAGGGGGAAAAGGAACCAGCCAATACATATCCAGTACCTTTCCCCCAACACCTTTCACAAAGGACTTAAGGTGGCTCCCAACATAAATATAATGTGAGAGATAAGACACTTACCAGAGAAAGGTAAGGCACAGGGAAAATAAAGTTTGAACAATAAGACCAAGGGTGAGATGCACACACAGAAATGCATAACCCTTTTCACGAGAGTACCAAGGCTGCCGCTGCTCCAGTCCACAAGCAAAGGAGGAAGCATGATCAGGTACAAGATTGACAATATCCATAAAGTTAAAGGGAAAAGGGGGGAATCCCTCCACAAAGTGCCTGCTTTATGACAAATACTTTTATATGAGCAAATGTTATTATTTTCATTTTACGGAAAAGTAAACAGAGGTTCTGAGTAGTTAAATGATTTTCGCTCAAGGTGGTATGGCTGATAAGAGTCACAGCAAGGATTTAAACTCACTTCTGACATCAAAACTCATGCTCATTTCATTTCAAGAGGAGGGCGGGGGACAAGGAATCCTCAAAGCTGTTTTTCAGAATTGCACACCTTCTTCATGAGAAAAACTAGAGATGATATTTTTCTGAGTTCTTAGGAAATTCAGTGAATGTATCTGTAAATCAATATAAAATATAAAATATTTCAAATGAATAAGGTTTGACTAATCTTCTATACATCATATTTAAGTTATATTGTGTTATTTGGTTTCCCTTTTTTCATTTCCATCATTTACCCATAATAAAAGAGTTTCAGAATTCTCTTTTGTAATGCCTACATACCAATGAAATGAGTGTCTATATCCTATAGTATAAACTTGAGGTTTGGATATTCTTCAGGATATGGAAAAGGGAATATTCTGGAACTACTTTAAAACGATGTTAATATTCTATTTATTTAAGTCACATATTCATAAGTCTAGTTTTTTCTGAAGGTTTTTTTGTTTGTTTCAAGTATTTATTTATTTATTTATTTATTTATTTTTTTACTTACTTACTTACTTACTTATTTATTATTTTGAAAGACCGAGAGAACAGGGGAGGGGCAGAGGGAGATGGAGAGAGAGAATCCCAACCACCAGGTTCTACACTCAGAGCAGAGCCTGAGGTGGGGCTCAGTCTCACAACCATGAGACCATAACCAAATCAAAAGACCATGAGATCATGGCCAAAATAAAGAGACACTCAATCAACTGAGCCACTCAGGTACCCCTCAAGTTTTTATTTAAATTCTAGTTAGTTAACATACAGAGTATCTTATTATTCTATTTACATATCTTTACCACTTTTAAAAGTGTACAATAAGTGAAATTTCTTTAAACTTCATAATGCATTTATAAATTTACTATATATTATATGTTGAAGATGAAATTAAATACTTCCGCTATTTAACAAATTTTCCCTAATATTTAAGTAACTTTTGTAATTCTGTTACACTAAACCTTTATATATGATGAATCTTTTCTTACATATTCCAATAATATTTGTAATCTTAATATAATTCTTTTACTTCCAAATCTAAACTGAAATTTTAATTCATTTAATCCATTATATTTTAAGATAGAAACCCAAGCTAATTTATTGGACACACTCAAGTAGTAAATAAATTTTAATATTTCAAATTAAATTATATGAAATTAATTATATGAAAGTTAACTATAAAATATATATAGTTGATTCCCAAATTTATAGGAAAACACTAACATTATAGATTAAATTTTTGTTACATTAAAGTTATCTCTATACTGAATAAAATTTAAATCTAAATCCTGGCTAAATTTAATTGTAGTCAAGACTAAATCTAAATTTAAAGATACTTTTCCCCTAGCACACAATGATATCATCCTAGATAACTTTGGTATTTCCTCCTAAACTTTTATAATAATCAGCTGTTATAATTAGGACTTGAAATTTCAAGTTGTAGTTATCAATGTTAAATTACATATATGTGGTTGTATAGTTTAAAATTTATATATTTTCTTTTGCAGACTTTTAATATTTTGAAATAATTATAAACTACAAGAAGGTGCAAAAATAGTACAGAGTCTAGCATATCCTTCACCCAGCTTCCCCAATGGTTACACTTTATGTAAATGTAATATAGTATCAAAAGCCAGAACCTGACACTTATATAATAGCAACTATACCTGTGTATGTATACATCCATGCAATTTGATTCCATGTACAGATTTACATAATATATATACAAAACTATTCCATTACATAAAACTACTTGTGGAATCCTTTATTGTCTGTCCTTCCATCACCATCCTCCTTGTCCCTGTCCCTGGGCAACTACTAATGCATTGTGTATATAATTCTGCCATTATGAGAATTATATCAAGTTGATTCTTGTTTTCATGGTAGTTATGTTCTGTAAAGTCACTACAAACAATTAGCAAATACTGAATCATTTCTTCTAGAGGAAATTCAGGGTTAAATTCTTGAAAGCCTGCAGTAACATTTTCATCAACCATCAATACACAATCTTGTATAAAAGGAATTAAACACTATGTAACTGTTTGAGATGTGATTTTTCTCATTTAGTATAATGTCCTTGAAATCCATCCAAGTTATCACATGTAGCACAATAGTTCTTTTCTTTTTAGTTTTTATTTTAAAATAAGTGTAGATTCATAGGGCATTACAAAAGTAGTACACAGAGGTACCTGTGTACCTTTCACTCAGTTCTCCCCAATGGTAAAATCTTAGATAACTGAAGTACAGTATCAAAACCAGGAAACTCATATTGGTACAATCCACAGACTTCATTCAATTTCACCAGTTTCACATGTACTCATATGCATGCATGAGTTTGTATCTGTGTGTAGTTCTATGTAATTATAGCCCACATGTAGGGGCACCTGGGTGGCTCAGTCGGTTGAGCATCCGACTTCAGCTCAGGTCATGATCTCACAACCCGTGAGTTCGAGCCCCACGTCAGGACAGCTCAGAGCGTGGAGCCTGTTTCAGATTCTGTGTCTCCCTTTCTCTGCCCCTTCCCAGCTCATGCTCTGTCTCTGTCTCTCAGAAATGAATAAACGTTAAAAAAAAAATTTTTTTAAATCATAGCACACATGTAGATTCATAGAATCAACACCACAATCAAGATCCAGAACTACTCCATCACCACCCAGATCCCTGCATTACCCCTTTACAGTCACACCCCTCCCCTTTCCCTCTTCCACCCATCTCTAACCCCTGGCCGCCATTAATCTCTTCTCCATCTCTATAATTTTGTCATTGTGCAAATGTATATAAATGGAATCATGCATGTGTAACCTTTTGAGATTGGCTTTCCTCATTCAACAGAATTCCCATGAGATTCATCCAAATTGTTACACACGTCAATAGTTTATCCCTTTATATTGCTGAGTAGTATTCCCATATGAATGTACCACAGTTAATCATTCATCCACTGAAGAACATTCGGGCCGTTGCCAGTTTTTACTATTACAAATAAAGCTGCTATGAACAATCATGTATAGGTTTTTGTGTGGACATAAGTTTTCATTTCTCGGTAGTAAATGCCCAAAAATGTGAGTGCTGGCTTGTACACTAAATGCATATTTAGGTTTTGTTTTATTTGTTATTGTTGTTAGAAATTCCAAACTAATTTTCAGAATGACTGTACCGTTTTAAATTCTAGCCAGCAATGAGTGCTCCAGTTTCTTCAAGTCCTCACCAGCATTTGGTATTATCATCAGTTTTTACTTATCCATTCTGATAGATGCGAAGTAACATCTCATTGTGGTTTTAATTTGCATTTCCTTAATGGCTAATGATGTTGAACATCTTTTCATATGTTTATTTGCCATTTATATATCCTCTTTGATGAAATGTTTATTCATGTCTTTTGCCCATTTTCCAACTGGATTTTTGTTTTTTTATTCTTTGTTTCCTGCTGAGCTTTGAGAATTCTTCATTCTCAAGGACTAAATATAGGTCCTTGTTAGATATGTAGTTTGCAAATACTTTCTCCCAGCTTATAGGTTGTCTTTTCACTCCCTTGTAGGGCCTTTTGTGCAAAAGTGTTTAATTTTGACAGTCTACATTATCATTGTCAATTTTTTTTTCTTTTATGGACCATTCTTACAGTTTCACAAGAACTCTTTGCCTATCCCTAGGTCCCAAAGATTTTATCCTATGTTTTCTTCTACATATTTTCTAGTTTTACATTTGACATTTAAATCTACCATCCATTATTAAATACTTTATGAAGTATAAGGTTTATGTCAAGATTTATCTATTTTATTTTATTTTTGCCTGGATATATTCAGTTACTCCAGCATCATTTGTTAAAAAGACTACTCTTCCTCCATTGAATAGCTTTTGCACATTTGTCAAAAGTCAGTTGGACATATTTATATGGGTTTATTTCTGGGTTCTCTATTCTTTCGTACATGTTTTGTTCAATTAAAAATATATTGTGAACCTATTTCCACAAACATTTTCAATACCATTTTACCTATGGAATGCCACTAGTTTGATGCAGTATGATTTATTTAATCACTATCAATTTGGACATTTAAGTTATTTTGAATTTTTGCTATCATAAACCACCCTGCAGTGAACATCCTCGTAGCATAATCGTTGCATGTATTCACAGTAATTTCTTGGGATTTCTAGAAGTAAGGTGTCATGTCAAAGGGTATGTACATTTTTAGAAAATGAATTCTTTTGGACAGTGGCTTCAGCTCAAACTATTTTTTACACGTATGTCTAAAAATATATGTATGCATGTAAAATAAACTTAGGTATAAAGGGAGAACAGGTGAGTGGAGTGGGATAGCAATGAAGCTATTTACTGGTCTTCATGCAAGATTCATTGCTTTTCACGTGTGTTGAAAATCAATGAATGAATAAGATTTCTCAGAGCAATCTGCTCCAGGGTGAAGGGGGACTTCTCCTACCACCTTCCCTAACGGACTATTATGCAATTGCTTAAATGCCAGATACTTTGCAGAGAGAACTGGATAAATATGCTTCAGGAAGTCAAGTTTGACAGTAGATTGAGTAGCATTCATTACCTATGGTCAATATTTTTACTCAGAGAACATTTAACTAGCCTAGTACAGGGCACATGTCCCATATTAATACAAGATATTTCTGTGAGAGAGTCACAGAATTGGACAAGAAAGGGGGAGAGAAAGATGAATCTTGGCTCTGCACATGTAGAAGTCTCTTGAAAATGTAGTATCTGTGAGGGGCCTGAGTATGGCTCAGGATGACGGAATATGGAAAATGGCATTCTAGAGAGAGATAAAAGCATGGCCCATGAAAGTGAGCATGCAGCTGGGGCACTCTGTGAGTGTGCATGTTTTGGGGCAGATGGTTGAAAATAGTTTTGAAAAGGCAGGCTTGAGGCAGGATCTAGGAGGAAACTGGGATCTCAAGTAGAGGCAGGTGCATTATAATCAAATAGGGAAGCTTTTGAAGTTTTGAAATGGGAACAGGTGATCAGAGCTACCAGATAATTCTGGCTATAGAATTTGGACAGCCTGGAGTGGGAGAAATATCATGACAGCAAGTCAGCCGAGGAAGCTCCTACTAAGTCTAGGAAGAATAAATGCAGCTCTAAACACTGACAGAGGCAGTTGGGGAAGATTAAGGCTTGTGAACCTTTACTTCTAGATTCACTTCTAGACGAAACCAGGGAGTTTGGGGGCAAAATATTTGCCTGGAGGGAAGATGCAGGTGCATCCGTGTTTGGATCACATATTTTAGTTCAACCACGATTTAGAGAAGTGGTAGAAAGAAGAAGCTGGAATCCATGGTAGTTAAGAGCAAAGACTCTACAGCCATAATTCCTGGATTGCAATCCCAGAACCTGCACTTACTAGCTGTATAGCTGCTGTTAAGTGACTTAACCTCTCTGTGCCTCAGTTTCCTCAGTTGTAAAATGGGAATGATAACAGTATGCATTTCATTGTGCTGCTGTGGGGGTTAAACAAATTAATGCATGCCAAGTGCTTCAAAGAGTGCATGGTACTCTTTTTGTTGTTTTTCATTATTTTTGAGCTGCTCAAGAAATGAAGTTTGTCTGACAAGTTCCTCTTGTCCAGGATTAAAAAACAGAGGAAGAGGAAATACCACTCACCAGTGTTTATCCCATCCTAAGATGCACCGGCCTCACCTGATGATCATTTTTTTTTTTTTAATTTTTTTTTCAACGTTTATTTATTTTTGGGACAGAGAGAGACAGAGCATGAACGGGGAAGGGGCAGAGAGAGAGGGAGACACAGAATCGGAAACAGGCTCCAGGCTCTGAGCCATCAGCCCAGAGCCTGACGCGGGGCTCGAACTCCCGGACCGCGAGATCGTGACCTGGCTGAAGTCGGACGCTTAACCGACTGCGCCACCCAGGCGCCCCCTGATGATCATTTTTAAATGCAGATTCTGAGTCAGTAGGCCTGGGTTGGAGCCTGAGATTCTGCATTTCTAGCAAGATCTCAGCTGATGTGCGAGAACCTATGTGCATCATGTATTTCTTTCTTTCTTACTTCCAGGCTCATCTTAAATTTTGGATATTAAGAGTAATCCACCTCATATTGTCAAAATAACACTGTTTCCAGAAAAACTTTCTTTTATACAATAATAATCATAAAATGAATCCCACCATATATCCCAAGTGTTTTACATTCCTTATCTCAAAACTTTGTAACAAACCTTGTAAAGATATTGTGCTATGAATCTTATTTTACTGATGAGGAAACATAGAGAAGTTAAGTAACATGCTCAAGGTCATACAACTCATAGCAGCAGAACTACGATTCCAACCCGGGAGATGGCTGACACCCAAACCTGGGTTCTTCTCAGAGTTAGGCTATTTCCTAGGGGATCTGCCTTACATGGAGACTCCAGAGGACAGAAAAGAAAGTGAAGTTGGAGAGGAAACGTGTGTGCCCTGCCTGTATCAAGCCGTGAAGTTACTCAGATCTTCACGACAGATGTTTTAGAGAGATCTTGGGTAGAATCTTGTAAATTCCGAGTTTCCAGGATTTATAACTAGCTCCCCTCTCCTCAATCTACAGAGTCCTATTTAGCTGGATCTTGGTTATCCTTTGAAACACAATCTTTTTTGGTAAGGTATTTCCCAAGAGCTTTAGCTCATTTATCAGGACACTGTAAAAACAACAACAACAACAACAACAAAATATGAGGGAATTTTTATTACTAATTGAGAGATACTAAGATTATAAATCCGGAAGGTGGTAAGATGACAAGTCTAAAATGTACATCCATTTCTATTTTATCTGCTAGATCCATGAAAAACAATGCATTTCCTTAGATATCAACTTGAGGAACAATTAGTTCACATGCACACACTACTGTGTGGAGGGATGATAAGGCATAGGGAATCCTTCCCTCTTGGGCCAAGGCTCAAGTAGTTTCTTTTTTTTTTTTAATTTTTTTTAATGTTTATTTATTTTTGAGACAGAGAGAGACAGAGCATGAACGGGGGAGGGTCAGAGAGAGGGAGACACAGAATCTGAAATAGGCTCCAGGCTCTGAGCTGTCAGCACAGAGCCCGACGCGGGGCTCGAACTCACGGACCGTGAGATCATGACCTGAGCCGAAGTCGGCCGCCTAACTGACTGAGCCACCCAGGCGCCCCTCAAGTAGTTTCTAAGGAGATGAGATATACACTCAGACATGGTCAGATATGGGGGATCAAATAGGCAGTACACAAGCCAGTTTGTCTCTGATGCTCCATCCCTGGCAGCTGATAGCTTGGGTGGGATCCTAAAGATGTATTATCATAACCCTATCACAGCCCTAACCAAGTTGCATTTACCAATTGTTTATTTCCAGGTCTGTTTTTCCTAAAACAACTTTCTAAATTCTAGTTTTCACATATTCCCTTAATGATTCTCCTGATGTCTATAAATGCTGAGTATCTACCTCACAGTTTTTTTGTTTTTTGTTTTTGCTATATCTTTGTATTGCCTATATTATAATTTAAATGTTTCCCATTAACTTTACGTGCTTCTTTTTTAGTCAATTATATTTATTTTTTAAAACCTTTGGAAAGAAAAGAGAAGAAAAAACCTTTGTATCACTCCCATGCTAAAAAAAACCAGGATCATTTAGGTAGCAAATGTAGTTAGACAATAAATGTAAAACTAAATAAGTAAGAGTTGAAATTAAAAAAGAATCCATGCATCATCTAAAGTCATTGCATTTATCCTCTGGGTCACTTATTACTTAGAGAAGAGTTGCCCTGAGGGAAATGACCCAAAGGCAAACCCGCATGTTTATTTCTCTGTTTTCAATATTTTTCTAACACCCTATTCTTCACTTAATGATGAATTAGTGAAGGCATAAATATGTACAGTGTTAATGTGGTAGACAGCGTTTGGGGCTGGAGCAGTCAGGGATGATTTTTATGGCAGATGTAACATTCGGGCCATATTCTTTGATTTTTGAGAAGCAACTGGATATGGCACAAAAATGTATAAGAACATTCCAAATGTCCCCTGCCTAGGTACAGAGGTGGGAAAATTTATAAGTCCAGAGAAATAAATGTATCAGTTTAACAGCGGCGGATCTAATAGATCTTAATGGGCCACATTTCCCAGGGACAGCGGTCTCTCCTGACAGAGCAGTAACTAATGGTGGGAATTCCCAGCCCAGGGGAAAGATTTGTGGGGATCATATTCTTAGGTGAGGATTTGAGAAAGGATTTCAGCACCCCAGAAATCACATGACTTGAGAGCTGCCACAGAAAGGAGCTTCTTGTGGCAGCTGTCAAATGAAAAGGGCATAAACCAGTGAACTGAACACTTACGAAGACATTAATATGTATTCTGAAATTCTAATGTACAGTGTATTCCAGGATGTTGTCAGGAATGCAATTCCTGATCAAATCCAAACATCTATGTTAAACATCAGAACACACTCTTCCTACTAGGAGAAAAACAATTTAAAACCTGTGAGACTGTCTCCAGTTACATTTAACTGATCATTTGTTCCCATTTGGCCAGCCTGCTGCTTAGGTTATGACTCCCTAGAAGGTTTACGATCATGAAATGGGCGACAAACAGGCTTAACAATTTTTTTGTTTGTTTTAGCTGTGGGCACGTATTCTTGCAAGGCATTCACATAAAAACAAAGCAGCAATCCTTCTAATACCCTTGGGTATCCCTTGAATGAAGCAACTTTCCACCCTACTGCAGGCTCACTACATGAACTTAGGGTTTTTGCTTGCATAGTCCTTGATATAAACAGTTAGACAAGGTCTCGTGTGCCTTCCGTACAGTGTGGAACAGCCAATAAGATCTGTTATTATAATGCTGCATAAAAATGGTGGGGGGTAGGAGTAGGCATTTGTTTTAAATAAGAATTTCTCGAAAAATTTCACAGGGCACAATTAAAAGAAAAAATGAAATGTTACCAGGAAAAAACTGAACCAGACCAATGTATTTAATGAAGACATAGAAGCTATTAACTAAAAAGAGACTGCAAAGAAGCCTTCCCATGCTGCAAGGGGGCAGGAGAGTATGACAGTGAGTCTGGGTTGCCTCTGATTCCGTGATAACGTCCCCTTCTGCACACATGACTGCAGAAGGAGCTCGGGTACCCAAAGAGTCAAGTGTTTGCAGATGCATCAGAATTAGCCACCATTTAAGAAACCCACCATCTTTCAGAATGAATTCCCTACGTGTCACAATAAGTTCAATTGAAAAGAAAAGAAAGAGATTTTCTGGTACTTCTTTGCTATACACATCTTCCCACCTGTATGTTAGATGTTTCAAACTACCAAATGCTGAGGGAATTTATCCAGGCATGTTATTAATGCCAGCCCACCACCGCATGAACACAAATAGGCACGATTTGGAGCACTTCAAAATTGACTGCCTAATTTAAAATTGCTTGAGTGCAGTTAATCAATATTTATTTGCTTTTTCTAAGAGATGAAGAAAGTATATTATAGTGCTGATTTCATCATTTATATGTTAAGAAAGAGTACAAAGGCAGTGTAATGGTTCCAACGATAGGCTTTGGAGGCAGAAATATCTGGATTATAAATACTTGTGAATTGTAACCTCAGACGACTTACCTAATATCTAAACCATAGTTTCCTCAACTATAAAATGGTGATAAGACTAGTTGCTGATCCACAGAGTACACTGTTAGGATATGTAAAGTAGTACAGTCCAGACACATGGAAGAAGCTGAGTGAGTACTGTTACTACATTACTTTCGTAAAATTTCTCTTCTTCAATCTTTTTCTTCCTTTAGTGTGGGGTAGAGGCTGTGATACCAGGTGAAGCAAGCCAGAGCGGTGAACTCAGAGCGGTGAAAGTCTAATGGGACCAAGCAAATAAAATAAGCAAGAAGTAGGAGTCAGAGTTTTTAAAAATTTGAACATGAATGATAAATGACAATTGACTATTATCCATGTCAGTGACTGCTACTTTGGACATAGGACAGTGTCTGCCCTGTCCAAAGGGGATGTAAGTATAAGACCACTGTTGCTGAGTTTTCCAGAAAAACCTGGATTCTTTTAAAATATGACATTCCCAATTTTAAACGTTGGCAAAGAATTCACTACAATATGAATTTCTTTATTTCTTTATTTCTATTGGAGGGCCAATATGGGAAGGGTACAAAATAGATGCCTGGATTGAATTTAGCCCAGAGGGCACCAGTTGGTAATCTTTGGATTAAGGGATGCTAAAACAAAATGAACTCAAGATATCTCTGAAAACTTACTCTAAAATGTGCTTGAAGCTTGGTAGCAAAGGAGTAAGTTGGCTTGCTTTTCTTCCTCACTCCGTCTGGCCTTCTATCACTATTTATTCCCTTTTTTTTTTATCCTACCATCCATCCATTCATCCATTATCATAAAACCTCTATAATAAATTACTGGGTGTTAAGGAAGATTAAAAGAATGTAAATGACAAGTTCCTTCACCTCAAGGAACTCCCAGCATCTGAGTAGTGTTAGTGGCAATGGTACATTCAAGTGCTCTAACAGAGTTGTGTCGGGGAAAGGAGGATGAAGATACAACCATGCTGTATGGTAACAGCAGGAGTGGCATTAAAGAAGTGAGAAAAAGAGCGCCTGGGTGACTCAGTAGGTTAAACGTCTGACTCTTGATTTCAGCTCAGGTGATGACCTCACGGTTCATGAGATGGAGTTACGCATCAGGCTCTGCTTTGACAGTATGGAGCCTGCTTGGGGTTCTTTCTTTCTCTCTGTCTGCCCCTCACTCTGCTCTTTCTCTCTCTCGAAATAATAAATAAACTTTTTTAAAACAAAGAAGTGGAAAAAAGAAAACCCTCTCAGCTTGAGGATGCCTGCCTCTACCTCTTCTTCTCTCCGCTCCAGTCCTAGGTGTTGACCCCATTTGCTTGCCCTACATCAGTCACTATGCACATCCTCCTCTTCTCAAGAGGATGCAGGCTCAAACCTACAGTCAGTGCTCTTCCTTGCAGATGAAAGAAAATATTTCACAGAAAAATGGTGTGAAATTCCAGCACTATTATTTGCAGTTCTTCTACTGTCTTTAAGAAAACTTTCCATCAAGTCCCTTAACTAGGTTGCTAAGTTTCTGATTAATGTAAAAATGAATAACATTTAAATGTAGACTTTTTTCATTTATGAGAGCTTAATATAGGGAGTCAGCAAAGAGTAATGGGAAGAAAACCCTGAGAAATTGGATACAGATCTGAGTTCAGCTACTAAATCTCTTTATGACCCTGGACATGATGGTAGGTACAGTGAGATGGGGTACTGAAGCAAACAACCTCTAAAATCTCTTCAAACTCTAAAAGCAAATAACGACTATGTTCCATAACTCTTTGGACTCATATACAAAGTTCTGCTCAAACATTCAGTAGGTCGTATAGGAGTAGACTGAGCATGCTTATCCACATGGTGGTGCAAGGCCCAGAGGGGAATAAGGGATAAAAGAACACTCTGCCACCCAGGTGCTTACACTGATGTTGCCACCCTGCATTTATACAACCTGCCTAGTCTACCAAGTATTTTCTTACTCATTGCATCATTTGATCATTTCATTGGGAAAGGAAAACAAGATTCCAAAAGGTAAGGAGAACTTTTTCTGGGCTTCACAGCTTGTAAGTGGCACAGTCTCCATGGGCCTCCCTTTCCCAGCTAGGAAAGTAAATAGAAACCATGACCGTTACTTGAGGGGCAGCTGCCACTTCCACCACTACAAATAATGTATGTGGACCATTCACGATGTGCTAGGTACTATGCCAAGTGTGTTACGTCACATTTGTGATCTCATTTAATCTTCCAGATGCTCTATGGGAATGGGTGGGTGATATTACCTCCATTTTACAGGAAGATGAGGCTCAGAGAAGTAAAGTAACTTGCCCAAGGTGTGGAGAAAAGATAGTGCTGAAATGAGGAGGGATTAAAAATTACTTCGGTCCAATTCCCACCTATCTCAACACATGAACTTAACAAATATAATTAGAGTGATGCCAGAAGACAGGGAAAGGGTTGAGGAAGCCAGGCAAGGTTTCCAAGAGAAGGGATATTAATGACGGGGCAAGGCTTGCTAGGCAGAGAGAATCCAAACATGCAGAGGCTAAAAGGGCCCTTTCACAGAATGGGGTTTGTCTGGCTGGAATGGAAGAGAGCCATGTTACTGAGCTCCATGTTGCACAACTCCAGAGAGCACCCTTCACACTGAGTTGTATGGTTACACCTATTAGAGGTATAGTGAGCAGGTATATTCTGTAACGTAAATGGTGCCCTCAGAGTTGTATAATGTGGCAGCTGTGAGAGAATGAAGCTAGAAAAGTAGATTGGTTCTAAATGATAAGCAGCTTTGAATGCTATAGGTGATTTAACCCAAGTTGGTAATAAGGAATGTACTGAAATTTTTTAGTGTCCTGGAATGTTGCATGACCACTCTAGACATATCATATAACAGTGGGATTGGTCAGGGAAGAAGAGAAGAGGCAGAGATTAGTTTGAAGACTTCTGAAATAGTGGTAAAACCTAAATAAGCATGGAGGTGGGGAAAAGCAGTAATTTTAGCATTACCAAAACAGACAGGGCTTGTTGAACTCGTATCTGTATGAAGGAGGAAGAATATCATTAATGTTCTGATTTGGGGGGGTTTAAGTGACTTAGAAAGTGGATACTGATGTGAGAAACATGAAAGTCAGGAGAATAATCAGTTGGGGCCATTTTAGGTGTATTGAATTTTAATGAAAGCAGATCATCCCAGTAGAAATATATCTGGAAGTGTGTGACTGGACCTTGTGAAAGTCATAGTGGCTAAGATAGAAATTTTGGAGGCCTTCCAATCTGCAGGAAGAGCTGAAGTCATTGGGAACTTATCATGAGTCTTGCTCCAGTGATTTTCTTTGGGCATGTGTCTGGGACTGGGATGAAATCTCTCTCCAAGCTGCAGGTTTTTAAATGGAATATGTAAATCCATCCTGGCATAGAGTTTCACCACCATCATGAGGGATCCTTCTCAATATAAACTGCTCCATATAAAAGGCAGCAGGTATTAATAATGTTCACAAAATGCTTGAGTACCAGTGATGTTCACAAAATAACTTAATTTAAAAACAAACAGAAAAAAACCTTCTATAAGGTACAATGATTCATAAAACCCCTGAAAAGTATATTCATAAATATTGATTAAAGAGATGGTATAAACCAGATGGTGAAACACCATGATCCCTGGATTCTGTAATGTAACAGCAATTATTACAAGGGGTCAGACTCAGGTAGAGAGTTATATTAAAAGTTAGCACCAAATTGTTCTTATAATACTATATACTTTTATATAGTATTATATGTTGTGTTTCATTTGGTCTTCTAAAAATTCTATTTAAATTATCAAATAATACTAAAAGATTACATAAAATCTGGGGGAGAAAGAGAGAAAATTACCTATAATTCCTTATAATTCTTTTTACATTTATATTTTTATATTGTGAGTTATTCATTCTTATTTTTTTCCTCTTAATATTTCCTCTTTTGTGTTTTCCATGATGGACTTCATAGCTATTAAATGGCCCATGACATTTCACTAAATGGATGCACCCAAACTGATTGAGCCAAGTTCCTCCTGATGGGAATCTAACTTATTTATACTTTCCAAAACAAATCATGCCATACCCAATGTTCTCATACCTATTTTTCTGTATTTTGGAGTACTTCCATGAGTTAGACTGCCAGAAATGGAATTACTGGATCAAAGAAAACCTGTATTTTTTATGGCTCTTAATACATGTACCAGAATTCATCTCCCAAATTTCACCTTGATTTTCCCTGGTACCAATAATGTATGAGGACTATTGTACACCTTTGCTAGCTCTGGATATTATAATTTTTAAGTTGCTAACAAAGTAGTGAAAGAACTTGTTTTATTTTTAATAAAACCTAAATGTCTTTTCAAGCCAAGACATTTTCTGTAGTATCTTTGACTGTGAGTATGTAGCTGCATGTAAACCATTATTTTCTTTCATAAAAGTAGCAACATGGATACATTTCTTTTTTAAAAAAATTTTTTTAACGTTTATTTATTTTTGAGACAGAGAGAGACAGAGCATGAGCAGGGGAGGGGCAGAGAGAGAGGGAGACACAGAATCTGAAATGGGCTCCAGGCTCTGAGCTGTCAGCACAGAGCCCGACGCGGGGCTCGAACTCACGGACCGTGAGATCATGACCTGAGCTGAAGTTGGCTGCTTAACCAACTGAGCCACCCAGGCGCCCCAACATGGATACATTTCTATCTAAAATTCCAAGCTGAACAATGGGGGACACAGTGTACACCTTTGAAGGCTTTGTGGCATATTTTGACATTTTAAGTGTATTTATTCAGTCTTTATTGAACACTTAGTATATGCCAGCCTCCACTGCATATGCTGGGATACAAAGAGTAACGGACAAGGGTGAAGGGCATTACCAGCACAAGAAATAGCATTTGCAAACCAATGTGATGTGTGACAAAAAGTGATGTTTTCATAAAACTATAGTTGCTCATTATTTTGGAGAAAAAAGGCACTGTATTAGTTATCTACTGCTGTATAACAAACTACTCTGGAACACGGCTTCAAACAACAATGCCTTAATATTTCTCATAATTGTATGCATTGGATAGATGGTTTTTCTGCTAGCTTTGGCTGAGTACACTCACGTAGCTGCATTGGCTTGGGTTAGACTCAGCTGGGATATCCAAGATAGCTTGGCAACCCTCTCCATGAAGTCGCTCATACTTAAAGGGCTGGACCAGACTGCACTTTTTCACATGATACCAGCGGAGTTTCAAGAGGGAGAGCCCCAGTGTATAAATACTTATCAAGCTTCTGCTTCGGTCACAGGTGTTGACTTCCTAGTGCTCAATGCAAGTCACAGGCCAAACCCAGTCTCAACATAGGAGGTCTATTACATGGACCTTGAGAGCTGTGACTCTTTGGAATTCCTTAGAGAAACAGTTTCTCACAGTTAAAATTAGGAGAACAATGGGCAATGAGACTAGATACAGATACCAGATTGCTGCAGCCTTCATGAGATAAACTGGGTTAAAGGTTTTATATACACCCCAAAGAATGACTGGAAAGTTTTTAACAGTTTTGGAGGTATGGAATGGGTCTTGTGAAGGTACCACGCTATGATATCTATGTTTAGAAAGATGACTTAGAAGAAACAGCATATTAGACATGAGATCATTAGGACACAACCAAGATCATTATGGTGGAAACTTCACAAAGAAGAAGAAAAATAGTTGAAAAATATTTATTCATAATAACAGTAGTAAGATTTACTGAGCACCAACTATGTGACTTTACAACCCTATCTCCTATCCTTACCACAATCACTTTACACAGTCATACGTAAGTCTGTTTCACAAGATTAAGACAACAGGCAAATGGTTGAGTAGCATTCTGAGGTATTTAAGGCAGGTTTGTGGGAGAACTAGGATTCAATCCTCCACCTCTTTGAAGCCAAAGTCATTGGTTTTCTCAATCTTGCTGCAGAATGACAGGCAAGAAATGGACTGAATGGTGAAAAGTTAAAGTGGCTGACAAACTGTGAGAGGAAAACTACATGCTTCTTTCTCGTATTTATTACTCATGGTTTAAACTTTCAGGGAAGGGCAGGTGTCCTGGCTGGTAGATGCTGGGGTCCAAGTGAGGAAGGGAAAACGGGAAGGGGAGAGAAGGACTGAACACAGTGACTTGGCATCTTTGGCATAAACACTGAGAGTTTCTGATCACTGCTCCAGTAGCAACAAGCTTTGAGCAGCCAGGACTTACCCTGGGAAGAGATAGCAAATCAAGAGAGTTATTGGTATGATGCAGAGAAGATGCATAATGAAATGCAATTTAAATTCTGCATTCATTTTTTTTTCTTTTCTTTTTCTTTTTTTTCTTTTTTTTTTTTTTTTTTAACACCAACTCCCTCCTACCCTCCTCATTTCTCCCTTTCAACTGGCTCTTTGTGGGTGGGTTTCATTTCTTCTGAAATGCCTACTTCCTTCCTCTTTTGTCTTTCTGTCTTGGTCCCTGGGGAGAATGGAAATTAGCTAAGTGTGATGGGTGTTCAGGAGGCAGGCTTTGGTTCTTAGCCAAAAGAGAACTAATTCCCCCAAGAGTAGCCAAAAGTATCAGCTTTACAACCGCCCTTCTTAGAGCTGAAAGGGTTTCTTTGTTTCTTCAATATTCCGAGCTGGGGCAATTGCAATCTGTTTTAAGAAATCCATGATCACACCCAAACAAATCTCTCAAATCAATTCAAATATCAATTAACATGTATTGAGCTGTAAGGAGGGGCATCAGATTGGAGATACGTAAAGCAGGAAAAAAACAAAAGCCTTTACTTACAATGAATGTACAGCCTTTATGGGTGGGGGGATCGAGTCTTACAGCAGGAAGTTCCATCATGTAAACAATAATCATAATGTAAAGTGGACTGAAATAAGTGCTAAGTAGAGGTCTGTACCTGATGCTGTGGGGAGACAGAGCAAACAAAATTTCATGAAAGGAAAGACATTTCAGCTGGTCTCTGAAAGATGAGAAGGGGCTAAGAAGAACCTTCAAGGCAGAACATAGCCTGAACAAGAGTGCAAACCTGGGAAGTGCCCGATGTGGTTAGGGAATGGCGGAATTGTAGGGGTTAAGAATTACAAATATTTGGCCAATATAAGAAATCTCAGGATTTTCTGAAATAAACCCATTTTCTCCTCCAATACACTGTCCTCTGAAACACTGCCATTCATTAAAAAAAAAAAAGTCAAGACACCACTAATCTTAGATTATTTTTTATCTTCATTAGTTATACTAAAGCAGTGAACACTTTGACCCTTATTCATCGACTCTTCAGGGATTTAGCAAAGAGGTAACAAAGGGTGACACATCAAACCACATTCAGCAATTATTTGTTATTTCCACGTACTCTGTCTGGCACATAGTATATTCTTTTTTTTTTTTTTTTTTTTTTTTTTTTTTTTTTTTAACGTTTTATTTATTTTTGGGACAGAGAGAGACAGAGCATGAACGGGGGAGGGGCAGAGAGAGAGGGAGACACAGAATCGGAAACAGGCTCCAGGCTCTGAGCCATCAGCCCAGAGCCTGACGCGGGGCTCGAACTCACGGAGCGTGAGATCGTGACCTGGCTGAAGTCGGACGCTTAACCGACTGCGCCACCCAGGCGCCCCCTGATGATCATTTTTAAATGCAGATTCTGAGTCAGTAGGCCTGGGTTGGAGCCTGAGATTCTGCATTTCTAGCAAGATCTCAGCTGATGTGCGAGAACCTATGTGCATCATGTATTTCTTTCTTTCTTACTTCCAGGCTCATCTTAAATTTTGGATATTAAGAGTAATCCACCTCATATTGTCAAAATAACACTGTTTCCAGAAAAACTTTCTTTTATACAATAATAATCATAAAATGAATCCCACCATATATCCCAAGTGTTTTACATTCCTTATCTCAAAACTTTGTAACAAACCTTGTAAAGATATTGTGCTATGAATCTTATTTTACTGATGAGGAAACATAGAGAAGTTAAGTAACATGCTCAAGGTCATACAACTCATAGCAGCAGAACTACGATTCCAACCCGGGAGATGGCTGACACCCAAACCTGGGTTCTTCTCAGAGTTAGGCTATTTCCTAGGGGATCTGCCTTACATGGAGACTCCAGAGGACAGAAAAGAAAGTGAAGTTGGAGAGGAAACGTGTGTGCCCTGCCTGTATCAAGCCGTGAAGTTACTCAGATCTTCACGACAGATGTTTTAGAGAGATCTTGGGTAGAATCTTGTAAATTCCGAGTTTCCAGGATTTATAACTAGCTCCCCTCTCCTCAATCTACAGAGTCCTATTTAGCTGGATCTTGGTTATCCTTTGAAACACAATCTTTTTTGGTAAGGTATTTCCCAAGAGCTTTAGCTCATTTATCAGGACACTGTAAAAACAACAACAACAACAACAACAAAATATGAGGGAATTTTTATTACTAATTGAGAGATACTAAGATTATAAATCCGGAAGGTGGTAAGATGACAAGTCTAAAATGTACATCCATTTCTATTTTATCTGCTAGATCCATGAAAAACAATGCATTTCCTTAGATATCAACTTGAGGAACAATTAGTTCACATGCACACACTACTGTGTGGAGGGATGATAAGGCATAGGGAATCCTTCCCTCTTGGGCCAAGGCTCAAGTAGTTTCTTTTTTTTTTTTAATTTTTTTTAATGTTTATTTATTTTTGAGACAGAGAGAGACAGAGCATGAACGGGGGAGGGTCAGAGAGAGGGAGACACAGAATCTGAAATAGGCTCCAGGCTCTGAGCTGTCAGCACAGAGCCCGACGCGGGGCTCGAACTCACGGACCGTGAGATCATGACCTGAGCCGAAGTCGGCCGCCTAACTGACTGAGCCACCCAGGCGCCCCTCAAGTAGTTTCTAAGGAGATGAGATATACACTCAGACATGGTCAGATATGGGGGATCAAATAGGCAGTACACAAGCCAGTTTGTCTCTGATGCTCCATCCCTGGCAGCTGATAGCTTGGGTGGGATCCTAAAGATGTATTATCATAACCCTATCACAGCCCTAACCAAGTTGCATTTACCAATTGTTTATTTCCAGGTCTGTTTTTCCTAAAACAACTTTCTAAATTCTAGTTTTCACATATTCCCTTAATGATTCTCCTGATGTCTATAAATGCTGAGTATCTACCTCACAGTTTTTTTGTTTTTTGTTTTTGCTATATCTTTGTATTGCCTATATTATAATTTAAATGTTTCCCATTAACTTTACGTGCTTCTTTTTTAGTCAATTATATTTATTTTTTAAAACCTTTGGAAAGAAAAGAGAAGAAAAAACCTTTGTATCACTCCCATGCTAAAAAAAACCAGGATCATTTAGGTAGCAAATGTAGTTAGACAATAAATGTAAAACTAAATAAGTAAGAGTTGAAATTAAAAAAGAATCCATGCATCATCTAAAGTCATTGCATTTATCCTCTGGGTCACTTATTACTTAGAGAAGAGTTGCCCTGAGGGAAATGACCCAAAGGCAAACCCGCATGTTTATTTCTCTGTTTTCAATATTTTTCTAACACCCTATTCTTCACTTAATGATGAATTAGTGAAGGCATAAATATGTACAGTGTTAATGTGGTAGACAGCGTTTGGGGCTGGAGCAGTCAGGGATGATTTTTATGGCAGATGTAACATTCGGGCCATATTCTTTGATTTTTGAGAAGCAACTGGATATGGCACAAAAATGTATAAGAACATTCCAAATGTCCCCTGCCTAGGTACAGAGGTGGGAAAATTTATAAGTCCAGAGAAATAAATGTATCAGTTTAACAGCGGCGGATCTAATAGATCTTAATGGGCCACATTTCCCAGGGACAGCGGTCTCTCCTGACAGAGCAGTAACTAATGGTGGGAATTCCCAGCCCAGGGGAAAGATTTGTGGGGATCATATTCTTAGGTGAGGATTTGAGAAAGGATTTCAGCACCCCAGAAATCACATGACTTGAGAGCTGCCACAGAAAGGAGCTTCTTGTGGCAGCTGTCAAATGAAAAGGGCATAAACCAGTGAACTGAACACTTACGAAGACATTAATATGTATTCTGAAATTCTAATGTACAGTGTATTCCAGGATGTTGTCAGGAATGCAATTCCTGATCAAATCCAAACATCTATGTTAAACATCAGAACACACTCTTCCTACTAGGAGAAAAACAATTTAAAACCTGTGAGACTGTCTCCAGTTACATTTAACTGATCATTTGTTCCCATTTGGCCAGCCTGCTGCTTAGGTTATGACTCCCTAGAAGGTTTACGATCATGAAATGGGCGACAAACAGGCTTAACAATTTTTTTGTTTGTTTTAGCTGTGGGCACGTATTCTTGCAAGGCATTCACATAAAAACAAAGCAGCAATCCTTCTAATACCCTTGGGTATCCCTTGAATGAAGCAACTTTCCACCCTACTGCAGGCTCACTACATGAACTTAGGGTTTTTGCTTGCATAGTCCTTGATATAAACAGTTAGACAAGGTCTCGTGTGCCTTCCGTACAGTGTGGAACAGCCAATAAGATCTGTTATTATAATGCTGCATAAAAATGGTGGGGGGTAGGAGTAGGCATTTGTTTTAAATAAGAATTTCTCGAAAAATTTCACAGGGCACAATTAAAAGAAAAAATGAAATGTTACCAGGAAAAAACTGAACCAGACCAATGTATTTAATGAAGACATAGAAGCTATTAACTAAAAAGAGACTGCAAAGAAGCCTTCCCATGCTGCAAGGGGGCAGGAGAGTATGACAGTGAGTCTGGGTTGCCTCTGATTCCGTGATAACGTCCCCTTCTGCACACATGACTGCAGAAGGAGCTCGGGTACCCAAAGAGTCAAGTGTTTGCAGATGCATCAGAATTAGCCACCATTTAAGAAACCCACCATCTTTCAGAATGAATTCCCTACGTGTCACAATAAGTTCAATTGAAAAGAAAAGAAAGAGATTTTCTGGTACTTCTTTGCTATACACATCTTCCCACCTGTATGTTAGATGTTTCAAACTACCAAATGCTGAGGGAATTTATCCAGGCATGTTATTAATGCCAGCCCACCACCGCATGAACACAAATAGGCACGATTTGGAGCACTTCAAAATTGACTGCCTAATTTAAAATTGCTTGAGTGCAGTTAATCAATATTTATTTGCTTTTTCTAAGAGATGAAGAAAGTATATTATAGTGCTGATTTCATCATTTATATGTTAAGAAAGAGTACAAAGGCAGTGTAATGGTTCCAACGATAGGCTTTGGAGGCAGAAATATCTGGATTATAAATACTTGTGAATTGTAACCTCAGACGACTTACCTAATATCTAAACCATAGTTTCCTCAACTATAAAATGGTGATAAGACTAGTTGCTGATCCACAGAGTACACTGTTAGGATATGTAAAGTAGTACAGTCCAGACACATGGAAGAAGCTGAGTGAGTACTGTTACTACATTACTTTCGTAAAATTTCTCTTCTTCAATCTTTTTCTTCCTTTAGTGTGGGGTAGAGGCTGTGATACCAGGTGAAGCAAGCCAGAGCGGTGAACTCAGAGCGGTGAAAGTCTAATGGGACCAAGCAAATAAAATAAGCAAGAAGTAGGAGTCAGAGTTTTTAAAAATTTGAACATGAATGATAAATGACAATTGACTATTATCCATGTCAGTGACTGCTACTTTGGACATAGGACAGTGTCTGCCCTGTCCAAAGGGGATGTAAGTATAAGACCACTGTTGCTGAGTTTTCCAGAAAAACCTGGATTCTTTTAAAATATGACATTCCCAATTTTAAACGTTGGCAAAGAATTCACTACAATATGAATTTCTTTATTTCTTTATTTCTATTGGAGGGCCAATATGGGAAGGGTACAAAATAGATGCCTGGATTGAATTTAGCCCAGAGGGCACCAGTTGGTAATCTTTGGATTAAGGGATGCTAAAACAAAATGAACTCAAGATATCTCTGAAAACTTACTCTAAAATGTGCTTGAAGCTTGGTAGCAAAGGAGTAAGTTGGCTTGCTTTTCTTCCTCACTCCGTCTGGCCTTCTATCACTATTTATTCCCTTTTTTTTTTATCCTACCATCCATCCATTCATCCATTATCATAAAACCTCTATAATAAATTACTGGGTGTTAAGGAAGATTAAAAGAATGTAAATGACAAGTTCCTTCACCTCAAGGAACTCCCAGCATCTGAGTAGTGTTAGTGGCAATGGTACATTCAAGTGCTCTAACAGAGTTGTGTCGGGGAAAGGAGGATGAAGATACAACCATGCTGTATGGTAACAGCAGGAGTGGCATTAAAGAAGTGAGAAAAAGAGCGCCTGGGTGACTCAGTAGGTTAAACGTCTGACTCTTGATTTCAGCTCAGGTGATGACCTCACGGTTCATGAGATGGAGTTACGCATCAGGCTCTGCTTTGACAGTATGGAGCCTGCTTGGGGTTCTTTCTTTCTCTCTGTCTGCCCCTCACTCTGCTCTTTCTCTCTCTCGAAATAATAAATAAACTTTTTTAAAACAAAGAAGTGGAAAAAAGAAAACCCTCTCAGCTTGAGGATGCCTGCCTCTACCTCTTCTTCTCTCCGCTCCAGTCCTAGGTGTTGACCCCATTTGCTTGCCCTACATCAGTCACTATGCACATCCTCCTCTTCTCAAGAGGATGCAGGCTCAAACCTACAGTCAGTGCTCTTCCTTGCAGATGAAAGAAAATATTTCACAGAAAAATGGTGTGAAATTCCAGCACTATTATTTGCAGTTCTTCTACTGTCTTTAAGAAAACTTTCCATCAAGTCCCTTAACTAGGTTGCTAAGTTTCTGATTAATGTAAAAATGAATAACATTTAAATGTAGACTTTTTTCATTTATGAGAGCTTAATATAGGGAGTCAGCAAAGAGTAATGGGAAGAAAACCCTGAGAAATTGGATACAGATCTGAGTTCAGCTACTAAATCTCTTTATGACCCTGGACATGATGGTAGGTACAGTGAGATGGGGTACTGAAGCAAACAACCTCTAAAATCTCTTCAAACTCTAAAAGCAAATAACGACTATGTTCCATAACTCTTTGGACTCATATACAAAGTTCTGCTCAAACATTCAGTAGGTCGTATAGGAGTAGACTGAGCATGCTTATCCACATGGTGGTGCAAGGCCCAGAGGGGAATAAGGGATAAAAGAACACTCTGCCACCCAGGTGCTTACACTGATGTTGCCACCCTGCATTTATACAACCTGCCTAGTCTACCAAGTATTTTCTTACTCATTGCATCATTTGATCATTTCATTGGGAAAGGAAAACAAGATTCCAAAAGGTAAGGAGAACTTTTTCTGGGCTTCACAGCTTGTAAGTGGCACAGTCTCCATGGGCCTCCCTTTCCCAGCTAGGAAAGTAAATAGAAACCATGACCGTTACTTGAGGGGCAGCTGCCACTTCCACCACTACAAATAATGTATGTGGACCATTCACGATGTGCTAGGTACTATGCCAAGTGTGTTACGTCACATTTGTGATCTCATTTAATCTTCCAGATGCTCTATGGGAATGGGTGGGTGATATTACCTCCATTTTACAGGAAGATGAGGCTCAGAGAAGTAAAGTAACTTGCCCAAGGTGTGGAGAAAAGATAGTGCTGAAATGAGGAGGGATTAAAAATTACTTCGGTCCAATTCCCACCTATCTCAACACATGAACTTAACAAATATAATTAGAGTGATGCCAGAAGACAGGGAAAGGGTTGAGGAAGCCAGGCAAGGTTTCCAAGAGAAGGGATATTAATGACGGGGCAAGGCTTGCTAGGCAGAGAGAATCCAAACATGCAGAGGCTAAAAGGGCCCTTTCACAGAATGGGGTTTGTCTGGCTGGAATGGAAGAGAGCCATGTTACTGAGCTCCATGTTGCACAACTCCAGAGAGCACCCTTCACACTGAGTTGTATGGTTACACCTATTAGAGGTATAGTGAGCAGGTATATTCTGTAACGTAAATGGTGCCCTCAGAGTTGTATAATGTGGCAGCTGTGAGAGAATGAAGCTAGAAAAGTAGATTGGTTCTAAATGATAAGCAGCTTTGAATGCTATAGGTGATTTAACCCAAGTTGGTAATAAGGAATGTACTGAAATTTTTTAGTGTCCTGGAATGTTGCATGACCACTCTAGACATATCATATAACAGTGGGATTGGTCAGGGAAGAAGAGAAGAGGCAGAGATTAGTTTGAAGACTTCTGAAATAGTGGTAAAACCTAAATAAGCATGGAGGTGGGGAAAAGCAGTAATTTTAGCATTACCAAAACAGACAGGGCTTGTTGAACTCGTATCTGTATGAAGGAGGAAGAATATCATTAATGTTCTGATTTGGGGGGGTTTAAGTGACTTAGAAAGTGGATACTGATGTGAGAAACATGAAAGTCAGGAGAATAATCAGTTGGGGCCATTTTAGGTGTATTGAATTTTAATGAAAGCAGATCATCCCAGTAGAAATATATCTGGAAGTGTGTGACTGGACCTTGTGAAAGTCATAGTGGCTAAGATAGAAATTTTGGAGGCCTTCCAATCTGCAGGAAGAGCTGAAGTCATTGGGAACTTATCATGAGTCTTGCTCCAGTGATTTTCTTTGGGCATGTGTCTGGGACTGGGATGAAATCTCTCTCCAAGCTGCAGGTTTTTAAATGGAATATGTAAATCCATCCTGGCATAGAGTTTCACCACCATCATGAGGGATCCTTCTCAATATAAACTGCTCCATATAAAAGGCAGCAGGTATTAATAATGTTCACAAAATGCTTGAGTACCAGTGATGTTCACAAAATAACTTAATTTAAAAACAAACAGAAAAAAACCTTCTATAAGGTACAATGATTCATAAAACCCCTGAAAAGTATATTCATAAATATTGATTAAAGAGATGGTATAAACCAGATGGTGAAACACCATGATCCCTGGATTCTGTAATGTAACAGCAATTATTACAAGGGGTCAGACTCAGGTAGAGAGTTATATTAAAAGTTAGCACCAAATTGTTCTTATAATACTATATACTTTTATATAGTATTATATGTTGTGTTTCATTTGGTCTTCTAAAAATTCTATTTAAATTATCAAATAATACTAAAAGATTACATAAAATCTGGGGGAGAAAGAGAGAAAATTACCTATAATTCCTTATAATTCTTTTTACATTTATATTTTTATATTGTGAGTTATTCATTCTTATTTTTTTCCTCTTAATATTTCCTCTTTTGTGTTTTCCATGATGGACTTCATAGCTATTAAATGGCCCATGACATTTCACTAAATGGATGCACCCAAACTGATTGAGCCAAGTTCCTCCTGATGGGAATCTAACTTATTTATACTTTCCAAAACAAATCATGCCATACCCAATGTTCTCATACCTATTTTTCTGTATTTTGGAGTACTTCCATGAGTTAGACTGCCAGAAATGGAATTACTGGATCAAAGAAAACCTGTATTTTTTATGGCTCTTAATACATGTACCAGAATTCATCTCCCAAATTTCACCTTGATTTTCCCTGGTACCAATAATGTATGAGGACTATTGTACACCTTTGCTAGCTCTGGATATTATAATTTTTAAGTTGCTAACAAAGTAGTGAAAGAACTTGTTTTATTTTTAATAAAACCTAAATGTCTTTTCAAGCCAAGACATTTTCTGTAGTATCTTTGACTGTGAGTATGTAGCTGCATGTAAACCATTATTTTCTTTCATAAAAGTAGCAACATGGATACATTTCTTTTTTAAAAAAATTTTTTTAACGTTTATTTATTTTTGAGACAGAGAGAGACAGAGCATGAGCAGGGGAGGGGCAGAGAGAGAGGGAGACACAGAATCTGAAATGGGCTCCAGGCTCTGAGCTGTCAGCACAGAGCCCGACGCGGGGCTCGAACTCACGGACCGTGAGATCATGACCTGAGCTGAAGTTGGCTGCTTAACCAACTGAGCCACCCAGGCGCCCCAACATGGATACATTTCTATCTAAAATTCCAAGCTGAACAATGGGGGACACAGTGTACACCTTTGAAGGCTTTGTGGCATATTTTGACATTTTAAGTGTATTTATTCAGTCTTTATTGAACACTTAGTATATGCCAGCCTCCACTGCATATGCTGGGATACAAAGAGTAACGGACAAGGGTGAAGGGCATTACCAGCACAAGAAATAGCATTTGCAAACCAATGTGATGTGTGACAAAAAGTGATGTTTTCATAAAACTATAGTTGCTCATTATTTTGGAGAAAAAAGGCACTGTATTAGTTATCTACTGCTGTATAACAAACTACTCTGGAACACGGCTTCAAACAACAATGCCTTAATATTTCTCATAATTGTATGCATTGGATAGATGGTTTTTCTGCTAGCTTTGGCTGAGTACACTCACGTAGCTGCATTGGCTTGGGTTAGACTCAGCTGGGATATCCAAGATAGCTTGGCAACCCTCTCCATGAAGTCGCTCATACTTAAAGGGCTGGACCAGACTGCACTTTTTCACATGATACCAGCGGAGTTTCAAGAGGGAGAGCCCCAGTGTATAAATACTTATCAAGCTTCTGCTTCGGTCACAGGTGTTGACTTCCTAGTGCTCAATGCAAGTCACAGGCCAAACCCAGTCTCAACATAGGAGGTCTATTACATGGACCTTGAGAGCTGTGACTCTTTGGAATTCCTTAGAGAAACAGTTTCTCACAGTTAAAATTAGGAGAACAATGGGCAATGAGACTAGATACAGATACCAGATTGCTGCAGCCTTCATGAGATAAACTGGGTTAAAGGTTTTATATACACCCCAAAGAATGACTGGAAAGTTTTTAACAGTTTTGGAGGTATGGAATGGGTCTTGTGAAGGTACCACGCTATGATATCTATGTTTAGAAAGATGACTTAGAAGAAACAGCATATTAGACATGAGATCATTAGGACACAACCAAGATCATTATGGTGGAAACTTCACAAAGAAGAAGAAAAATAGTTGAAAAATATTTATTCATAATAACAGTAGTAAGATTTACTGAGCACCAACTATGTGACTTTACAACCCTATCTCCTATCCTTACCACAATCACTTTACACAGTCATACGTAAGTCTGTTTCACAAGATTAAGACAACAGGCAAATGGTTGAGTAGCATTCTGAGGTATTTAAGGCAGGTTTGTGGGAGAACTAGGATTCAATCCTCCACCTCTTTGAAGCCAAAGTCATTGGTTTTCTCAATCTTGCTGCAGAATGACAGGCAAGAAATGGACTGAATGGTGAAAAGTTAAAGTGGCTGACAAACTGTGAGAGGAAAACTACATGCTTCTTTCTCGTATTTATTACTCATGGTTTAAACTTTCAGGGAAGGGCAGGTGTCCTGGCTGGTAGATGCTGGGGTCCAAGTGAGGAAGGGAAAACGGGAAGGGGAGAGAAGGACTGAACACAGTGACTTGGCATCTTTGGCATAAACACTGAGAGTTTCTGATCACTGCTCCAGTAGCAACAAGCTTTGAGCAGCCAGGACTTACCCTGGGAAGAGATAGCAAATCAAGAGAGTTATTGGTATGATGCAGAGAAGATGCATAATGAAATGCAATTTAAATTCTGCATTCATTTTTTTTTCTTTTCTTTTTCTTTTTTTTCTTTTTTTTTTTTTTTTTTAACACCAACTCCCTCCTACCCTCCTCATTTCTCCCTTTCAACTGGCTCTTTGTGGGTGGGTTTCATTTCTTCTGAAATGCCTACTTCCTTCCTCTTTTGTCTTTCTGTCTTGGTCCCTGGGGAGAATGGAAATTAGCTAAGTGTGATGGGTGTTCAGGAGGCAGGCTTTGGTTCTTAGCCAAAAGAGAACTAATTCCCCCAAGAGTAGCCAAAAGTATCAGCTTTACAACCGCCCTTCTTAGAGCTGAAAGGGTTTCTTTGTTTCTTCAATATTCCGAGCTGGGGCAATTGCAATCTGTTTTAAGAAATCCATGATCACACCCAAACAAATCTCTCAAATCAATTCAAATATCAATTAACATGTATTGAGCTGTAAGGAGGGGCATCAGATTGGAGATACGTAAAGCAGGAAAAAAACAAAAGCCTTTACTTACAATGAATGTACAGCCTTTATGGGTGGGGGGATCGAGTCTTACAGCAGGAAGTTCCATCATGTAAACAATAATCATAATGTAAAGTGGACTGAAATAAGTGCTAAGTAGAGGTCTGTACCTGATGCTGTGGGGAGACAGAGCAAACAAAATTTCATGAAAGGAAAGACATTTCAGCTGGTCTCTGAAAGATGAGAAGGGGCTAAGAAGAACCTTCAAGGCAGAACATAGCCTGAACAAGAGTGCAAACCTGGGAAGTGCCCGATGTGGTTAGGGAATGGCGGAATTGTAGGGGTTAAGAATTACAAATATTTGGCCAATATAAGAAATCTCAGGATTTTCTGAAATAAACCCATTTTCTCCTCCAATACACTGTCCTCTGAAACACTGCCATTCATTAAAAAAAAAAAAGTCAAGACACCACTAATCTTAGATTATTTTTTATCTTCATTAGTTATACTAAAGCAGTGAACACTTTGACCCTTATTCATCGACTCTTCAGGGATTTAGCAAAGAGGTAACAAAGGGTGACACATCAAACCACATTCAGCAATTATTTGTTATTTCCACGTACTCTGTCTGGCACATAGTATATTCTTTTTTTTTTTTTTTTTTTTTTTTTTTTTTTTTTTTAACGTTTTATTTATTTTTGGGACAGAGAGAGACAGAGCATGAACGGGGGAGGGGCAGAGAGAGAGGGAGACACAGAATCGGAAACAGGCTCCAGGCTCTGAGCCATCAGCCCAGAGCCTGACGCGGGGCTCGAACTCACGGAGCGTGAGATCGTGACCTGGCTGAAGTCGGACGCTTAACCGACTGCGCCACCCAGGCGCCCCGGCACATAGTATATTCTTAATACATACTTGTTGGCCCGTATAAATGAAGGCATATGATCCACAATGATAACTTACCATATGCCATTTTACATTACTCAGACCTAATAGAAGTATTAAGTTACTTAGTGTCACTTAATACTGTGATGTGTCTGTCTGGATAGGCTGGGTTATGGTGTGGTAACAAACAGCTCCAAAATCTCAGTGGCTCAACATAATGCAGGTTTATTTCTTGCTCATCCTGCATGTCCAGTGCAGATTAGCAGCAAGATCATCTCATAATAATGATTCAGGAATCCAGGAGGCTTCATCTTGACTCAAGCTTCCACAGTCATCAAGACAAGGAGACAAGGATGTAACAAATCTTCCACTAGCTCTTAGAGTTCCATCCAGATGTGACATAACTCACTTAGTCTCACATTTCATTCAAAGCAAATCATATGGCCAGATCTGACTTCGGAAGCAAGGAAGAAGGGAATCAAAATATTTGTGAATAGCTCTAATGACCATCACATTGGGTCAGTCACATGTTTGGTCCCCTTAACTCAGCTTTCACAATATTCATCTGTGAAAGAATATTATGAAAATACTATTTCCTTTGTGTACATATGCAAGTTTATACCAGATTTTGTATATAAATAAAATTATTCCCAAATTTTCTTAACAGAATTCTCTGCTAGTAGAGCAAATCACAGTATTTTGCCTTAAATCACTTTAAATCTCAGCATTGTTTCCATGTCAATGGCAGCCCATTTAGTGCTTCTTGCCTCTTACAAGATGATAGCATTTACTCTGGAAACCTTATTCAGTCATTGAACATCTTGCAGAAAATTTAGCTAGTGTAGACATATGCCTAGCACTTGTACTAACATTTTCTATCTTCTATTCTGACACTTATTAGATGATTGCTTTAAAGCTATTTTTGAAGAGAGGACTTGAAAGAGGAGAATGGATCAATCACTGTTTAGCCTGCTAGACCCTCTTTGATGTACGGTAACCAAAAGTCATTCTCATCACATCACAGAAGGTTTAGGTGAGGCAAGCTTGTGATCTCAGCTGAATTCTTACTATACGATAGGCTCTCTAGTGTCCCCACACAGGGGATGTAATTCAGTTTATAATAAAAGCTCAGTGTCCTTATTGCTGTTACTATACACAGCAGACTTACTATATACCATCTATTGTATTTTTTTGGATGAAAGAGAAAGTATTAGATTATGTCCTGACTGCCTTTCAAAGTCTACTTAACCAATTCACTGCTGCTAATTAGCATCTGGGTGCCCTGGTAGGGCACCACCCTGGGTAATTCCTAGCCTTCCTCATGTATCAGACCTCCATAAGACTACTGTCCCCTTGTGGTGATGAACAAATTTATGTCCTTTCCATGGTAAACATGAGTGTGTTTTCAAAGAACTTGGAATATGTTGGCCATCTCATTGCATTATCCATCAATTGGAATCACAGAATAAGGTAAAATAAAGTCCAAAGATAGCTTTGTATGTTGACCCTCACTAGAAGAAATACTCAATGGCGAGAGAGTTTATAGATAACCTAGTTTCTCAACCTCTCAGCCTTTTGCAACAATAATGTACTTGCCACCTCAGCAGACATAATATATAATCAATACTTAGATGGCCATTATTGCTGTTGGGCATAAAAAATGCATTCAAAAGACAGGAGAATCTTCTGGAGACACTCATATTGTCAAGCAGGGAAGTCCTTAGGGAGAGTTTTCCTCCAAAAGCAGACAGCCAGAGGAAATGTTGACAATGTCAAATGTCAGGCAGAATTTCTAGGACAGCGATGCACTATGGGTCTCTTCCCTCCACTAGCAGGCTCCTAGACAGAAGACTGACTCTCGATGATGAATCAAAGGATCCATTTAGGGTGTCCAAATATTTCCTTTACTGTTCTGTTTCAGAACTTTCCCCCAACTCCCTAATGTTATGAAGAGCAAGGATTAAGCTTTTCTATCATCATAACCACACTAATGAATACTAATTGAACATAAGGAAGTTGAGACACAGAGAAAAAAAAAAGCCAAACAAACAAACAAAAAAAAACACCTCTGGCACTGAATGTAACAAAATATTTTTCATTGTAAATATGAGTAAAAGAATTTGATATGGCTCAGCTAATCTCACTCAAGGGCTATCATCTACATTGCCAAGCAGAACTGAGGAAGAAAAATAACTGATTAAAAGATTACTTAGGGTTTGAGTCTCTATAAGACACTCTCTGAACCTTATTCTTTGAGAAAGTAGAGATATAGTTGATTTTTCCAGAGAGTTTATCTTCTAGAGACTCAGAGTAGTTTTGTACAAAGCCAGAATTAGGTCATGCTTTCCAAGATCAATAGCTGTATATTAAAAACTTTAGAAATATATATTGATAAAATATATCTCATTTATTTTGTGAAAAACAGAACTATAAGGGGATATGGAATGAGAACAGGCATATTAAAATGCTAACAAAGAAATCTCCTCACAACTCCCCCCTCCCCACCCCCCAAAAATATTCAAGTAAGCATGTGGCATTTGCAATCAGGCTGCAACGGGGGGGTCAGAGATCAAAAATAAATGGTGGGCCACAACATGCAGAGCTTTTAAAAAATAATGTCACATTCTTTCATTCCCAGCATAAGAAATGGGCAACTTGTTCAGGGCAAATAATTGTTTGAACTGAGGATTTTATTATTAATCTCTGAAGACTGCTGAATTTAGGGTCACAGTAAGGGTTGATTAGGTACAAGGTGCATAAAGCTCTCCTCTGTCGATGCTATTGAAAGAAGCAAGTAATTTAGATTCAGAATTGGTCTTGGATTGAAGCTCACTCCATTACCGACCATTTTCAATTTCAGCTATACAATAAACATCAAGCTCGGCAAGGAAATTAGTACATTTGGTAATGTATTGGAAGAGATGGGTGGGTCTTTGACAAGATGACACTTATCACCAAAGCTTCAGTTAATGAAACCCTTGAGTGGTATCTGCGTTTGACATATTTTGACATTTTTTGAAATCACATCCAGCGTTTTTTCCCCCACAATGTTCTTCTTTATGAGAGAAAAAAAATCCATCTATCTTTAAAATGAGTACTGGAGTACTGCAATATTATTGGGGAAAAAAAATTAAAAAGATGCTGCCTGCCACTGACAGGAAGAACAGGGTACTTTCTCAAAATCCGTAAGAAGCAACAGATTCACAGGATAAATCTTATTCAAATGAAGTCCATAATGCATTTCCAGGAGAAGCTTCAAGTTTAAGTGGAGCATGTTTTTATCATACCTTTCCTGAAAGTACCTTTCACTATAAAATGTGATCTCATTAATGTGACTACAATTTACATTGCTGAAAAAAAAAAACAACTCAAAAAAATCCTGCCAATTTTGAGTAATTATTTCCTGCACAAAATAGTTTTATTTCTTTTTTTCTTTTTTTTCTTGCAAGGAAACTGCTTTTACTTTAGTAAAGGTGGGACTTTTAAAAGAGAAAATAATGAAAGGAAACAGAAAATGAAGGCCATATACCAAAAAAAAAAAAAAAAAAAAAGTCAAGAAAGAAAAATTTCGGGGAAAAATAAAAGTACAAAATAGGAGGAAAGCAGATAAGAATGAAGGCATCAAGAATGAACAATTTCTGGCCTCAAACTAGTTCTGAGTAGATCACAACCCATATTCTCTCACCAGAGTTCTCACGTTTATGTATAATTAAATGCTGTTTTATTGCCAACTGGCCTAGATAATGAAAAACTAGAAAAAGAAGAAAATGCTTCCAAAGTGACTGAAAATTTAGGTTCACACATTCTGAGGAGTGGTTTTTGTTATTTACTTTTTAGTTTTTTCTGAAAGCTGGGTGAAATTATTATGTATTCAGATATTTTAAATCTCACACAGCTCTATTGTTCAAGCCATGTTTTTTATCCAGTGCTGGGAGAACAGTGTAACAAAAAATACAAAGCGTTCTAAATGGGGGGGCCTCTCTGAACCCTACCAGACCTGGGGTGGCACTTGCAGTGTGGTAGGCCCAGCCGGGTGGTCTCTCTCATCTATCATTTACCCACCACGAGGAGGAGGTCACCTTGAAGTCTGGAATGGGGGATAGGAGAGAGAAAGAGCATGAGGGAGGCAGAAAGAGCTGAGTGAGGAAAGAAAAAAGGCTGCTTAGATACTCTCGAAGAATTCAAAACACATCAAGAGGACTCTTTTTTAACCTCCACTCTGTAGGTGATTTCTTTAAAACCTTTAGACTCCTACCCTTTCTGACTTCCATAATCCAAATTTAAGACCCCAGATGCTACAGGGAAGGGAAGGGAAAAAAAAAACCCCTAACTTCTGTATTGGCTCCAGGTCTTAATACTGTCACCTCAAAAAGCGGAATTCAACATTTCCCTGACTGCGGACTCTGATCCCTACCTCCTAAAATAAAATAACATCATTTAAAATGCAAGGAGCATTGTGGAATTCTTCGATCATCTAATAATCAGGACCTGATGATTATTTCTACTAGTCCTCACTTGTCCTATAGGTGTGGGAAAAGATGAGTTAACTGTATTTAAGGATGACAAGTCACCTGACATATTACAGTTCAACTGTTTTTAGTATCATAGTATGACCATAATATCATATGACTCTATGCTCCGTAAGAGTTTTCCTTTCATTTTCATTTCATTTCCTTTCATTCCTTTCATTTCTGATAGTAATAATAATAAAAGTGGAATAACCAAACTTTGCATGAGAGGTTATTACTTACTATATTCAGTGATGCTATTTAGCTGCAAGGCACTGGAACATTTTACCACTAGGTCTATTTTGATTAGTTGATACCCACATCACAGCAGTTAAGTATTTATTTCCTGATGTTAAAATATTTACCAGAATGGTCACCAATGAAGCACTTTTTATCATTATAATTCATTAATTACTTGTGTAAGTATTTGTTTAATGTCTCCTCACACCCTCAAACTCTCACCACTTGAGAGCGCAAGGAACAATTTCTTTCTTGTATCTCCTCTGCTTAGGGCATTCTTGTCATATAGTAGCCACTCAAGAAATTGTTTTTTGAATGACTCAGGATTCCCCATATATCCACATTTTAGGAGTTGTAACAGCCCTGGAAGAATAATCATTTTAATCTCTTTGTAGCATTAACTGCTAATTCTTTACGAGTCATTCTGGCATTGAAAATGTAAAAAGTGGAGGAACATTTTTTGCTGCGAATTATTATTTGATCTCCTGGTTTTTTAATACGATGTTTTTTGGATCAGCTTTGCCTGATGTCTTGTAGTTCAATGTCTTCAAAATTAAACCTCCAGTCTTCTGCAGGGTAGAGAATGAGAAGTAACCCAGCTGCTTGTGGTGGAGTAGAAGTGGGGGTCCAACTGTGAATTATAGGATTTTATGGTAATTCCTGTTTTCAGCATTAACTGAATACCATTTTCAAAGGACATTGTGCCTACAGTTCATGAACTTTTCTGGAATAATTTGATATGAATCATTTGGAGATGGGGCTTCTTAGGCTACTAGTCTAAGCTTCAGGTTTCTTTTGTCTAGGTCAAAATATTATCACTGTTTCTCGTCTCCCATTTTCCTTGTCTTTGTGTTGTTTTGCCATTTTTAAAATTTCTACAGTTCTATTATTCTAGTGTGGTTTGGGAAGAAGCATGGGTCAAAGCAGGTGTTAGTTTATTATCTAATAGTTTAATATAGTTTTCCCCAGTTATAATTACAAAATGTTTCATATAAACAACAGACTATAACATACATATAAGAGTATATTTGCATATAAAACATACATAGGCATGTATGTGTGTATATTTTTGCCCATGTGCTCACACATATGTATGAACCATATAATATGTCCTATCAATCTATCCATCTATCTACCATCTGTATTTGGAAAGTGAAAGAATAATATAATAAACACCTACATCCCCACCACCTAAATAAATACGCTTGTGCTTCTTGTCTTCTCCTGCCTCCCCACTAAAGGGAATGATTGTCCCAAATTTTGTCTTTAAAATTGTCTCATTTTTCATTTTTTCTCACTTATGTATATTCCTGAATTAACACTTTACTAAATTATGCTATAGTACTAACTTATACAAAGAGATGTTTATTTATTTATTGATTGATTGATTGATTGATTGATTGATTGATTTTTTGCTCAAGTATACATTGGTGCTGGTTGGCTGGGTGCCTATGAGTCAGCTTTGGCTCTGTTCCATGTCTTCATTTCATGACTCAGGCTACAGGAATAGCACCTATCTCAGTGTCATTGTAAAGGAAAATGAGAAAAGGCAAAACCGTGTGATGACTCTTATAGCTGCCAGAAAATGGCACATATCAATTCCATCGTTTCACTGGCTAAACCTGTTATCAGTTAGAAGGATGTATCACAGGAGGGACACTACAAGAAACAGCAAAGGACAGGGATGTATAACCCCCTTACAGAAAATTATAGTGAAGAGTAAAAAACAATAGTACAATTGACTGCAATCTGCTGTCTTGGTCACAAATATTCATCTTACTCTTTCATGTAATAATACACTCTCCCCATCCCCAAGGAAATGATATATCCCATCACAGCACCAGACTATAGATCCAGGATTTTGTGATCACCTTAACATCAGATCCAGATATAGCTCTTCTTCATTTATAGACCCATGAACTAAAACTAAAACTATCTGCCGAACAGAATTCTGAGCACTGAGTAATCGTTGTAAGACCCTCCACCATCATGGGAAAAATGCCTCTTGATGAAGCTCATTTTTCTCTTTATGTATCTACCTCTCCAGCCCATGCTTCTAGAGAACTCTTGACTCTACTGTCTCGGCAGGTTTTCCTTGTCCCTTATCCTCACTGGACCACATCTGAAAAGAGCACTGGAGAATATGTTGTCTTGGGGATGACAATTTTCTTGCTCTTAGAACAGACAGTTGTTTTTTTGTTTTTTTTTTTTTTTTTTTTTTAATCTAGGCTGATGGCTATTTTGGCAGTATGAATCTCTCAACAACTTCATCAGCTTTTTATACCAACAGCCACATCGGCAATTTTTTTTTCAAGACATGCTTCTCTTCTGTAGACTTACACAGAGGATTTTTTTGTTGTTGTTGTTTAGCTTATCAGACTTCTGTGGGGGAAGACATATGCTTAGGCTCTTTTAGGCCATTTGTGCACCTGAAAAGATTTACCAGCTATTGCTATAATCAGTTCAACAAAAAGCACCCCTAGCACCTTTGATTTGGTCTATGACTCCCCAAATCTAAGTTTTAATCAGCTTTTGTCACTCAGAGGTATTCTTAGCTTTACTTTTGGCTATGAGAATAAGTTGCATCTTCCAACCCTCCAAATCCCCAGCTTTCTGACTTTCTTTCGTTTCTTTTCATATTTGCTTACAAATTGGCCAATGCTTTTGTGAGCTCATTTCTTTTTCTATACCACCATGTCAAATGAAGCCAATAGCGCTTAGGATTCGCTAGTAATTTTGTTTCCAAATCTCTTAGCTTAATGTCACAAAGTCATTGAGTACATTATCTGTGTTTTAGGTTATTATAGCTATAGTTTCATTAAATGTTTTGCCACTGCATAATGAGTTGCTATCCTCCTAGCCTCTAATCCTGCTACCCACTACTCTGTGACAAACTTAGTGGGACATATTTTAGGGGTTTTGTTATGGCAGCATCTACTGTAAGGTAACAAGCTCTATGTTACAAAAATGAAGAAGTATTTCTTACTCATGTTATATAGTTCTACCTTGACTATGTGTTGGCTGAAGCTTTATTCCCTGTGTACTCTTCCAGGATGAAGAGAACAGACCCTATGTAGGACATGCTATGCTTGTGGCAGATGGAGGAGGGTGATGGCAGAACCATATGATGATTCTTGAAGTTTACTCTCAGAAGTGGCATGCATCACTTCTACTCACATTCAATTTCAAAAGTAAGTCACACGACTGACTAACATCAGTGTTATAAAAAATAAAATCCACAACAAAGATAGGGTAGTGAATATTTTGAGTAAATAATACAATATACCATAATCCCTGAATACATTGCTTTGTTTTGCATGTTTTTGAACTTCATATAAAGAAAATCATAAATTACATATTCTTTTGTGACTTATATTTTTTGGAGTTCAAGATTTTATTTCGAGATTTCATCCATGTTAATGTATATAGTGTTGTTCACTCATAATGCTATATAGTGCTCCATTGTGTATGTGTGTGTGTTCTCTCTCTCTCTCTCTCTCTCTCTCTCTCTCTCTCTCTCTATATATATATATATATATATATATATAAATTTATCTATCCATTACAGCTGTTTCCAGTGTTTGTTTATTTTTCTTATTTTACACAATGCTTTTATAAAATCTTTTATGAGTCTTTCAATGCATACATGAAAATGTTGTTTTGGAATATATACAAGGAGTGAAATTTGGGGGTCATACAGTTTATATATCTTCAGATGTGTTCATTAATGCTGGATTTGTTTTCTAAAGTAATTGTATCAATTTATATTTCAGCAAAAAATATGTAAGAGTTCTCATTGTTCCATACTCTTGAAACATTTGGTATTGCCAGACATTTTTTTTTTTTTGGCTGTTTTTTTTTTTTTCAATTTCTTTTTTCAATATATGAAGTTTATTGTCAAATTGGTTTCCATACAACACTCAGTGCTCATCCCAAAAGGTGCCCTCCTCAATACCCATCACCCACCCTCCCCTCCCTCCCACCCCCCATCAACCCTCAGTTTGTTCTCAGTTTTTAAGAGTCTCCCATGCTTTGGCTCTCTCCCACTCTAACCTCTCTCTCTTTTTTTCCTTCCCCTCCCCCATGGGTTTCTGTTAAGTTTCTCAGGATCCACATAAGAGTGAAAACATATGGTATCTGTCTTTCTCTGTATGGCTTATTTCACTTAGCATCACACTCTCCAGTTCCATCCACGTTGCTACAAAGGGCCATATTTCATTCTTTCTCATTGCCACATAGTACTCCATTGTGTATATAAACCACAATTTCTATATGCGTTCATCAGTTGATGGACATTTAGGCTCTTTCCATAATTTGGCTATTGTTGAGAGTGCTGCTATAAATATTGGGGTACAAGTGCCCCTATGCATCAGTACTCCTGTATCCCTTGGGTAAATTCCTAGCAGTGCTACTGCTGGGTCATAGGGTAGGTCTATTTTTAGTTTTTTGAAGAACCTCCACACTGTTTTCCAGAGTGGCTACACCAATTTGCATTCGCACCAACAGTGCAAGAGGGTTCCCGTTTCTCCACATCCTCTCCAGCATCTATAGTCTCCTGATTTGTTCATTTTGGCCACTCTGACTGGCGTGGGGTGATATCTGAGTGTGGTTTTGATTTGTATTTCCCTGATGAGGAGCGACGTTGAGCATCTTTTCATGGGCCTGTTTGCCAGACATTTTTAACACAACTGTCAATTAGGTGAGTATCTCAGTGAGGTTTATAACTATTGTATTTATCTGTTTACATATTGCATGTTTACATATTGCATGTGTCTGTGGGCCATTCATATGTCCTTCTTTGTGATATATCTAAATGTCTCTTTGAGGCCTTTTTCTTCTGGATTATTTATAATTTTGTATTGATTTTTAGGAGGAATTGAAAAACATACATTATCAATACTATTACTTTATTGGTTATATGTGTTTCAAACATTATATGAACTGTGGCTTGCCTTTTCACTTTTAAAATGGTATCTCTGACAAAATCTATAATTTATCGAACTCAACACCCAAAAACCAAATAATCCAGTGAAGAAATGGGCTAAAGACATGAATAGACACTTCTCCAAGGAAGACATCCAGATGGCCAACTGACACATGAAAAAAATGCTCAACATTAGGGAAATACAAATCAAAACCACCATGAGATACCACCTTACACCTGTCAGAATGGCTAATATTAACAACTCAGGCAACAACAGATGTTGGTGAGGATGCGGTGAAAGAGGATCTCTTTTGCATTGTTGGTGGCAATGCAAGCTGGTGCAGCCACTCTGGAAAACAATATGGAGGTTCGTCAAAAAACTAAAAATAGAACTACCCTATGACCCAGCAACTGCACTACTAGGCATTTATCCACAGGATACAGGTGTGCTGTTTCACAGGGACACACGCACCCCAATGTTTATAGTAGCACTATCAACAGTAGCCAAAGTATGGAAAGAGCCCAAATGTCCCTCGATGGATGAATGGATAAAGAAGATGTGGTATATATATACAATGGAGTATTATTCGGCAATCACAAAGAATGAAATCTTGCCATTTGCAACTATGGATAGAACTGGAGGGTATTATGCTAAGTGAAATTAGTCAGTCAGAGAAAGACAAAAATCATATAACTTCACTCATATGAGGACTTTAAGAGACAAAACAGATGAATATAAGGGAAGGGAGACAAACATAATATAAAAACAGGGAGGGGGACAAAACAGAAGAGACTCATAAATATGGAGAACAAACTGAGGGTTGCTGGAGGGGTTGTGGGAGGGGGGATGGGTTAAATGGGTAAGGGGCATCTACTCCTGAAATCTACTCCTAAAATCATTGTTTCACTATATGCTAACTAATTTGGATGTAAATTTTACAAAATAAAAAATAAAATTAAAAAATAAATAAATAAATAATTTAAAAATTAAAAAAAAATTCAGCAAACTAAGAAAAAAAAATAAAATGGTATCTTTGACAAAAGAAGTTTTGATTTTAATGTAGACAAGTCCATCGGTATTTTTTTTTATAAGTAGTGTTTTTTTCTATCTTGTATAAGTAATCCTTGTCTACATCAAGGTCATAAAGATATTGAATTTTCAAATAAGAATTTTATAGTTTTGCTTTCTACAATGAAGGGTTTTTTTTAAGCTTTTATTTAAATTCCAGTTAGTTAACATTGAGTGTAATAATATTAGTTTCAGGTGCGGAATTCGGTGATTCAACACTTACATACAACACCTGAAGTTCATCAGAATATAATGAAGTCTTCAATAATACATTTGGAATTGATTTCTATGTATGCTGTATGATATATGAATTAAATTTTATTTTTCCAACTTGAAAATCAATTGTCTAAGTATATTTTATTGTGTCCTTTCATATTTATATACATTATTCAAAAGTATATTTTAAAATTACAATATCTAATTGTATAAAAATGCAGTTTATTTTTATATATTGATTTTATAACCACTAATCTTGCCAAATTCTCTTACTAATTAAAAAAATTTGATTTTAGATCAATGTTTATAGAATAGCATTACTTACGAATAAAAACAACTTTTTGTTTATTTTCCAATCCTCATACCCTTGTTTCATTAAAATTTTTTTGTCTTATTTAACTGCTAGGACTTTAATGGAAGTGTTGACAGTGGGTATTACTCTCTTGTTCCTAAGTATAAGGAAATGCTTTTTAACATTTCACCATTTATCATAATGTCTGCTGTAGAGTTTCCTTTTTTTCTCTTCTTTACTTGATAAACATACAAATTATATTAACAGATTTTCTAACATCATATTAACCTTACATTTCTGGATATATGTCTAACTTGGTAATGTTTCTTTTTTAAAAATATTTTTGTAAATAGTTAGAAACAGTTTGCTAATATTTTGTTTAGGATCTTAGCATATTTGAGTAAGATTAGCTTACAACTAACCTTCTCTGTATTGTTCTTCCCCTCACACTTGATGTTGTTTTGTTTTATCAAATCTATATTAGATTCACAAAGTGTGTTAAGGAACGGTGGTATGTTTCTATCTTCTGAAAACTTTCTGTAAAATTTGAATTGTCTGTTCCTTACACGTTCATTAGAAGGTACTTGACAAACAAACTAGGTCTCTTTCTTTTCTTTTTTCTTTCAAAAAAGTCATTATTGTTGATTTCATTTTTATATGGTCATAGAATTATGTAGTGCTTCTAGTCTGTTTGAGTCAGTTTTGATAAAATATTCTTCTTTCCCCCCATCTTAAGTTTTCAAATTTACTGGAATAAAGTTGTTCATGATATTCTCTTATGTACTTTTACATTTGTTTCATTTAAAGTTATGTCCTTTTTTCAATCCTAATATTTTATTTATTATCTGTCCATTTTGTTTTTTCTTGAACAATCTTCATGGAGGTATATCTATTTTATTAATTTTTTTCAAGTATTCAACTTTTGGCTTTGCTGGTCATTTGTCTTTTTTTCCTGTTTTATTATTACCTATGATGCAACTTCTATAGATTTTTTAAAATATTAAGATTATTCATAGGCCACTGGGATGCACAAAGCTTTGATGCAAACATTTCTAAAGGTGGTAGTGAATAAGAATGTAAACCTAGAAAAACAATTTGGTTGCATCAAAACAAAGAATATAATTTAGAAGCAGAGAATTCTGTTTTTGTTTTTCAAATGGTATGGATCTCTATGGTACTTTTCTTACTGACTCCTCTTTAAAATCCTGAGTTTAATACAGAAGTTGACTCTAAACTCTATATAGTTGTTCTCTAGTTCAAGATTAAAGAATAGTTCTCTTCATCTAAATTTTCTAACATCAAGATTCCTGGTGAAAGTGGCAAAATAAACAGATGGCTTATGTCTGAAAATTACATAGTGCTTTCCTGACTTTAAGAAAAATTGTGTCGCCAAAGTAAAACTGAAAAGATTTTAGTACTATATGTATAACATAATAAAGCACTAGATATACACCTGGAGAAAAGTCATTGGACATAGTTAAAATTTGGCTACAGATATACAACTTTCATCCTATGATAAGAATAGGGTTTCACGGTTCTAGGGTTTGGAAGATGGCGGCATAGGAGGACGCTGGGCTCACCGCATCCTGCTGATCATTTAGATTCAACCCACACCCGCCTAAATAACCCAGAAAACCACCAGAAGACTAGCAGAATGGATTCTCCGGAGCCAAGCGTAGACGAGAGGTCCATGGAAGAGGGTAGGAAGGGCGGAGAGGTGGTACGCGCTCCACGGACTGGTGGGAGGGAGCCGGGGCATAGGGGCAGCCTGCTGGCCAAGCAGAGACCCCCGAATCTGGCTTGCAAAACCAGAGGGGCCAGATGGAGTGTGTTTGGACAGCAAGCGGGACTTAACATCTGGAAGGTTATAAGCTAACAGCTCTGCTCCAAGAGCGGGAGGGCTGGAGGACAACGGGAGGGAGAGTTGTTGAGCCCCGGGACAACAGAGCTCAGCTTGGCGGGGAACAAAGGCGCTCACCAGCGCCATCTCCCTCGCCCATCCCCCAGCCAAAATCCCAAAGGGAACCAGTTCCTGTCAGGGAACTTGCTTGCACCATGCAAACACCCAACACTGTGCTTCTGCGGATCCATCCCTCTGGTGGCGGTGGGTCTGACTCCCTCCCGGTGCCACAGGGCCCCTCCCGAAGAGGATCACCAAGGAAAAGTGAGCTGAGCCTGCTCCTCCCGCCCCTGTGCACCTTGCCGATCCACCCCAGCTAATACACCAGATCCCCAGCACCACAAGCTTGGCAGTGTGCAAGTAGCCCAGACGGGCCACACCACCCCAGTGAATCCTGCCCCTAGGAGAGGGGAAGAGAAGGCACACACCAGTCTGACCGTGGTCCCAGCGATGGGCTGGGGGCAGACATCAGGTCTGACTGCGGCCCCGCCCACCAACGCAAGTTATTCAAGACAGCACAGGGGAAGTGCCCCGCAGTCCAGCACCACTCCAGGGACTATCCAAAATGACAAAACGGAGAATTCCCCTCAAAAGAATCTCCAGGAAATAATGACAGCTAACGAACTGATCAAAAAGGATTTAAACAATATAACAGAAAGTGAATTTAGAATAATAGTCATAAAATTAATCGCTGGGATTGAAAACAGTACAAAGGACAGCAGAGAATGTCTTGCTACAGAGATCAAGGGACTAAGGAACAGCCAGGAGGAGCTAAAAAATGCTACAAATGAGATGCAAAATAAAATGGAGACAACCACAGCTCGGATTGAAGAGGCAGAGGAGAGAATAAGTGAACTAGAAGATAAAATTATGGAAAAAGAGGAAGCTGAGAAAAAGATAAAAAAAATCCAGGAGTATGAGGGGAAAGTTAGAGAACTAAGTGATGCACTAAAGAGAAATAATCTACGTATAATTGGTATTCCAGAGGAGGAAGAGAGAGGGAAAGGTGCTGAAGGTGTACTTGAAGAAATAATAGCTGAGAACTTACCTCCCTGATCTGGGGAAGGAAAAAGGTATTGAAATCCAAGAGGCACAGAAAACTCCCTTCAGACTTAACTTGAATCAATCTTCTGCATGACATATCATAGTGAAACTGGCAAAATACAAGGATAAAGAGAAAATTCTGAAAGCAGCTAGGGATAAACGTGGTCTAACATATAAAGGAAGACCGATAAGACTAGCGACTGATCTCTACTGAAACTTGGCAGGCCAGAAAGGAATGGCAGGAAATCTTCAATGTGATGAAGAGAAAAAATATGCAACTGAGAATACTTTATCCAGTAAATCTGTCATTTAGAATAAAAGGAGAGATAAAGGTTTTCCCAAACAAACAAAAACTGAAGGAATTCATCACCACTAAACCAGCCCTACAAGAGATCCTAAGGGGGATCCTGTGAGACAAATTACCAGAGACATCGGTACAAGCATGAAACCTATGGACATCACAATGACTCTAAACTCATATCTTTCTATAATAACACTGAATGTAAATGGACTAATGTGCCAACCAAAACACATAGGGTATCAGAATGAATAAAAAAACAAGACCCATCTATTTGCTGTCTACAAGAGACTCATTTTAGACCTGAGGACACCTTCAGATTAAAAGTGAGGGGATGGGGAACTATTTATCATGCTACTGGAAGTCAAAAGAGAGCTGGAGTAGCCATACTTATATCAGACAAACTAGACTTTAAATTAAAGGCTGTAACAAGAGATGAAGAAGGGCATTATATAATAATCACAGGTCTATCCTGTGAAGAGCTAACAATTATAAATGTCTATGGAATTATAAATGTCCTATAAATGTTAGGAAGAGCTAACAATTATAAATGTCTATGCACTGAATACAGGAGCCCCCAAATATATAAAACAATTACTCACAAACATAAGCAACCTTATTGATAAGAATGTGGTAATTGCAGGGGACTTTAACACCCCACTTACAACACTGGATAGATCATCTAGACACACGGTCAATAAAGAAACAAGGGCCCTGAATGATACATTGGATCAGATGGACTTGACAGATATATTTAGAACTCTGCATCCCAAAGCAAAAGAATATACTTTCTTCTCGAGTGTACATGGAACATTCTCCAAGATAGATCACATTCTGGGTCACAAAACAGCCCTTCATAAGTATACAAGAATTGAGATCATACCATGCATACTTTCAGACCACAATGCTATGAAGCTTGAAATCAACCACAGGAAAAAGTCTGGAAAACCTCCAAAAGCATGGAGGTTAAAGAACACCCTACTAAAGAATGGATGGGTCAACCAGGCAATTAGAGAAAAAATTAAAAAATATATGGAAACAAAGGAAAATGAAAATACAACAATCCAAATGCTTTGGGATGCAGCGAAGGCAGTCCTGAGAGGAAAATACATTGCAATCCAGGCCTATCTCAAGAAACAAGAAAAATCCCAAATACAAAATCTAACAGAACACCTAAAGGAAATAGAAGCAGAAGAGCAAAGACACCCTAAACCCAGCAAAAGAAGGGAAATAATAAAGAGTAGAGCAGAAATAAACAATATTGAATCTAAAAAAACTGTAGAGCAGATCAATGAAACCAAGAGTTGGTTTTTTGAAAAAATAAACAAAATTGATAAACCTCTAGCCAGGCTCCTCAAAAAGAAAAGTGAGATGACCCAAATAGATAAAATCATGAATGAAAATAGAATTATTACAACCAATCCCTCAGAAATACAAGCAATTATCAGGGAATACTATGAAACACTATATGCCAACAAACTGGACAACCTAGAAGAATTGGACAAATTCCTAAACACCCACACACTTCCAAAACTCAATCAGGAGGAAATAGACAGCTTGAACAGACCCATAACCAGGGAAGAAATCGAATCGGTTATCAAAAATATCCCAACAAATAAGAGTTTAGGACCAGATGGCTTCCCAGGGGAGTTCTACTAGACATTTAAAGCACAGATAATACCTATCCTTCTCAAGCTATTCCAAAAAATAGAAAGGGAAGGAAAACTTCCAGACTCATTCTATGAAGCCATATTACTTTGATTCCTAAACCAGACAGAGACCCAGTAAAAAAAGAGAACTACAGGCCAATATCCCTGATGAATATGGATGCAAAAATTCTCAATAAGATACTAGCAAATCGAATTCAACAGCATATACAAAGAATTATTCACAATGATCAAGTGGAATTCATTCCTGGGATGCAGGGATGGTTGAACATTCACAAATCAATCAACGTGATACATCACATTAATAAAAGAAAAGATAAGAACCATATGATCCTGTCAATCGATGCAGAAAAAGCATTTGACAAAATTCAGCCTCCTTTCTTAATAAAAACCCTCAAGAAAGTCGGGATAGAAAGAACATACTTAAACACCATAAAAGCCATTTATGAAAAGCCCACAGCTAACATCATCCTCAATGGGGAAAAACTGAGAGCTTTTTCCCTGAGATCAGGAACATCACAGGGATGTCCACTCTCATCGTTGTTGTTTAACACAGTGTTGGAAGTTCTAGCATCAGCAATCAGACAACAAAAGGGAATCAAAGGCATCAAAATTGGCAAAGATGAAGTTAAGCTTTCACTTTTTGCAGATGACATGATACTATACATGGAAATCCGATAGACTCCACCAAAAGTCTGCTAGAACTGATACATGAATTCAGCAAAGTTGTAGGATACAAAATCAATGTACGGAAATCAGTTGCATTCTTATACACTAATAATGAAGCAACAGAAAGACAAATACAGAAACTGATCCCATTCACAATTGCACCAAGAAGCATAAAATACCTAGGAATAAATCTAACCAAAGATGTAAAAGATCTGTATGCTGAAAACTACAGAAAGCTTATGAAGAAAATTGAAGAAGATATAAAGAAATGGAAAAACATTCCGTGCTCATGGTTTGAAAGAATAAATATTGTCAAAATGTCAATACTACCCAAAGCTATCTACACATTCAATGCAATCCCAATCAAAATTGCACCAGCATTCTTCTTGTAGCTAGAACAAACAATCCTAAAATTCGTATGGAACCACAAAAGGCCCCGAATAGCCAAAGTAATTTTGAAGAAGAAGACCAAAGCAGGAGGCATCACAATCCCAGACTTTAGCCTCTACTACAAAGCTGTAATCATGAAGACAGCATGGCATTGGCACAAAAACAGACACATAGACCAATAGAATAGAATAGAAACCCCAGAACTACACCCACAAAAGCATGGCCAACTAATCTTTGACAAAGCAGGAAAGAACATCCAATGGAAAAAAGACAGTCTCTTTAACAAATGGTGCTGGGAGAACTGGACAGCAACATGCAGAAGGTTGAAACTAGACCACTTTCTCACACCAATCACAAAAGTAAACTCAAAATGGATAAAGGACCTGAATGTGAGACAGGAAACCATCAAAACCCTAGAGGAGAAAACAGGAAAAGACCTCTCTGACCTCAGCCACAGCAATTTCTTACTTGACACATCCCCAAAGACAAGGGAATTAAAAGCAAAAATGAACTATTGGGACCTCATGAAGATAAAGTTTCTGCACAACAAAGGAAACAACCAACAAAACTAAAAGGCAACCAACGGAATGGGAAAAGATACTTGCAAATGACATATCGGACAAAGGGCTAGTATCCAAAATCCATAAAGAGCTCACCAAACTCCACACCTGAGAAACAAATAATCCAGTGAAGAAATGGGCAGAAAACATGAATAGACACTTCTCTAAAGAAGACCTCCAGATGGCCAACAGGCACATGAAAAGATGCTCAATGTCACTCCTCAACAGGGAAATACAAATCAAAACCACACTCAGATATCACCTCACGCCAGTCAGAGTGGCCAAAATGAACAAATCAGGAGACTATAGATGCTGGAGAGGATGTGGAGATACGGGAACCCTCTTGCACTGTTGGTGGGAATGCATACTGGTGCAGCCGCTCTGGAAAACAGTGTGGAGGTTCCTCAAAAAACTAAAAATAGACCTACCCTATGACCCAGCAGTAGCACTGCTAGGAATTTACCCAAGGGATACAGGAGTACTGATGCATAGGGGCACTTGTACCCCAATGTTTATAGCAGCACTCTCAACAATAGCCAAATTATGGAAAGAGCCTAAATGTCCATCAACTGATGAACGCATATAGAAATTGTGGTTTATATACACAATGGAGCACTATGTGGCAATGAGAAAGAATGAAATATGGCCCTTTGTAGCAACGTGGATGGAACTGGAGAGTGTGATGCTAAGTGAAATAAGCCATACAGAGAAAGACAGATACCATATGTTTTCACTCTTATGTGGATCCTGAGAAACTTAACAGAAACCCATGGGGGAGGGGAAGGAAAAAAAGAGAGAGAGGTTAGAGTGGGAGAGAGCCAAAGCATGGGAGACTCTTAAAAACTGAGAACAAACTGAGGGTTGATGGGGGGTGGGAGGGAGGGGAGGGTGGGTGATGGGTATTGAGGAGGGCATCTTTTGGGATGAACACTGGGTGTTGTATGGAAACCAATTTGACAATAAATTTCATATATTTAAAAAGAGTAAAATAAATAAAAAAAGAATTAAAAAAAAAAAAATAAATAAATAAATAAATAAATAAATAAAGTCCTTAAAAAAAAAAAAAAGAATAGGGTTTCATGGTGGCATTGTGTAGCCAACCGCAGCACCAATAATCTAAGTGAAGACCCAATGATAGGAAACAATGCTTAATTTTTTATTATATACTATTAACATACTCTCAAATAAACAGGTAAATTTATTTTTCAGCAGCACGTCCCCAAAGTGTCAACTCAATGTTACAGAAAACTTTTTTCCAGTAAGAATGGAATTAGGGCCACAGTGACTTTCTCGGAAAAAAAACAAACAAACAAACAAAAAAAAACCCACCAGTAGTAGAAGGTTAAAAATTCTAGGAAGGTTTGTAACTCTTTCTTTGATTTAAGACTGGGCAAAATTTTGGTTTGCATAACTCTTGAAGTAATTGAGGTCATTACCAATAGCAGTGAAGTAATTTGAGAAGTTGACATTTATTTATAAACCTGATATATTAAAATGACACAGGACTTCTGGAAATTTTCAATCAATTTAGTCTTTGTAGAACTCGTAATCAAATCACCAAAATAATATCTGGAATTCTATATAGATCTCAATAAAATATGGAAAATATAAAGAATAAAAGGAATTCCAAAGAGATCGCACTTAAATCATCATGTCCCCTCATATGTTTTGGTGTTCTCTTCCATGAGTATCTATTGCTGAAATTGGGAAAAGACGAATGTGGCAAAGATCTTCCTGCCAGCAAAACTGTGAGATGTTGATTAACTTCAAGCATGAGGTAAGGGTATTATTCAAAGCCCACTTGTAGTTAGTAATCTGCCCTTAATCACTTCCTAGATTAGTATTCTGTCCTTAATTACTCACTAGAGAACACTACTTCCTCTTTAGAAAGTTATCATTGCCCATGCACCATTGCCTCAGGACATTTCTCTAGGCTCTACCTCACAATTCTACTAGAGTAGTTTTCCATAATTCATTTCATTCCAATTTAATAATTTTTACTACCAGTGACCTATTGTTTCCTAAATGTTCTCCTTAAAAATGAAGGATTAAAATTTTCTTTATTCATCCTAAACAATAGTATCTATGAAATAATAGGTTGGATATACTAGTGACCTTTCTGGTATAAATTAACATAAACTATTAACTACTAAAATTGTTAAAATATGCAGTCCACTTGCTTCCACTTCTGGTAATGGTAGAACTTGGTATGTATTTTGGTATAATAATTTCACAAAAGACAACTAGAAAATTGGGAAAAGTATTTTTTTTTTTAATTATCTTGAAGTTAGTGTAGAGCCCACAAGATAATGAAGAACTACTGGTCTAGGATTCTAGGAAAAGAGGCAGCCAAAAGTGAGTCAGGAATTTAGGGCCACTTTTGCCCTAGTAGAATTTTCTGATTGTGGAATAAGCAACTGAGAGGCTGAAGGAAACTTTGACATCTTCATAGAGTTACATGAAGGAGATTTTAGTCCAGAGCCCACAGGTAATATGTAGACACAGTGAGCATTCCTGCTTTGGGATGAAACCACAAGAGATGTATCCTAAGGAACAGGGTAAGCAAGAAATAGATAAGTTCTTTTGTCCAGCCTTGAATTATCTTAATCCCTGAAACAGAATTAAAGTAATACCATATTATTACAGAGTTCAGGTATTTAAGAGTGTTTGTGTCCCCAGACATCTTAAGAAGCTTTTAGAGAAGAAGCAATAGCTCTTAGACACTACATTATTTCTATAAACAATTTAGAGCTGTAATTTCCAACACATAATTTTGAAAAATAGTCCCATAAGGAGAAGATGAGAAAAGCCCAGCAGAAACCCATAATAATAAAAATTATTTGACAGAGATTTCAGAAATAAGCATAACTAGATAAAGACTTTAAAGTTTTTTTTTCTTAGAAAAAAAGCACAAGTAGGGAAGGAGCAGAGAGAGGGAGAGAGAGAATCCCAAGCAGGCTCCACACTGTCAGCATAGAGCTTGACTTAGGACTCAAACTCATGAACCATGAGATCAGACATGAGCTGAAATCAAGAGTTGGACACTTAACTGACTAAGCCACTCAGGCGCCCTGATAAAGACTTTAAAATAAATCTGTTTATCATGCTCAAGAAGATAAAAAACAGATTCTTCCAGCAGAAAAAAAAAAACATAATGGAAACTCTAAAACTGAAAACAGGAACTGAAATAAAAAACTCAGTGAATGGGACTAATAGATCTCACCCAACCAAAAAGAAACTTAGTTACCTGGAAGATCCTCAGTAAAGCTTATAGAAATGAAACGATGGAAAATACAGAAAAGACAGTAAGAGATATAGAGGACACAGTGAGAAAGACTAATGTTTAAATGGAGTACTAAATATAAAGGAGAAAAAAATAGTGAGACTGAAGGAGGATGAGAGGATAGATATAATTATATTGAAGCAAATTCTGAAGTCATAATATCTAAAAACCACCCGAAACTAGAGTAGGAAATTAAGCTTTAGATTCAAGAGTTACCACAAATCCCAGGTAGAACAACTGAAACAGAAATTGACACTGAGGCATTCAAGGGTAAAACTGCTAAACCCTAAAAACGTAAAAAAATAAATCTAAAAGTCAGAGACAGGTTTTACCTTTAAAAGAACAATAACTAGACCTATAGCTTACTATTCAGGAAAAACAACTAACCTCATCTAATAATGAGATGGTATCTTCCAAGTGTTAAAAAAAAAAAAAGCTGTCAATCTCATTTCTAAAATTGATGGTGAAAAAAAAATTTCTCAGATTAACAAAATGAGGCAATTTCCCAGAAGCACACTAAAATGAACATTAAAGGATGTTCTTCAGACTGAAATGACAGAATAAAAAAGATCTCAGATTGAAGCTCAGAAATACTGAAAGTAATAAAGAGCAATGGAAAGGCTACTATAGTAAGGAGTCTGGACCCATGTAATGATATTTGACTATTAAAAGCTTTTAAGCTTCATCCCCTCCCTTCATCCCCTTTTGCTCTGCATCTGAGCATGCTAATAAGAAGGCCTGGGTACTTACTCCCTCCTTTGATGCCAGTGGAAGATTAAAACTAGTCAAGCTCTTACCCATGCATAGGAACCCTCATCCCAGGACCACCCTCTAACTACCATAAAAAACTTAAACCAATCTCTTTTTCCTATTCTTGGGATAGGAACTTGGGATATCTACCCTGCTTTCCCTAGACAACTTCATCAGGAAAGTAATAAACCTTTCATACCCTTTCTATATGTGTGTGGCATCATCAGTACATATATATGTATATATACATTATTATAAAATAATACATATATATGAGTATGTATATAATTAAAATGAGGGTAAATGAAATTAAATTATTCCCATGTCTTTGACCAACTTTCATTCATGTAGGTAGAGTCTGAAAGAACCAATTAATATAGATTTGATAAGCCAAACATATGTACTACAATCCCTAAGATAACTGCTGAAAGAAGAGTAAGAGTGTACATCTTTTCAGGAAATAGTAGGAAAATGGAATAATAAAAAATTATAATATAAATGAAGATGAGAGAAAAAGCAGAAAAGAACAAAGTGTGCAGAATAAACAGAAAGCTCATAATAAAATGCTAAATTTAAATTCAATTTGATCAATCATTACATTAAATATAAATAGACTAAATATACCAATTAAAATATAAAGACAAATATTATCAGACTACATTAGAAACCATATTCTTTTTATGAGACATCTAAAATCTATGGACAATACAAACAAGCAAAGGAAAAAATAAAGAGAGACAGAAAACAAAAACCAGACTCTTAAATATAGAGAACAAACTGATGGTTATCAGAAGGGAGGTGGTGGGGGGATGGGTTAAATATGGGATGGGGATTAAAGAGTACATTTGTGATGAGCACCAGATGTTGCATGCAAGTGTTGAATCACTAGACTGTACACCTGAAACTAATATTACGCTGTATGTTAACTAACTGGAATCAAAATTAAAAAAATATTGAAAGTAAAAAGATGAAAAAATTTATAAAGCAAAATTTCTGTAACCATTTTGTCAGATAAAGTAGAATTAAAGGCAAAAAGATATTTTATAACAATTCTATATTTGTATGTATCTAATAACATAGCCTTAAAATAAAGTAACAATTAACAATAAAAAATAATAGAAAACCCACAGTTATAGTGTAAGATTCTAACACACTTTTCTTTATTATAAAAGCAAGCAGATAGAAAATCATTTAAGATACAGTGGAATAACATAAATAAAAAATTGACCTAATTAACATGCATAAAATAATACATCTAAACAAATTAATACACACTGTTTTTAAGCACACCTGTAACATTTCATAAATTTGCCATTTTATGGGCAACAAGATTCTACAAATTTTAAAGAATTAAAGTCATACAAAGTATTGTCTAAAGTCTCAATACAATTAACTTAGAAATCAATTAAAATTTTACCAGAATATCCCTGTTGATTTAGAAATTGAGAAATATGTTTTAAGTAAATCATGACTCAGTGAGGAGAATATACTGAAGAATATAAAATATTTTATTTGGAGGATAATAAAATTGCTAAATATCAAAATATGTAGGATACAGCTAGAGGCATGCTTAGGGGAAAATTTAGAGCTTTACAAGCACATATTCAAAGGAAATCAAAGCTGAGAGGGGCCAAGAGGGCTGAGTACCATGGAAGCTTTCTGTTTCTTTCCTCCCTGAAATGCAACTAGATCAACACCAAACCATTTTGCACACCTAGAAAACTGATCTGAGGATTAACATAACAATCTGCATAATCTGAGCCACAGAACTCAGCAGGTACACAGTGCAGAGAGGTGAACTGGGGGAGAGAGCTATTTTTGCAGAGGGAGGTCAGAGAAAGTGGGGAGAGTACAGGAAAAGCACTACCCCTGAAAGTAGCTTAAGAGAAAGAGTGGAAACACCCACAAATGACCGAACAAAAAAGGGAGAAAAGAGAGGGTTTCAATACCATTAGGACTCGATAAACAGGGGAGAGCAGTCAGAAATTCTGAAGCTCAATACCTGGCAGTGCTCTGGTGGGAGGGATGAATCCCCAGGAGCAGGCAGCAAGGTCAGAAGGGTCTGCAGGCCACACAGGAAGAAGCGGATGCCCTACTAACAGGGCACTTGGTAGAGGCCATATGGCCTCCACATAGGCAAAGGTCCCAGTGGACCCCAGAGAACAGCCTCATTTGCTGGCATTAGAAAAAAGATGCTATGGTATAGTGAATCCCGGCACCAGTTGTGTGTGGTAATTTACCATAATCCTTGAGCCTCTGCAGCAGCATGATTGCACGAACATTTCCCAGGGGCAAGCCAGCACTCTGCCATTGCTCGGCCAAACCATTCCCCAGAGGGTTGGAGTGGTCCAAGCCACAGAGCCCTCAGAGGTTAGGGTTTTAGAAACATAGCCCATCTGAGATAAAATTTGGGAGAAGGGGGCCCCTGACAGGCTGACGGCTTGGACTGGGACAGTGTAGAAGCAGGGAGTGGATGGAAGCCAAAGACAAAGGATGGGTGCTTGATATGCCAGTGGGTGAGAGTGGAGTATTACTGGGCCACAGACTGGGAAACTGGGTGAAACCATTTTCACCTCTCCCCGCAGGTACACAAACATGCACATGTGTAGGCATGCCACACCTATCCACCCCAGTAAGCTAAGCAGTGCCATTTAGTGGAGATGGAGCTGTTACACCAAGCCCCATCCAACTGTGCCAACCAAGCCCTAGAGGACAACTACAAGTCTCTCCGCCTGCTTAGTGTACAGACTATAAAGTGCTTCATAGTTTGATTTTTGGGGGAAACTGGATGTAATTTCATTCAAATTTCATTCTGTTTGCTGGTCCATCTATTTGTGTTTTTTCTTTCTTTTTCTTTTCTTAATCTTTGATACAGAAAGAGAAAACATTTATTTTTATTTTCAGTTTTTATAATTTTTTTTACATTTTTTTACTATATGCTTTATTTTTTTGTAAATTATTTTATTCTATTTTACTTTCTTCATTTCATTTTATCCTATTTTATTCTATACATTTGTTGTAATTGTTAAACATTTTCTTACTTTTTTTCACTTATTTTCTTTCCCTTTTTTCTCTATTCTATCAAGCTTCTTTCAACAACCAGACCAAAATATACCTAGGATATAGCCTCCTTTATTTGATTTTTTGTGTTGTTTTTAATTTTTAATTTTATTAATTCTTTTTCTTCCTCCAAAATGAAAAAAATGGAGGAATTCACACCAAAAGAAATAACAGGAAGAAATGACAGCCTGGGACTTAACACAGATATAAACAAGATGTTTGAACTAGAATTTAGAATCATGATAATAAGAATACTAGCTAGGGTTCAAAAACCATGGAATCCCTTTCTGCAGAGATAAAAGAAGTAAAATCTAGTCAGGATGAAATTAAAAATACTATAACTGAGATGCAATCTCGAATAGATGCCACAGCAGCATGAATGGATGAAACAGAGCAGTGAATCAGTGATACAGAGGACAAACTTATAGAGAATAGTGAAGCAGAATAAAAGAGGGAAACTGGGGCACCTGGGTGGCGCAGTCGGTTAAGCGTCTGACTTCAGCCAGGTCACAATCTCATGGTCCGTGAGTTCGAGCCCTGCGTCAGGCTCTGGGCTGATGGCTCAGAGCCTGGAGCCTGTTTCCAATTCTGTGTCTCCCTCTCTCTCTGCCCCTCCCCCATTCATGCTCTGTCTCTCTCTGTCCCAAAAATAAATAAACGTTGAAAAAAAAAATTTAAAAGAGATTTATAGTGAGTACTTAAAGATATGAATTTACTGCCATTGTGTTGCCTGTGGAGTTAGAGTTTCTGGTGGTCTCTGGTCCTTTCTATTATTTGTTGCTTTTGGTCTTTTTTGTCTTGTTTTGTCTTTTCACCCCTCAGAGAGTCCCTCTTAAAATTTCTTGCAAGGTTCGTTTAGTCGTCACTAACTCCTTTAGTTTTTATTGGTTTTTGTTGAATCTAATGGGAGTTCTCTGTGCTTTTTGAATTTTGATATCTGTGTCTTTCCCCAGGCTAGGAAACTTTTCCACTATGATTTGCTCACATAAACCTTTTACCCCTTTTTCTCTCTCTTCATCTTCTAGGACCCCTATGATTTGGATATTGTTCCTTTTTAATGAGTCACTGAGTTCTGAATTCTTATATCATGATATTTTGCATTAGTTTCCCTCTTTTAATAATCATCAATGCATATCATAGTCAAATTCACAACATACACAGGCAAGGAAAGAATTATGAAAGCAGCAACCTTTGACAAAGCAGGAAAGAATATCCAATTGAATAAGGACAGTCTCTTCAGCAAATGGTGTTGGGAAAACTGGACAGGAACATGCAGAAAAGTGAACCTGGACCACTTTCTTACACCATACACAAAAATGAACTCAAAATGAATGAAAGACCTAAACGTAAAGCAGGAAGCCATCAAAATCCTAGAGGAGAAAGCAGGCAAAAACCTCTTTTACCTCAGCCATAGTAACTTCTTACTGAACATGTCTCTGGAGGCAAGGGAAACATAAGCAAAAAGGAACTATTGGGACCTCATCAAGATAAAAACAGTCTGCACATGAAGGGAACAATCAACAAAACTAAAAGGCAACCAACAGAATGGGAGAAGATATTTGTAAATGACATATCAGATATGTCATTTTGGATACTAAATCCAAAATCTATAAAGTATCCAAAATCTATAAAGAACTTACCAAACTCAATAGTCAAAAAACAAATAATCTATTGAAGAAATGGGCAAAAGACATGAATAGACACTTTTCCAAAGAAAACATCCAGATGGCTAATAAACACATGAAAAGATGCTGAAGATCACTCCTCATCAGGGAAATACAAATCAAAATCACAATGAGAGACCATCTCACACCGTCAGAATTGGTAAAATTAACCACTCAGGCAACGACAGATGTTGGTGAGGATGCAGAGAAAGAGGAACCTTTTTGCACTGCTGGTGGGAATGCAAACTGGTGCAGTAACTCTGGAAAACAGTATGAAGGTTCCTCAAAAAATTAAAAATAGAATTACCCTATGGCCCAGCAATGGCACTACTAGGTATTTATCCAAAGGATGCAGGTGTGCTCTTTTGAAGGTGCAAATGCACCCCAATGTTTATAGCAGTGCTATCAATAATAGCCAAAGTATGAAAGGGCCCAATTGCCCATTGACAGATAAATAGATAAAGAAGATATGGTGTGTATATATATATTATATATATATATATATGTATATATATATATAATATATATATATAATGGATATATATATATATATATATATACATATTATATATATATATAATGGAGTATTACTTGGCACTCAAAAATAATGAAGTCTTGCCATTTACAACAACATGGATAGAACTAGAGTATATGCTAAGCGAAATTAGTCAGAGGAAGACATATCATATGACTTCACTCCTATGTGGAAAGGGAGCAAAATTAATATAAAAACAGGGAGGGGGTCAAAACATAAGAGACTTTTTTTAAATTTATTTTATTTTTTTTTAATTTTTTTTTAATGTTTATTTATTTTTGAGACAAAGCATGAACGGGGGAGGGGCAGAGAGAGAGGGAGACACAGAATCGGAAGCAGGCTCCAGGCTCTGAGCCATCAGCCCAGAGCCCGACGCGGGGCTCGAACTCACAGACCGCGAGATCGTGACCTGAGCCGTAGTCGGATGCTTAACCGACTGAGCCACCCAGGCGCCCCCATAAGAGACTTTTAAATGTAGAGAACAAACTGAGGGCACTGGAAGGGTTGTGGGTGGGGGGATGGTCTAAATGGATAGGGGGCATTAAGGAGGACACTTGTTGGCATGAGCACTGGGTATTATATATAGGAGATGAATCACTGGATTCTACTCCTGAAATCATCATTGCACTATATACTAACTAACTTGGAAAATTTTTAAAAATAAATAATAAAAAAATAATAAAATTTAATAAAAGGAATAAAAGCTGAAAATCAATGAGCTATGCATCTATCTCAAAAAGTTAAAAATAAGAGGTGAGTGGGGGGATGGGTTGGATGTGTGATGGGTACTGGGAAGGGCACTTGATGAGATGAGCACTAGGTGTTGTTTGTAAGTGATGAATCACTGAATTCTACACCTGAAACTAATATTGCATTGTGTGCTGACGAATTTGAATTTGAATAAAAACTTAAAGAACTAAAAAAAAGTTAAAAACAACAAAACAAAATCCAAAGAAAGTAGAAGGAAGAAATAAAGTTAACAGCAGAAAATGATACAGAAAATAAACAATTGAGAAGATCAAAAATCAAATATTGTTTCTTTTAGGGCATTAGTAAAATTTTAAAGCCATAAAAAATTTAAAAATCCATATTGATTTTATTTTTTAAAAAGGCATGAAAAATCAGTATCAGCAACAAAAAGGCCACATCACTATAGATCTTGCAGAAAATGAAAAGTTTATAAGAGGATATTTATTATGAACCACTTTTTGTCAATTAGTTTGAAAATGTTGACATAATGGATATTTCTAATAATATAACTTTCCAAAACTAACACAAAAAGAAATATAAAACTTTAACAGTCCTATTTTCTTTAATATAATTTTTTAATATTTAATATTGAATTCAACCCAACCTTTAAGGAAAAATAAATTCAATATCTTCCAGAGAATAGAAAAAAGGGTGGAATATACCCTATCTCCTTTCATAGGACCAGAATAACTTTGATAACAAAAACTGACAAGGATATTAAAAAATAAATAAAAATTAAAGGTGATTATACTCATGACCATAGATGTAAGAATTTTAGACAAATTTAGCAAACTAATACCAGTGGTAGTATTCACTAGTTTATCTAGGAATTTGATATTTGTATAATATTAGGGCAGTGATCAGTGTAATTCATTACATTTGTATAAAAAAGAAAAAAATATGGCTAAATATATGGAGAAAAGGCATTTGATAAAATTCAGTAACAATTCATAATTAAAAACTCTTAGCAAACTAAGACTAGCAAGGAGCTTCCATATTCAATAAAGGACATGTACAAAAATAAACAGAAACAAATAGAACAACAATGACAAAATTCTATAGCAAAACATCATAATTAAGAGTAAAACACTGAAATCTTTTACTTTGAAATCTGAAATAGAATAAGAATGCCAACAGTCACTAATTCATCCAACACTGTACTGAAATACAATGCAGCAAGGCAAGAAGAAGAAATATAAAGCATAAAAATTAAAAAACGAAGAAATAGGGGTGCCAGGGTGGCTCAGTCGGTTCAGCAACTGACTTCGGCTCAGGTCATGGCCCCATGGTTCAGATTGTGAGTTTGAGCCTCAAATTGGGCTCTCTGCTTTCAGTGTGAACCAGCTTCAGAGCCTCTATCCCCCTCTGTCTATTCCCCTCCCCTGCTCACACATGAGCATGCTCTCTTTCTCAAAAATAAACATTTAAAAAATTAAAAAATGAAGAAATAAAACTGTCAATGACACAAAAAATGACTCATTCATAGAACATTTTAAAAATGTACAGATAAATTTTTAAATGTATGTGTCATTAGGGAATATTTCTAGGTACAAGGGCAATATAACCTTTTTTCAAAAATGCATTTCTTTATATCAGCAACAAACATTTAAAAAATGATATACTTACACATAAATTATAAATTATGTAAATACATTTCTATCATCAAAAATATCAAATTTCTAGTATAAATTTAAGGACAATTACCAGAATCTCTATGTAAAAAACAGAAAAAAAAGAAAGAAATTATAAAGTATTCTTGAGAGAAATTAAAGAAGACCTAAATGAATGGAGGAATATATCATATTTATGGGCTGGATAAGTCCCTATTATAAATATGTCAATTTTTTTACTAATCTATGGATTCAATGCCATTCAAATCAAAACAGTTATAGTGGTATTTGTAGTGGCTTGAAACCAGCCTTTAATGGGGGTATTTACTCCACTGAAATTGACAAACACTACAAATCAGAATTTTTTTTGCCCTAAAGAGTCATTTGGTCAGCACACCACTCAGCATATTCTAAAATTGATATGGAAAGACAAAAAATAAACCCAATAGTTAAGACAAACTTGAAGAATAAAAACCAAGTGGAAAGACATGCTTCCAGGCAATGTGACTTATTATAAAGCCACAAGAATTAAGACAGTATAGTATTGGCAAGGGATAGACAAAGCAATGGAAAAGAATAGAGTTCTCAGGCATTGACCCATGCATATCAAGGCATGATTTATAAAAAGATGGCACTATATGGCTCTGGAGAAAGAATTAATGGTAATGGAAAACAGTGGGAACTTGTATACCAAAATTTTATTTAAAAATTAAGTTCAGGTGGATTATAGATGTAAGTGTGTCAGGCTAAACAACAAAGTTGCTGGAAAGTAATACAAGAGTGTATGTTCATGATCTTTTTTTTTTTTAATGTTTATTTTTGAGAGTGGGGGAGGGGTAGAAAGAGAAGGAGACAGAAGATCTGAAGTAGGCTCTGTGCTGACAGCAGAGAACCCAATGCAGGGGTTGAACTCACAAACCATGAAATTATGATCTGAGCCGAAATCAGACGCTTAACCAACTGAGCCACCCAGGTGCCCCTGTATATTTATGATCTTAAGATAGGAAGTACTTCTCAGAAGACAAACACCTACCTTAAACTATTGGAGAATTGATTATATTAAAATTAAGAACTTGTCTTCATTAATACATGTAAGAGTAGTATCCAGAATCCATAAAGAAATCAACATTAAAAAAAAAAACAAAAAAATGGACAAGAGATTTGAATAGACACTTTATAAAAAAGGATATACAAACATCCAATAAACATGAAAAGGGGTTTATTTTCATTAACAATCAGGGACATGAAAATTAAAGCTATAATAAGATATCACTACACATATACACCATAATGGCTAAAATTTAAAAAGACTGACAAGTACTGATGAGGATGTGGGCAATCATCTGCTGGTGGTAACAGAAATGGGTATAACCACTTTGAAAACAGTTTTTATCACCTAGTAAAGTTGAATTTATACATACCCTATGATCCAACAATTCTATTCTTTTACTCTGTGTCCAAATAAATGTGTGTATATATATCCCAAGAGACATGTACAAGAATGTTCAAAGCAGTATTATTGTTAGTAGCTGAAAGCCAGAAGAAGTACAAATATCTATCAACAACAGAATGAATAAATAAAATATGGAATATTCAACAATACTATAAAGCACTGAAAATGAAGAAACTAGAGTTACATGTAACATCATGAATGAATCTCATAGGCAAAATAAAGTAATACAGTCAGACACAAAGAATACATACAGTGTACAGTTCCATTCATAAAGAATTAAAATAATTGTCAAAACAAACTTGATGGTGTTGAGGAGTGCATCTTAATTTGGGAAAACTAAAGAAGGGCACAGAATTGAGTACGATGACAGTCAAGATAGTGGCTCTTTAGGGATCAGCAGAAGGGAGTGATGGGAAGGGAAGTAGCTTTTGTGGTGACAACAATGTTCTTTCTCTTGTCTCGGGTGGTAGGCACATGGGTGTTTATTTTCTGATAAATCATTAAATTCCATGTCTTGTTTTATGCATGCTTTTTTACATACATTTTATTCTCCAGGTTAAAAAAAAGTGAAGGAGGGGGTGCCTGGGTGGCTCAGTCGGCTGGGTGTCCGACTTCAGCTCAGGTCATGATCTCACAGTTCATGGGTTCAGCTCCGCGTCGGGCTCTGTGCTGACAGCTCAGAGCTGGAGGCTGTTTCAGATTCGGTGTCTCCCTCTCTCTCTCTGCCCCTTCCCCACTCACACTCTATCTGTCTCTCTCAAAAATAAACATTAAAAAAATCATTTTTTAAAAAAGTGAAGGAGTATTTATCCCTATAGCACGTAAAATCATCTCATACATCATATAAATCCCATCTTTTGAAAGGCAGCTAATATTTATTTAGTTTACTCACACCTTTTTACTTATTTATTTTCCATAACTGGAATTACTTATCATATATAGAAGGTACCTAATAAATACTGAAATAAACATATAACTTTTAAAAGTAAAAAACATTTATGAACCACTTTAAATTATCTCATACACCACCAATGATAATTTGGAAAGCCATACACCAGGGTTAGATTACTTCTGTTTTAATTTGTCTCTCAACTTGATTCTTATTAAGGACCAGAATCACAAAACGCTTATACTAAAAATGAGCCTGTCTCTACTGGACCAGGCCTCTGGCCTCCTTGGGTTAAGGACCATGGGAAAAGACAACCCCCACTGCCATTAAAGCCCAGTTCTAACTCTGGTCCAAAGACCTCAAGCCTGTAACTTACCCTGTTCATGGGCAGGGGAGATCATAAAGATAAACCCACCAGTTAAGAGGGAACAGTTTAAAGTATTTTCCTTGACAGATGGTTAGTATTACTTCTGGTTTGTCTTCCATAACAAAAGAACCACATCTTTAGTTTTTGTGTAGTTCCAGATAGCACTGCATATTTGGAAATTCCAAGTTACCTGGACAACACCTGGAAAAATCACCTGAGGTCAAGCTATTCTAATAGTACAAATGCTTATAATCACCCTCTATACCATTGGCCTTTGCTTACTTTGTTTCTTAGAATAACCATATGGACCAATTTGCTCAAATTTCAAGGTTGAGCCTTGATTTAGTTGCTTTACATGGGCTCTTGAATTGGATTAACACTTGACAGTAAGTTTATTCTACATGTTACTGTTCATCTCCTGCCCTAATGGCATCTTCTCCTAATCACCAAAAGTATAGTTTTGGGGAGAGAAGTAAGTAACCATTCTTGAATTGATATTCATTCTCTCTCTCTCTCTCTCTCTCTCTCTCTCTCTCTCTCTCTCTCTCTTTACACACACACACACACACACACACACTTACACAAATAAATTACCATTTATACCTACAAAATTAACAATTAACAATATGCTATATTTTTTAGCATACAGGTCAGGTGCCTAGAAAACATATCTACAAGTATCTCAAAATGAAAAGTGAATAGCCTGGGGCACCTGGCTGGCTCAGTGGTTGAGTGTCTGACTTCAGCTCAGGTCGTGATCTCGCAGTTTGTGAGTTCAAGCCCCACATCGGGCTTGTTACTGTCAGTCTGTCAGTGCAGAGCCCACTTCAGATCTTCTGTTCCCCTCTCTCTGCCCCTCCCCCACTTGTGCACTCCCAAAAATAAATAAACATTAAAAAAAAGGAAAAGTGAGCACCCCACTGTGTCACTTGTATTTTTATGCCAACCAATAATGTATTAATTGATTGATGCATATATATTTAGTACCAGCACTGTAAAGTATTTTTGAAGGTCAGAAAAATATAAAATACACTCCATGGTTTTGATGTGTTTACAACCTTCACAAGAGGAAAACACCAACACCAAGATGATGTTCTATAATTATGAGATATATTTTATAGTGCAGACTACATGTGCTATACTAGTATGAGTAATTAAAATATTGGCAATGTTTCACCATTTCTCAGAAAGAGGCATTATAATTTTCCCTACACTATAGGCAAAGGTTAGAGAATTTAAGTAATTTGTCAAATATTAGTGTATGGTAAAGCCAAGACTGAAACCAGAATTTCCGAGTATAACCCTCATGCTTTTTTCCAGTATACTCTCCTGCAAGTCTTTGCACAGTGTAGAACACATAGCAGGTACACAGTAATTGGCTGAACATTTAAAAACACATAAAACACTTTCAAATAAGAACAAATGAAATCTATACAAGGCAGGGGCACCTGGGTGGCTCAGTCAGTTGAATGCCCAACTCTTGATTTGGGCTCAGGTCATGATCTCATAGTTTGTGGGATCGAGCCCCACATTGGGCTCCATGCTGACAGTGCACAGCTTGCTTGGGATTCTCTCTCTCTCTTTCTCTCTCTCCTTTCCTGTCCCCTGCTTGCACTCTCTCTCTCCCTCAAGATAAATAAACATTAAAAAATCTATACAAGGCAGGTTAATTTTTGTAGTTGACTAGATACAGACAGTATTTCTGTCTTATTTTGGGTACCCCCATAAGAATAGCCTGAGACAAGGACTTAGGTGAAGATTTATTTGGGAGGTAAGCTAAGGAAGCTAGACTGCAGGAGAAGGAGAGTGATAGATGGGAAGGAAGGCCAATATTAAGGTTCAGTATCAAACTTACAGCTGTGAAAAATAGGGGCTTGATTTACCAGATCAACTAAAAACTGTTCAGAATGCCTCAAAGATGGGAGGTTGATACATTCATAGGCTCCCTTCCTTCATGCACTGGCATGAAGCTCCCTTCATTAAAAGTTTGAGCTTCCTGGGTGGCTTAGCTAGAAGACTCCCAGTGGAGAGGAGCCTAAGGCAGAAAGCAGAAGGCAAGCACTTGAACTGAACTGTGTATTCCAACTGCTGCTGAAATCAGAGGTCGGCCAATGAGATAAGATATAATGTACTAGAGGTATGTGCTATAGTTACCTGTATTGACTTTCTGGAGATTTTAAGAATATCTTCCAAGAGCATGCGAAAGTGATAGTTCTACCTCTTAATATCTAATCAAATAACTGACATGTTTTGCTCTGTTTGTCAAAAAAATTGACTGGTTATGATAAAATTTACAAAAGACACTCTACCTTAAATTTGTGGCTTAATTTGAAACAAAATGTAAGCCAATCCACTTAACATGTGGGACTCTCTCAAATTTGAATAAACTTGAATAAATTTTAATGAAATTTGATACAAGTGTGCATTTATTTCTTTCATGTTTATAGAACACCTGTTCTGAAACAGGAGTATTTACAATGCTGAATCTGACATCAATCCTACCCTCAATTAGTTTCGAGTCATTTGGATTCATCACATCATAAGACATTATTGGGCATTACTGATTCCATAGAAACTGGCAAAGGCAGAACACTTGGGATGGGCCAGATGCTTAGAGAACAGATTCAGCTAGAGGTTGGAGGAATCCAGGCTATCAGAGAGAAGAGGACCTCTGGAGAGAACAGTAACAAGTAATAGATGATGAACGAGCCAGATAAGTACAATACAAAAAACAACAGGGATGACATAAGGAGTTAGAAGCCTTGCAACAAATTATGCAGAATAACATGCTAAGAAAGGCAGGCAGGCAGCTGTTAGGTATCAGCAGGTAGCAGTTCTGGAGGCTGGGCATGTTACCAAGGCTATGACTCAGGCACAGGGATCAAGAACGCTTTTAAACTCATAAGAGCATTTCAAGTTGTTGGAAGCTGTACCATAGGGACAAAAATCTCAGTGTATTTCTCTCTCAACCTACATGTCCATGATGGGTTGGCTTGGATCTCTGCTCTACAGGGTCTTCACTCCAGGATCAAGCTAATAGAGCAGTCACCATCTGGGGAACCACCAGATGCCATGATGGGGGCAGGGAGAGAAGAGAAGTGGACTGAATTATACACCAGGCCTTAAACCTTCACTCTGGAAGTGGCTTAACACTACTTCTGCCAACATTCAATAGGCCAGAGTGACTCATATAGCCAAACCTAACTTCAAAGGGACTGGAGAAATCATATTCTTTATAATTTCTTTATGAAAAGTTGGAGGACTAACATGCAAGTCTTACTCATGGAAGAAGGAATGGGTGGAATGGGTGAATGAATATATACACATACATAACAAATGGAAATTACAATCAACAAAACATAATGTTGAGATGGGTTCTGGATGTATTGCAAATTAAAATGTGTTTTACAATATTAACAGAATGAAATACATTTCTCAGCAGTATCTTTTATCAGAGGCCCCTTGCCTCCCTCCCATATACTTTACAAGTTCACTCTATATTCAGAAAGTACTAGGCCCAGCCTAAAATGTCATCCTAGAATTGTCAAGTAAAAGTCAGTGTATCTGCAAGGAACAGATATGTTCCTAAAAGGGAAAGGGAAAAGGGAGATTCTGCTTGTAGTACTTAGCTGGTGAGAATGGTGGAAGGGAGCCTAGACAAGTTTGGGGGTTGAACACAAATCAAATGACCACATAGAAAGGGGTAGTCCTAAGAGATTTTTCTTTTCTGATTCTTCCACTGTTCAGCACTTTGAAATATGTAGTTCTTAATTCTTAGGGCAGAGAAGTCAAGGAAATTAAGCCTTAGGCTCATAATGCATAGGCCTGGCTATGATCACAAGATGCAAAAACGTCAAATTCAGAATGTTTCATCTCATTATTATTATTCTATTCTACATCTTTCTATGTTTTAAAATATTTTTAAAAACTCCAACCCTACAAGTAAAATAAGGCAGAATTGGGCCTGCAAAAGGACAACACCACCTCTCCGAAGTTTTTTTCCCTAGACCTGTATCTTCTTAACCTTACTGCATCTTGTTGGCTTTCAACAGTATTGGATACCCTTTCCCCTAAGAGATCTAAATGTTAAGCATGTTTATAAAAATGCTCCAGGTGTAGACACAGAAAGGGCCTTTTCTGTCTGTTAGAATATTGACACATTGATCCTTTCCCAGTCTTTACAGAAATGGTACAAGAAATGGGTTTATACCTATCAATGACTGAGTCTTGCTATGGATCTTATATTTATCATGTTTTTTGAACCTGCAAATTGTCAAGCCCACAAATTCATCTCTGTTTACATTTTCCTTACCCCCCCCCCCAGCTTTTAGTATAGTTAAATACATTCCTGCTTTTTAAAACTTTCTGGGTTCTTTTTTTGGCTCCTATGGCAATGTGTAATCAGATTATTTTTCCTACTTCTCTATCCTCATCAATGGCTTATTTTCTTATCCTGATTACCTAAAAGGGTAAGCCTTCTTTAAGGTTCTGTTCTAAAGTGATCTTTTCTTTCCCTACATTTTATCTCTGGACTATACCATCTCTCCCAAGGATTCAAATATGGTCTCTCTGTAAAAGGCATTGAAATTCGTATCATGAATCTTGACCTCTCTCCACAGCATGAGACATTTCCACCCACCCTTAAGTATGTCATTCATACACTCACAAAAATAAAATGCAGCAAGTTCTCAGGACAAAACTCTATACTGAACAAATTTCTAACTCTATTCCACACCGTAAAGACCTCTGTGATCCTACTCCAATCTAAGTTCTCCCCAATTCCTATTCTTTTCCACACCAAGCATCCTATACTCCAGTGAAACAGAGCTCCTCGCTGTTCTCCTTACAACACTAATTCACTCTCCTCAGCATACTCACCTCATTTCCACACCCTACCCAGGCTTTAATGGAAATGCTTTACAAGATGATTTCACAAATTTCAAAACTACACAAAATGCAAACTAGATGTGAGTAGATCTTGAAAGGAAGTCATCTGCAGCAGTCAGAAATGTATCTCACTCTGTGCACTTTTGTTCAGAACGTTGGCAGAACGTCAAGCCTGTTCAAAACAAAACTTGTTTTCTCCTTGGTGTTCATATCTTTGCACTCTATTTGCTTTTCCAGAGAGGTAATTTTCTCTTCTCCATTTTCAAATTCCCTCATACACTCACCTCCTGCTCAGCCTTTCTATACTATTTCCCAGGAAATAATCAAGCTTTCTCTTTCTGTCTCTTTCTGAGGGGCTAGTAAGAGGCTGTTGCTTCTGTTCTTCCTTTTCTCTCTCCTCCCTCCTCTCCAATCTCATTCATCATTTGATTCTATACACAAAACACTGTCATACATCAGTAGCCATCTGTAGCAACCACTTTCAATTTTATTCTCCCACATTGTTTTTCTCTAGCCTAGTTCTAAACAACCATTGACATAACACTCAGATTAGATATCAGAGGCATCCTCTAATATATGTATGAGTGTGCACACACACACACACACACACACACACTGTTTGGAATTTTTAAGTTACTAGCTAACTCTAGACTCACATTTTTATTTTTGGTCTGCTCTCCCCAGATTAGCTAGTTCATGACCCATGAAACCACTCTGAGCAGAGCCACCAGGGGAAGTCATCTTGATCTCATCCTCGTTTCTCAGGAAAAAAAAAAATCATAGTGTATGTGAGAGGGCCAAAGGTCCAGGATGTGGAAAAGGATTCACTGTAGTAATGTCTTCAAAGAAGAGAATGGGGTGATAATGTTACCTCCATTTTTTTATTCTTTTGTTGATTTCCTTTTGGACTTGTAAAATGAGGTGCTGAAATGAGCTCTCTCCTTCTTAGAGTCCAACAATCGAAGTGAAGATTCTACAAACACCCCCAGGATAAAGGAGATAAAGCCCAATGGGGACAATGTAAGGAAGAAAGTAGTGCAGGGCTTATGGATTCCACTACTGGATACAGCCTAACTTGGACAATGAATTATAGCTTTATCACTACAATAGCAGCCTCCCTTTTCTACCTCCGGGTGATGAAAGGCTCCAAGCCAAGATGTCTGCAAAATGAGTAAACAAGGCTGACTGAACTCACACTGACTTATCTTACACCTGTGTTTAAGAGTTAGAATATGTGTACAACAAACCATGAATCATGGGCTCTGATCATAATAAAATATGTTATCTCCACAAAGTGGGAGAAGGGTTTGATAATATATTAGGGTGTGGTAGAAAAATGAACTGAGAAGGCAGGCAGTCCTACATTTCAATCTTTGAGTTTAATAACCTCAGACAAGTCAATTTAACATCTCTGATCTTCAGTTTCTTCATTTAGAAAAACCAGAGGTAAGAATACATTATTTCATATGGTAGTTGTGAGAGTGAAATGTAGTGACATAAATGAAAGTGCCTGGTACAATGCAAGGAACATGGTAGGGCTCACGAGCTGTTTCCCCTCACCTCTCCACACTTGCCCCCCACCATCCTCCCCATTATACTACTTCTATCATGAGTGGGTAAGCAGGGTGACCAGCTATCCTCCTCACAAGAACTGGTGAGGATTAAAGACATAACATAGGTATCTAGCACAGGGCTTGGCATTAACCACTCAGCAAATATCTGTCCTTGTTTTCTTTCAAAATGTGAGCTAATTTTGGCCAAGATCCTCCAGACAAATATATGATAAAAGCCTTTAGATTCTATCTACTCACCCAGTTTCTTCAGCCAGAAAGCAGTGCATCAAATTGGAGGCTTCTCTCATTCACTCTCCTCATCTAATACCTAACAACTGCCCCCAAATTTACAAGACTGTAAGTTGGTGATGATCCTCTAGTCCCTTGCTACTCAAAGTGTAGTATGTGGACTCAGCATCATCTGGAAAGTTGTTAGGAATGTAGATTTAGAGCTCCACCCCAGACCTGCTAAAATAAGATCTGCAGTTTAGCAACATCTCCAAGTATTTGCATTACTCTAGCCAAAACTCTGGAACCCCTGTAAGAATTAAAAGCAAGCCAAATGCTTCTTATTTAACTGTAAAATGCAAAAGTTCATATATTAAAACTAAGTAGACAAAGTGCACTTTCTTGTTTTCATGTCTTATTTGCATCAAGGGTGAACACTGTTGACACTACTGCTGGATTGTAGAAATGTTGGTACATTTAGAAGAGAAGGTGCTGTGGGGTAGTGGTTAGGGTCACGGCCTTGACTTGGCTGTACAAATATGACTTTAAATCTTAGTTCCACTCACATGTGAATTCAGGCAGTTCCTCACCTACAATATGGGATTCATAACAATACCTACAGTTTTTTTGTGGACATTAAATTAAATTATGATTACAGATTGCCTTAGCTTAGAGTAGACCTCAGAGAGGACAGAGACAGTATGCATAACTTGAAGGAAAGGGCTTCTGAATATTCAAAACATAGACCTAATCAAACTACTGCATTGGTCCACTACTAGTGTACAGAGGAACTCTTTTTAGGGAGAATATGATCAGGATCTTCAGTTTTCACAGGAGAATGGAATCTCCCCTGATGCACTGACAAGAGATCACCTATGCTTAAAGCTCTGTTCCCACAGGTTGTTCAAGGAGGAACTGAAAATCAACCTCTGACAATTCATCCAAACCCTGTAAAACACCTGGGAAAGTTAGAGAGGAAAGTTGGAGATATATTACTTTTATTTTTTCTTCAAAGTTTTCTAAGTTATATTCTTGAGTTCATATTGATGCCCCCCACCCCAGGGGTTGATGCAAGAGAGAACCACACAACTAGCTTCTATTATGTTGACCAGTGATAAAGTTTAACCAATAAATGCTTTAAGAGGTTAGAAGAATAATTTGTCTCTCCATTAAATATGCAGATTTCTTTTTGTCAGAGAATAATAATTACATAATTAATCATACCTAGCTTTTGAAGTGATTGCTAAGGTGTTCTGAGGTAAATAAGCTAATTCACAGTAGCATTATTAGCTCAAGTAGTTTGTATATTTGCTATAAAATTATACTGACAGACATAAAGATTTGAATAAAGAGAGGTACTATATTATTAGAAAGACTCACTGTAAAAAAATATCCACTATCTCCAAACTATTCTGAAAATTTAATGAAATTTATTTAAATTTCTAGGGGATTTTTTAAAAGTTCATAAAAGAATAAAAATGTCCAGACAAAAATGTTCTTTTAAATGAAGTACAGTGGTTTCCTTTTTGAAATAATGTATTATACAATAACAGTAACTGAAAGGGTGTAATGTTAGTGTCAAAGTTGGCTCAATAGAATTCAAGAAACATATATGAGTATATTTAAGAAGTTAACATACCAATAAGGTACAATTTCTAATTGCTAGATAAAAGTATCACTCAATAAATGGTATTGAATAGCCAACTGTAAGTGGAGAAAAAAAACAAAGTTAGATCCCTACCTTACATCTTACACAAAAGTAACTACTAGATGGATTAAAGATTTAAATATTAAATGTGAAAATATGATAATAATTTAAAATGTTGATAAATATTGACATATATTGAGATGTGGACAGATGTTCTAACCATAATACCAGTGAAGAGAAAATAAAGAAAAATATTGACATGTTTCATTACATTAGCATTGAATGCTTGTGACTGACGAAAGGCAAAATGAAACAATTAAAAGGCAAATGTAAAATGTTAAGAAAAAACACTAAAAAATCCACATAGACAAAAAGTTACTAGCCACATATAAAGAGGTTTAGAAGAAAGATGATTTTTCTACCTGATAGAAAAATGATAAATAAATAATAATACACAATTCACAAAAGAATATAAAATGGCCAACAAACAGATTTTTAAAACTTCTGTCTCAGTAATAAAGAGATACAGATCAAACAAGACTACTAAAAAAAAAGCTTTTCAGATTGTCACTGAGAATTTGGGAAGAAATAGAAACAAAAAATGTAGAGAAGAAACTAAAAAAGTGATCAATGAATTAATACTAATACTAAAAATGCATTCTCACAAGTATAGATTCAAAAATTATAAATAAAAGTAACATATTTACTCTTCTCTAGATTATTTAAATAATCTATATTTTCCTTGGGCATTATCTTTTCATTAAGTTTTTAAACAAAAAATATATATTTAAGGTATACAACATAATGATTTGATATAAATTTGCACAGTAAAATGATGACTATAGTCAAGTTAATCAATATATTATCACCTCACATAGTTACCATGTTTGTGCGTGAAGAGTGCACCTGAATCAACACTTGGCAATATTGTTCGAAACAGTTGGCAATACTGTTCGATACAGTATAGCCATTATGTCTGCACATTAGATCTCTAGACTTATTCATCCTACATAAGAAAAAATAAGAAGTACTGTACATAACAGTTTGTACATTTATCCAATATCTCACCATTTCTTCCACCTCCCCCACAGCCCCCGGAAACTACTATTCTACTCTCTCTCTCTCTCCTTTTATAAGTATGATCTCTTCTATAGATTCCACATTTAAGTAAGGACATAACAGTGCCTTTCTGTCTGGCTTATTTCACCTAGCATAATGCTCTCCAGGTTCATCCATGTTGTTGCAAATGGCAGGATTTCCTTCTTTCTCACGAATGAATAATATTCCATTGTGTATATATGCCTCATCTTCTTTATCTATTTACCCATTGACAAACAGTATGTTTCCATGTCTTGCCTATTGTAAATAATGCTGCAAAGAACATGAGAGTGGACTTATCTCTTCAAGATACTGATTTTGTTTTCTTTGGATATCTCCCCAAAAGTGGGATTGCTGGATCATATGTTAATTTTTTCTTAATTTTTTGAGGGACCTCCACATTGTTTTCCATAATGACTGTGCATGTTTATATTCCCACTAATAGTGGAACATTTGTTATCTTTTATCTTTATGATAACAGTCATTCTAATAGGTATGAAGTGATACCTCATTAGGGTTTTGATTTTCATTTCCCTGATGATTGATTATGTTGAGCACCTTTTCATGTACCTATCGGCCATCTGTATGTCATCTTTTGAGAAATGTCTATTCAAGTCCTTCGCCCATTTTAAAATTAGGTTATTTCTTTTCTTGCTATTGAGTTGTTTGAGTTCCTTATATATTCTGGATGCTAACTCCTTATAAGATATATGGTTTGCAAATATTTTCCCATTCCATCTGCTGTCTCTTCATTCTTTTGATTTTTTTTTTTTTCTGTGCAGAGGTTTAATGCAATCCCATTTCTCTATTTTATTTTTGTTGCCTGTGCATTTGGGGGCCACATCCAAAAATCATTGCCCAGACAAATGTCAAGAATCTTTTTTCCTATTTTCTGCTTATGGATTTATGGTTTCAGTTCTTATATTTAAAGCTTTAATCTATTTTCAAAAATGCATTCTCACAAGTATAGATTCAAAAATTATAAATAAAAGTAACATAAAATCCAGTTGATTTTATGTGAAGTGAGATAAGGGTCTAATTTCATTCTTCTGTGTGTGGAAAACCAGTTCTCCCAACACCATTTATTAAGGAAACTGTTCTTTCCCCATTGTGTATTCTTGGCACTTTTGTCAAAAATGAATTGACCATAATTGCATGAATTTATTTCTGGGCTCTCTGTTCTGTTCCATTGGTCTACATATCTGTTACTATGAAGGTACCAACCATCAACCATGCTGCTTTGGTTACTATACCTTTGTAGTATATTTTGAAATCAGGTAGGGCAATATCTCCGATTTTATTTTTGTTTTTTTGCTCAAGATAGTTTTGGCTGTTCAGTCTTTTGTGGTTCCATATGAATTTTAGGATTTTTTTTTCTATTTCCATAAAAAAAAAGTTATTGGAATTTTGATAGAGATTGTATTGAATCTGTAGATCACTTTTGTTAAATTTTCATTTTTATTAATATGGAATTGGTTCAGTATAATTTTAATTTCTAAATTTCAATTTTGTTATTATCACCCTTCCCCACTTATATATCTGTGTTTTATCAATTATTTTTTCTTAATCAACATAGACTTCAATTTGTTTATTTATTTGCCCTTTCAAAAAATGTACTCCAAGATTATACACTCAACCTTTTAGCTCCTCTCCACTTCAATAATCTCTGCTTTTTCTTCATTAAGGTCTCATGTCTCTTTGGTTGTTTTTAAAATTATTTATTCAAATGCTTAGTTCACTTATTGATCTTTCCTTCTATAATAATAAACACACTTAAATTTATGAATTTTCCTCGGTATGAATTTGTAGCTCCATACATTTTGATATGTAGTTATTTCATTAATCCCTGAGGTTTTTAGTTCTTCTTTGAAAACCATTAAAAAAATTTTTTTTATGTTTATTCATTTTTGAAAGACAGAGAGAGACAGAGCACAAGCAGGGGTGGGGCAGAGAGAGAGGGGGACACAGAATCTGAAGCAGGCTACAGGTTCTGAGCTGTCAACACAGAGCCTGACATGAGGCGTGAACTCACGAACCGTGAGATCATGACCTGAGCCGAAGCCCGACACTCAACCGACTGAGCCACGCAGGCGCCCCTGAAAACCATTTTTTAAAATAGATTGTTTGGTTTTCTTGTGGCTTAATATTGTTCATTTTTTATTTTTAGATTTATTGCATCATTATCAAAGTTAAGTATTCATAGCTTTTTGGCATTTATTTAAAAATGCTTTCCTTGCATCCTAGGATATAAGCAACCTCTGCAACTTTCTTATGATGTTTATAAAACCAGATACTCTCTGTTACTAGAGTATGAAGTTCATACACATTTAAACAAGGTTACCAGTGACAGTGTTATCTTGTGTATTTTGTGTATTAGTGTGTTTTGTCTTATTAGTCAAAGTCTCAAAATAAGTATGCAAAAGCCTTCTACTATAATTGTGGTTTTTTAAATCTAGAATTTCTAAGTTTATTGTTTTATGTATTTCAATATTATGTTAGTGAGTGCACAGGGGATATTACTGCTACAGCTTCCTTATAAAACATACATTTGAACAATATAAAATATAAATCCTTTTGAGTGAGGGATAATGGCAGAGTAGAAAGATTCTGAGTTCACTTCCCCCCCCACACACACCAAGGCAACAACTACATATAATGCAACTCACTCTGAAACAACCTAAAGATAATCAAATTAGATCTTTTATCACTAAAGACATAAAGAAAAAGCCACATCAAGAAGAGTAGGAGGGGTAGAGATGAGATCGGGAACCAAATCCCCAGGGTGGCAACCCACAAGTGGAGGGATATCACAGCCATGGAGGTCCTTCCTCAGGCATAAGGGCATCAGGCCTTATATTGGGTACCCCAGCCCTGGGGACATGCACCAGGAAGAGTAACCCCCATAATAGCTGGCTTTGAAAATCAGTAAAACTTAACTATGGGAGTGCCACAGGGCTATAGGAAACCAAGACTCTACTCTTGAAGGGCCAGCATATTATATCACTCAGCCTGAGATCCAGCACAGAGGGAGCGGTTTGAAAAGCACCTGGGTTATACATGAAAACAATTTATTGACTAATTTTAGGGTGTGTTCTGGAGGGGAAGGGATCTGTAGGAGTTTTCTCTGGGAAAGAAAATACTAGTAGGTGCCATTTTTCTTGCCCTCATTCAGCCCAGTTTGCCAGATGGTTGTGAGAGCCAATTCTGACAGTATCTACCGAGCTAGCACTGTTTGCCCCATCACTGCTTGCTCTGTAGATCCACCTTAGCAGGCACCCCTTAAAGCAGTTCCTGTCCTGTCACGCCTGGTGGGCAGTCTGAGTCAAAACCAGCATGTCGCAAAGTAACTATTACCCCACCACACTTGTCAAGCAGCCCCAGCTGGGACCACACCCCTTCAAAACAACTGCTGCCTTGGCATGGGGTGAGCAGCCCCACCCAACAGCATACCTACTGCAGGAGCTGCTGGGCCTTTCAGCCAGTAGCACCAGGGGCTGGCCCCACCCACCAACATGCCTGTAGCAACTATAGCCAGACCTCTCAACCAAGCTGGGCCTATAGCTAGCGCTGCTTACTACTACACCTGCAACAGTCATGGCCTGCAATTGTAGGCCAGCCCTACCCACCAGCATGCCCACAGCAGTCACAGCTCAGTCACAACAGGAAGATGCACAAAACACACATAGGACACTCTTGGAGCATCTAATTCTGGTAACAGGGGGTGAGAGTTGCTCCACTGGGCACCACATGATGCTTTCTATGTAAGGCTACTACTTTCAACACCAGGAAATGTGGCTTATCTACCTAATTCACAGAAACAAACACAGAGAGTGAGACAAAATGTGGAGAAAGAGGAATATGTTTCAAATGAAAGAAGAAGACAAAACGTCAGAACAAGAACTAAACAAAACAGATAAGCAATCTACCTGATAAAGACTTCAAAGTAATAGTCATTAAGATGTTCACTGGACTTGAGATAAGAGTGGATGAACTCTTTGAGAACTTCAACAAAGAGAAGATATAAAAAGAACCAATCAGAGCTAACAAACACAATAACCGAAATGAGAAATACACCAGAGGAAATCAACAGCAGATTAGTGGATGCAGAAGAATACATCAGTGATCTGGAACACAGGGTAATGGAAAGCATCCAAGCTGAACAGCAAAAAGACAAGAGAATTTTCAAATGAGGTTAGGTTGAGGGACTTCAGGGGCAACATTGAGTGTACTAACATTCACATTATAGGGGGTCCCAGAAGGAGAAGACAAAGAGAAAGGGGCAAAAAAATGTATTTAAAAAATAGTAATTGAAAACTTCCCTAATCTGGGGAAGGAAACAGACATCCACGTCCAAGAATCACAGAGAGTCCCAAACAAGACGAACCCAAGGAGATCTATAATAAGACACATAATAATTAAAATGTCCCAAAATAAAGATAAAGAGAGAATCTTAAAAGCATCAAGAAAAACGTCAATAGTTACATACAAGGGAAACCCAAAACAATGGGATTATTTAGCCATAAGAAAGAATGAGATCTTGCCATCTGTACTACATGGATGGACCTAGAGGGTATTATGCTAAGTGAAATAAGTCAGAAAAAGACAAATACCATATTTCACTTATATGTGGGAATCTAAAAAATTAAACATGAACAAATAAACAAACTAAAAAGCATGAACAGGTCCATAAACAGAGAACAAACTGGTGGCTGCCAGAAGGGGTGGTGGGGTGGGCAAAATGGGTGAAGGGGAGTGGAAAATATAGGCTTCTAGTTATGGAATAAGTAAGTCATGCAGATGAAAGGTGCAGCATAGGGAATATAGTCAACGGTATTGTAATGGCATTGTATGGTGACAGATGGTAACTACACTTCTGGTCAGCATAGCATAATATATAAAGTTGTCAAATCACTATGTTGTACATCAAAAAAAGAAGAAAAATTTTAAGTAAAAGCAGCAAAAAAAGAAACCCCTAAATAGTTACATACAATGGAAAACCTATGACACCATCTGCTGACTTTTGAGCAGAAATTTTGCAGACCAGAGGGAGTGACAGGAAATATTCAAAATTCTGAAAGAAAAAAAAAACCTACAAGCAAGAATAGTCTCCCTGGTAAGATTATCACCCAAAATTAAAAAGAGGCAGAATTTCCCAGACAAAAATTAAAGGAGTTCATCACCATTAAACTAGCCTTACAAGAAATGGTAAAGGGGCTTTATTAAGTGGAACAGAAAAGGCCATTAACTAGAAGTAGAAAATTACGAACAGAAAAAATTTCACTGGTAAAAGCAAACACAGAGTAAAGATAGTGGATCAATCACTTAGAAAGCTTGTATAAAAGTTAGAAGACAAAAGCAGTAAAATCAATTATATCTACAAAAACTAGCAAGGGATACACAAAATAAAAACATGCAAAATATGACATCATATACATAAAAAATAGAGGGGAGTATAAAATGTAGTGAGAATGTGCTCAAACTTAAGCAACCATTAAATAAATACAGATTTCTATATAGATAGGATGTTACATATGAACCTCAGGGTAACTATAAACCAAAAGTCTATAACAGATATACAAAAAAATAAAGAGAAAGAAATCCAAGCATAACATTAAAGACAGACATCAAATCACAAGGAAAAAGAAGAAGAAAGGAATAAAGGAACAGAGAAGAATTAGAACACAATCAGAAAATAATTAGCAAAAAAAAAAAAAAAAAGAAAATAATTAGCAAAATGGCAGTAAGTACATATAATAATTACTTTAAATGTAAATGGTCTAAATGCTCCAATCAAAAGACATAGGGTGATTGAATGGGTAAAAAACAAGACCCATATATATGCTGCTCACAAAAGATTCACTTCAGATCTAAAGACACAAACAGAATGAAATGAAAACATGGTAAAAGATATTCTACAAATGGAAGAGAAAATTATATCAGACAAAACAGACTTTAAAACAAAAACCGTAACAAGAGACAAATTACATAATGATAAAGGGATCAATCCAACAAGAGGACATAACAATTGAAAATATCTATGCACCCAACATGGAGGCACCTAAATATATAAAGCAAATAATAACAGACATAAAGAGACAAATTGACAGTAATATAATAATGGCAGGAGACTTTAACACTCCACTTATGTCAATGGATAAATCATCCAGACAGAAAATCAATAAAGAAACAGTGGCTTTGAATGATACATTAGACCAGATGGACTTAATAGATATATACAGAACATTCCATTCAAAAACAGCAGAATATATATTCTTTTCAAGTGCACATGGAATATTCCCCAGGATAGATCACATGTTATGCCACAAAACAAGTCTCAATAAATTTAAGAAGATTGAAATCATATCAAGCATCTTTTCTGACCACAATGGTATGAAACTAGAAATGAGTTATATATTTAAAAAAAAAAAAGAAACTGGAAAAAACACAAACACATGGAAGCTAAATAACATCCTACTAAATGACCAATGAGTCAATGAAGAAATCAAAGGGGAAATTTTAAAAATACCTTAAGACAAATGAAAATGAAAATACATGATTCAAAATCTTTGGGACACAGTAAAAGCAGTTCTGAGAGGGAAGTTTATAGATATAGGACTACCTCAAGAAACAAGAAAAATCTCAATCCAACCTCACACCCAAGGAAACTAGAAAAAGAAGAACTAACAAAGGTCAAAGTTAGTAGAAGGAAAGAAATAATAAAGATCAGAGCAGAAATAAATGAAATAAAGACTAAAAAGACAATCAAAAAATCAATGACCCAAAAAACTGGTTATTTGAAAAGATAAACAAAATAGATAAACTTTTAGCCAGACTCATTGAGAAAGAAAGAGAAAGGACTCAAATAAATAAAATCAGATATGAAAGAGGAGAAATTACAACCAACAACACAGAAATACAAAGGATTATAAAAGTCTATTATGAAAAATTAGATTCCAGCAAGTTGGATAACCTACAATAAATGGATATATTCCTAGAAACATACAGTCTTCCAAAACTGAATCAGGAAGAAACAGGAAATCTAAACAGACCAATTACTAGAATAAAATTGAGTTAGTAATCAAAAATTTCCCAATAAACAAAAGTCCAGGACCAGATAGCTTCACAGGTGAATACTACCAAACATTTAAAGAAGAGGTAATACCTATATTTTTCAAACTACTGCAAAAAAAGAGAAAATGAAGAAATGCTTTCAAATTCATTCTACAAGGCCAGTATTACCCTGATATGAAAATCAAAGACACTATATATAAAAAAAAGAAAGTTACAGACCAATATCCCGGGTAAACACAGATGCAAAAACCCTCAACAAAATATTAGCAAACCAAATTCAAAATACATTAAAAGGATTAGCCACCATAATCATGCGGATTTATTCCAGGAATGCAAGAATGGCTCAATATCCACAAATTAATCAACATGCTATAATATATCTACAAAATGAAGGATAAAAATTATATGATCTTCTCAATAGATGCAGGAAAAGTATTTGACAAAATTCAAACTCTCAAAGTGCATATAGAGGGAACATGCCTTAACCTAATAAAGGCTATATATGACAAACCCACAGCTAACACAATAGTCAATGGTGGAAAGCTGAAAGCTTTTTCTCTAAGATCAGGAACAAGACAAAGATCTTGTTCTCACCAGTTCTATTCAACACAATACTGAAAGTCCTACCCACAGAAATGAGACAAGAAATAGAAATAAAATGTGTCCAAATTGGTAAGAAAGAGGCAAAGCTGTCACTATTTGTAGATGACATAATACTATATATAGACAACCTTAAAGACACCACCAAAAAACTACTAGAATAAATGGGGGCACCTGGGTGGCTCAGTCAGTTAAGCATCTGAATTTGGTTCAGGTCATGATCTCATGGTTCGTGGCTTCCTGCCTGCATCAGGCTCTGTGCTGACAGCTAGGAGCCTGGAGCCTGCTTCAGATTTTGTGTCTCCTTCTCTCTCTTGTCCCTCCCCCACTCACACTCTATATTTTTAAAAAGAACTATTAAGTGACTTCACTAAAGTTGCAAAATACAAAATTAACACACAAAAATTTGTTACATTTCTATACACTAAAAATGAACTAGCAGAAAGAGAAATTAAGAAAACATCAAAAAGAATAAAATATCTAGGAATAAACTTAAAAAAGTGAAAGACTTGTACTGTGAAAACTTTAAAACATTGATAAAAGAATTTGAAGATAATACAAATAAATGGAAAGATAATCCACACTCATGGACTGGAAGAATTATTATTGTTAAGATATGCATACTACCCAAAGTAATCTACATATTCAACAAAATCCCTCTCAAAATACCAATAGTAATTTTCTCAGAGCTAGAAGAAATAATCCTAAAATTTGTAAGGAACTACAGAAGACCTTAAATGGCCAAAGCAATCTGGAAGAAGAATGAAACTGGAGGTATCAAAATCTAGATTCCAGGGGCACCTGGGTGGTTCAGTCGGTTGGGCATCCGACTTCGGCTCAGGTCATGATCTTGCAGTTGGTGGGTTTGAGCCCCACGTTGGGCTCTGTGCTGACAGTTCAGAGCCTGAAGTCTGCTTCAAATTCTGTGTCTCCTCCTCTTTCTGCCACTCCCATGCTCATGCCCTGTCTTGCTCTGTCTCTCAATAATAAATAAACGTTAAAAAAAATTTTTTTTCAAAATCTAGATTCCAGAGCATACAATAAAGGTATAGTGACCAAAACAGTATGATACAGGCACAAAAATAAATACAGAAATCAATGAGAACAGAGAGCCCAGAAATAAACCAACACTTATATGGTCAATTTATACAACAAAGGAGGAAAGAATATACAATGAGGAGAAAACAGTCACTCCAATATATGGTGTTCGAAAAAAGTGGATAGCTACATGAAAAACAATGAAACTGGACCACTTTCTAACACCATATAGTCAAAATGGATTAAAGACCTACATGTGAGACCTGAAACCATAAAATTGCTAAAAGAAAACATAGGTAAACTCTTGGACGTTGGCCTTAGAAATATATTTCTGGATCAGTCCCCTCAGGCAAGGGAAACAAAAACAAAAAATCAAACAACTGGGACTACCTCAAACTAAGAAGCTTTTGCACAGTGAAAGAAAACATCAACAAAATAAAAGGCAACCTACTCAATGGGAGAAGATGTTTTTAAATGATACATCTGATAAGAGGTAATATCCAAAGTATATAAAGAACTCTTACAACTCAATAGCAAACAACAATTGATTAAAAAATGGGTAAGAACCTCAATAGACATTTTTCCAAAGAAGATATATAGATGGCCAACAGACACATGAGAAGATGCTTAACATCACCAATCAGAGAAATGTAACTCAAAACCACAATTAGGTATCACTTCACACCAGTCAGAATGGCCAATATCAGAAAGATAAGAAATAACAAGTGTTGGTGAGGATGTGGAAAAAAAGGGAACCGTTGTGCACTGTTGGTGGGAATGTAAACTGGTGCAGATGCTATGGAAAATGGTATGGAGGTTTCTCGAAAAAATGAAAAACAGAAATGCCATATGACCCAGTAATTCCACATCTGGTCATTTACCTGAGGAAAACAAAAACACTAATTTGAAAAGGTATATGTACCCCTCTATTTATTGCAGCATTATTTATGATAGCCAAGATATGGAAACAACTTAAGTGTGTATCAATCTATGAATGGATAAAGAAGATGTGGTATACATACACAATAGGATATTACTCAGCCATAAAAAGAATGAAAGTTTGCCATTTACAACATGGATGGGCCTAGAGAGTTGTGCTAAATGAAATAAGATAAAGACAAATACCATTTGAGGTCACTTATATGTGGAACTTAAAAAAGCAAAAAACAAAAAAAAAAAACCAAACACATGAACAAACAAAAAACAGAAGCATACTCATAAATACAGGGAACAAACTGGTGATTGCCAGAGGAGAAGAGGGTGGGGGAGTAGACAAAATAGGTGAAGGGGATTAAGAGGTACAAACTTCCAATTATAAAATAAATAAGTGATGGGGATGAAAAGTACAGCATAAGGAATATAGTCAATAAGATTGCAATAACTCTGTATGGTGAAACTACACTTACCATGGTGAGCACTGCATAATGTATATAATGTTGAATCCTATGTTGTACAAGTGAAACTAATATAATTTTGTATGTCAACTTTACCTGAATTTAAAATTTAAAAGGTTCTATAAAGAATAACAAAAAAGTCTCTTTTTTTTTCTATTTTGTCTGATACTGCCACCCCTATTTTTTCATTTTCCAGATTTTTTTGTCCTTAATTTTCTTTTTTTTCTTTTTTAATTTTTATTTATTTATTTTATTTTATTTTTTTAATATGAAATTTATTGTCAAATTGGTTTTCATACAACACCCAGTGCTCCTCCCAACAGGTGCCCATCACCCTCCCTCTCCTCCCTCCCACTCCCCATCAACCCTCAGTTTATCCTCAGTTTTTAAGAGTCTCTTATGGTTTGTCTCTCCCTCTCTAACTTTTTTTTTTCCTTCCCCTCCTCCATGGTCTTCTGTTAAGTTTCTCAGGATCGAAAAACAAATAATCCAGTGAAGAAATGGGCAGAAAACATGAATAGACACTTCTCTAAAGAAGACATCCAGATGGCCAACAGGCACATGAAAAGATGCTTAATTTTATTTCTATTCTTTCTTTATCCATTTACTTCAGGTGTGTCTCATATGAATATTGAATATGTTGAATATATTTTGCAACTCAATCTGAAAATAGTTGTTGTTTAATGGTGGAGTTTAACCCAGATTTATTGTAATAACTGGTAACATTTGGTCTAACTTTTGTCATCTTATTTTTTATTTTTAATGTTTCTTTTTATAGCTTTATCATATTGCTCAGATTTTGTTGAAATAATTTTTACACTTAGATTATAATAATTAATTTTTATATTTTTGTTACATTTCCAAACCATATTGGTAACAAGGAAATCATTCCACTTGCTCAAATATTAATTGATCACTAACTATGTATCATGTAGGGAGAGTGAATTCTGTGCTAAACAAAACAGAGATGGTGCTTGTTTTTAGGGAACTTTTCTTCTTAGAAGGTAAAAAGCAGGGGCACCTGGGTGGCTCAGTCAGTTGAGCGTCCTGAGCGTCTGACTTCGGTTCAGGTCATGATCTCGCGGTCTGTGAGTTCGAGCCCTGCATCAGGCTCTGTGCTCAGAGCCTGGAGCCTGCTTCGGATTCTGTGTCTCCCCCTCTCTCTGCCCCTCCCCTCATGCTCTGTGTCTCTCTCTCTCTCTCTCTGTCAAAAATAAATAAACAGTAAAAAAAAAATTTTTTTAAAAGAAGGTAAAAAGCAGCCATAGACAAATACTCAGGAAAAAGTTCAGGCAGTGGTAATTACTACGTAGAGAATTAAAGAGGGGTATCTACTTTAAATTGAGGTGGGCCATTCACTCTAAGGAGCTGAAACCCACTTGATGAGAAAGAGCCAGTAACATAAAGATAAAATATGATCCTACTGATACTGGGGAGAGGAAAGAAAACTCTAGTGCAAAGATCCTGAGGTGGGAAAGAGGTGGTGAGCTTTAAAAATTAAAAGAAGCTGGAGCATATTGAGTGAGAAAGTGATAAAAAGTGGCAGTTACCAGATAAATATAACTTCATAACCAAATAAGGAGGGTACATTTTAAGTGTAATGCAAAGCCACTGGAGAGTTTTAAACTGTGGATTTTGTTTCTCTTTCTGTTTTTGTTGTGGGGCAGGAGTAACATGATCTGATTTTCTATTGTAAAAGATCCCTCTAATGCTGTATAGGAATCCACTTTAGAAGAAACAAGAGCATCCCCTGGTCAGGTCACGGAGATGGAGAGAAGTCACCAGATTTGGGGCATGTTTTGGTTACTGAGATCACCAGATTTGCTGATGGAATGCATTTGGGGTGTGGGCGGGGAGGGTATAAGGACAAGAGCAGAATTAAATCTAACATTTAGATTTTTATTTTCAGCAATTAGGTAGACAACTATGGTGTTTACTGAAATGCAAATGCCTGGGGGGGCAGTTTGATAGATGGTGGCAGAATTACAAGTTCTATTTTGACTAATTTAAAATGCCAATTAGCTGTCGAGGTGATGATGTCTAGTAGTCACTTGGGTTTACAAATTTAAAGTCCTGGGGAAAATTCAAAGCAGCATTTGAGGTGCATTGTGTATAACTGAAGAGAAAAGCTGATGAGGAAACTATGGAGCACTCCAATAGCAGGAGGTTATACAAATCTTTTTGCAGGATATAATATAAATTCCAAATTTCTGGTGTACTGGCCAATCTTTTTTACCTTTCTAGGACTGAAATACATATTTTTTAACTTTCAATTTATGTTTCTTTGTTTAATTCAAAAGGAATTTAGAAGAGTGTTAAATACTTAGTTTCAAATAATCAAAAATCAGTTGGAGAAGTGTTAATTGTTCAGATTAGGAAGTCAGCTGAATGATTGCTATCCATGCAATAACTGTACTGAATTGAAAGTTTCTTGAAAAAATGAGGTTTTTTTGTCCATTACTCACAAAAGTGCCTCCCATGGACTTTTCATCTAAAAAGAGGCTCAAGGTAACTCTGTTGAATATGTGAATGAAGGTTCGGCACATAAATCTTCAAGCTTCTTGGTGTCAAGCTCTTCCTTCTACAGTTAAATCCTCCAACACAAAATCCAAAGACAAGAAGGTCTTTAGAGCATAGTGATCTGGTTTCACCACTACTAGTTGAGTGACCATGAGCTAGTTATTTAACTTCTCTTCTTTAATAAGACAGTAGTAATGGTTTAATACTACTATTAATATTAGTAATATTTAACACACTAATAATAAAAATAATATGAGCACTAGTAACCATCTTTCTGCTTTAATGTAAAGCTTGAATGCAACAATGTCTGTAAAGCATTTAGCACAGTGCCTGGCATAAAATAGAAGTTAATAGACAGTGACTCCCAGAGCTCTGCCCTGCCAGCGCTGCTGGCAGAAGCCCTGAGGCCCCAGGTGACTAGAGTAGAGTGAGTTGAGGAGAGGGCTGGTGATGTGGTCAAAGAGGAAGCAGGGCCCGGATTCTATGGTGCCTTGTAAACCAGAGTCAGGAATATGGATTTAACTCTTAGTGAGGGAAGAAGCCATTAGAGAGTTTGGAGCAGATAAGTGAAATAATTTGGTTTATAGTCAGAAACAGTTTTGTTCACATTTATAGCCATAGCTTATAGAACAGTGCCCAACACAGGTAGGTATTTAATAAACATATGTAAGTATCTGTAGGAATATGACATGCTAATTAATGCTAACCTCACTTCTTCTTATGTTCTTGGCCATTTTTCATGGAAATTCCAATGCTGCATGGTTAAAGGTGGTGTTAATAAGATATTCTCATTACCATTCTTTGCGAGTGTCTCTACTTCCTCTCTACTACTGCACCAAACACAAAATATACTACTTAGTTGAAGCTTAAGATTTCTATCAAATGTAATATTTCCCAACAGAAATGGCCATTTTTTAGATAATTTTTTTAGTATTTTGGCATCACCTAGTTCGTTCCTTAGCAAAACTTTTCCTCGTTAACTTTTTCTCAAGCAAAGATCTGAACATTTCTTAATGAACATCATCCTTTGGGATAACAGAAAGGAAAACAGAACACCTACCAATCCATTTGGGTGTCACCGAAGCTCACATGGGAAGTAATTATTCCATTATTTATCACACTCCTGAAAGTCCATCTGGAAAACTACATGCAAGGTTTGGCTGTATGTGTGTGTGTGTGTGTGTGGGGGGGGGGGGTTACATATATATGTATGTGTGTATACACACATACACATACAGAGACATAGATTGCTAATCCGGAAAGAATCCAAGGGGTAGTAATAGTGACAAAAGACCTGGAAAACACACCATTAAAGAGACCCTTAAAGAGTGGAGCATGAACTGCTAACAGATCAGATAACCGATTTAAAAATAGACAGAAAGGATTTTAAAATACCATTTGGGAAAGAAATCTTCTAAAAGGAAATGGAGCTATTTTTTCTCAATCTAGACATTTATATTAATAGTTTAAAAGGAAGGAAAATTAAATTATGAACCATGCAAAACACATTATGACTAATATGTTCAATCAGAAAACATAGTGGAAATGGGAAAAAGGGCAAGGTAACACTGGAGGACTCAGGATGTTGCCATGGTCCTGCTAAATATCTCAGGCCAGGGCTTCTAAATCCAACAGAAATCTTTCCAATCTAAATGCTGAGCAGGTGCTGCTGAACACAATTGGCACAAATGGACCGAATGCCAATTCATTTATTTAAAAAACTTTTATGTTTATCCTTCTATGTCCAAATACAGGAGAAAGGAGAACAAACATAAGAAGACCCCACTTTATCCACTGAAGAGCTATTGTTTGGGGAAGGAGAGAGAATGCGTATAACAAATACCAAATAAAAGTTACAGAAGTTGGGGGAGGGAGGACTTGCTGAATATGGAAGAAGCCAACCTCAAGGTTCTGCATTTGAATTCTAGTAACAGTACTACTTAAGGCAGTCACCACAGGGTCTGACTGGGACAAATGAGCTGCCAGTTGGAATCACCTCTTTAAAATTCTGCCCCAGTAGATATAATCAGTGGGACAATCCACTTGTTCTATGGATGTGTCTTCAACATCCCTAATATTTAAATGATGAGCAAACACGTAGTCAACCACCTTACTATAAAATATTAAGATAACTGTATGCCTTTTTTCTTAGTCTTTTGTCTTGGTGGTTTAGTGTCAAGAAGCTGGTGGTTTAGTGTGGGCAAAGCTGATGTCCAGATATACCAGCCAAGCCTTCAGCTTCCTTTCCAACTCTTCGCTCTCATTCTATCACAGTCTTTTATGATTTTTCCCCAAACTCTACTCTGAGTGCCTGGGAATATTCACTGCTCTCCAAGCATACCCTTATCCTCTCCTTGTTCTCTGCCAGTACCAATGGCAACTCTACCCACACATGCTCCTGTCCTCCCCGATCTCTTTATGTCCTAGTCATATATAAAAGCCCTGCTTAGACCCTACCTCTTCCATGAGTCATCTAATCTCAACTTCCCCTATTCTTCCTTAGTCTTGTCTTCATACCTCACACCTGTGCTGTAATGTTTATTATTTCCTGCCCATTAGCTTATAAATTCCTAGAAGTCAATTACTATATTTTATTCCCTGCTATAGTTTCACACTACCTAACAAAGTGCCTAGAACAAAGTAGTCATCATTTTAATTTATAAATTTCCTCGGTTTTTTTTCAAGGATTTTATGTAGTTATTATTATACTCCATCTATGCATCTGTTTTCCCACAAAGGCTATTAAAAGCTTTTCATGAGTACTTTTAATTATAGTATCTAAACCTATTGTTAAATTATATTTTATTTCATCATTTTCTACTTGTTGGACACTTAAGATGGTTCTCAATTTTTTTTTTCCAATTACAATAATTCAGCAGTGAATACTTATGAGCAAAAAGACTTGTCTACCCATCTTTTTAGAAAATAGTGTTTAAGGGGTATTTAAACTAGTTGTACTATAAGTAATCTAGTTTGTTCTTTTAATGAATACCAGTATTTTTTGTTTTCCTCAGCCCTGCTGAGATAATTTCCTGTCTGTTGAATCTCTGCTGCCCTGTTGACATCACTTATATTCTCGGTGTTTTATACTGTCCAGTTCATTTACTCGATCCCTTTCTCTGGCTGCCTGGATACATTCTGACAGATGCTTTCTAATGAATCTGGACATATTCCACGTTCTCTAGTCACTACTTCTTAATTGATAGGATTTGGAGAAGACTTTCAAATGGTTCCGTCTTACTGTAAAATTTAGAAATAGTATTACTTATTTTATTGAAAAATCTTATCTTTTCCAAGTTTTGAGCATTTTAAAGCAATCTCACATGCATTATCTTATGCATTCATATAGAAAAATAATAAGCAAATAGTATTAGCACTTTACAGATGAGGAATCTGAGACTAGGAGAAGCCAAGAAAAAACTGTATTAGTTTCTTATGCTGTTGTAACAAATTACCACCAACCTAGCTGCTTAACCCAAATTTATTATATTATAATTCTAGACATTTCAGTAAGCTAAAATCAAGGTGTGGTAAGGCTATAATCCTTTCTGGAAACTCAGAGAAGAATCTGTTTCCTTGTCCGTTCTAACTTCTACATGCTGCCCACATTCCTTGGTTTTTGGCCTCTTCCTTGACCTTCAAAGCCAGAAACAGCAGGCTGAGTCTTGCTCATATCATATTACTCTGACACTGACTCTCCTGATTTCTCTTTCTCACTTAGGACACTGGTGATTACTTTGGGCTTGCCAAGATAATACAGAATGACCTCTTAAGATCCTTAACCTAATCACAGCTACAAGATTGTTTTGTTTTTTTTCTTCAATTTTTTGTTTGTTTGTTTTTTATTGTAACATATTACAGGTTTGAGGATTTGATTGCAGACATCTCTGAAGGGCTATTATTCTGGCTAACATAATTATTCACAATAGAAGTAAAAGCTATAGAAGTAATATCATGTGCTACATCACATTAAGCAAAGTGATTTGAGATCCCTATAATTTAATGACCACAAGAGCTACAATGCATATACCTGCTTAGAAAAATCATTCTTATGTAAGTGTGTGCTTGTGACCCAAGTGTAGGTTTCAATTGCCATATATTAATTTATTTGCCCAAGCTGAAATTTATATTTATTCAATTTGGATAACTGCTTTTCCTATTGTATGGTAAATTTGAAACTGCTGTGTCTCTAAATATACCCAATAAAGGATTTTTAAAAATTACATCCTAATTGTAAAAACATGCTTACTGCTCACACATTGGTGTGGACTAATTAGTGTAATTAGTCTTGTGTATATAACCATTGCCCAAAATGTCCCCGACAGCTAAAAAGCAACCAGCCACATAATGTCTTATGGACAACTTTGCATGTAAGGGCCAGGCAACTGGTGATTTACTTTTTTGTATGGTTGTCAGAAAAACAACCAAAACTCTGGCACTTCAGATTTCACATTCTGAAAATAAAGACAAATTACAATACATTTCTACATTAACTTAGTTTTCACCTGTGAATTTGTTTCATTGGCTGTTTGGATAAATATGGAGTTACTTCTTATCCAGAGCGAATACCGCTAGAGCTAAATGATAAATGGAAATTATTACATAGTTTGTTGTATATCAAGGTCTCTTACTCTGGGTATTGATTTTCAAAATATCTGTTCTTATCTTTTTTATATGAATTCTTGGAAATGTGGTTGAACAGGGGGTCACCCTTGGTGAGGGCCCCAAGAAGTAGGGGGTTACAGTTGCCATATAATTTCATCTTGAAGGCTCAAACCACCCAGCTCAAAGTACATGGGAAAGCCAAAAGTAAGCATGATGGATAAAGCCTTAAATATAAATTGACATGAATGATAATTATACATAATAATTATTCATATTAAATCTATTGACTTGAGTGTTTTAATATATCAAATTTTAATGAAAAATATTTTCCTATAAGGGCCCTTATCTTTTCCTTCAAAAAATAACATTTATTAAAACTAACTTAAGATTCATATAATTATTGTTGTATTTATGAAGAGATCGAATCCTTAACTAATTTAACAAAATTAGTCGTAAATAATGAAACATTTATAGAGTTTCTTCCCTTAAATGTTTTGGAGATATAGTCTCTTTAGGAATTTCTTTCAGTGAACATAGGGAACTTTGGTTGTTCTCAAAAATGGTTTACAATTGAATAACGAAAAATAAACATATTTATTTTTTTACTTAATGGAATATCAGAGGAGAATTATTTTCAAATATATATATACCTGGTTCAAAAAATATATAGTAACAAAAGGATGTTACATGCTACTAAAGATGGTATTTTGATATTTGGAACAGGTGGACCTTTCAAAAAAAGGTTCCTAATTATTCCTATACTGTTGAAATTATTTTAATTTTGCATCTCAGCAGATATATTTGTATGCTGGAAACAGGTGTTCATCAAAAGACAGTGATAAAGAGACACTGCAGTCGGGGCTTGGAGCCTAGCCCGCATGGTGTGATGACAGATAAATTAGAAAAATCCTGCTAAACATCTCTACACTTCAGAAGGAGATTACACCTTTTTAAAAAGGCAAAACATGTGGTTCAATTACTTATTGTCTTGGCATGTGGTTATGATGAAAGACGGAGTCTTAAACATCAATAGAGCTAAACTAACATCCCAGATGGGCTTCGGGAGAAGGGACTCCTACGGCAATCCACCTGCACAAAAAGCAACTGGGACAAAAATTAAAGAAACGCTTTCCTTCCCCTCCCCTATTTAATTTGTTTCTTTATATTAAATAGCCATTTAATGAATAACATAAGCTATGGGGAAAAATAAGAGCAAAGAACTTTCATTTCAATGTATTTTCTGGGTGATCCAGCAGGAAATGAGGCATGTTTTCTGGCTCTCTGCAGAATGCTGTTCAGGTTTCACATGAGTCTTAAGGTTTATAACAGGTAATCACCAAGTCTGGGGAAGGAAAGGCAAGTAGATCCACATAATGCATAGGACTATACAGACAGCATGCTGTGTGACCATAGGTAAATCACAGAATGTCTCTGGGCCTCATTTTCTACATTTGCAAAACTATGGAATTATGATTCCTTTTGGTCTTAAGCTGCAACAATCTGAATATAATCTCTACTTCAGTCATAATGCATTCAAAGCAAATGTCACTGGGAGACATAGAACATAGAGAGAAAGTGGGAACCAGCATTTCTCCACAAACCATTTTTATATTCATACATGACTAGAAGACCCAACAGTTCTTCAGATGTATAATACTATGACATAAGGCTCTCAAGATGTAGTAGTAGGGCACGGGGGTTAAGGGTAGGGGAATAAGAATGGATAAAGAAGGAAATTATCATCTATTAATCACATTTTATACTAACTAATTTCACATTAAATCCAACCAACAACCCTACAGACAAAATAGCTATTACTTATCCATTGTATAAGAAGCTAAAATAATGACTGTCAACATCTATTGAGTCAGAATCATGCTAAGTACCTCTGTATGCATTAGTTCATTTAAAATTTACAGGAAGTATTTTAAGTAGGTTGAGAAATAGTGCCATTTCTTCACCATTGTAGTCCTCCCAAATACCAAAATAATTGCTATCTTTTGAGCAAGCCTTGATCATGTGTTCTGAACCATGTCAAGGGCTTTCCCAAGCTTTATTTCATTTAACCCCCCTGACAACCATATGAACCAACTGGTATTGTTGTCCTATTTAACAAATGAGGAAACTGAAGCTTAGAAAGGCAGAATAATTTACCCAGGGTCAGTCAGAGCTAAGAAGACAGTGTAAGATCTTAAAATGACTGCAGTAAACTGCTGTTAAAGGCTCGAAGAGATTAGCTAACGTAAGGTCACAACGTTAAATAGTAACCAACAGAGGTGGGCATGACTCCCAAAGTCTCCTTTTTCAACTTTTCTTGCCCAGTGGCAGGACGGAGTAGCATCCAGTCATTTTTCATAAATGTGTGTTTGGTGCCCGCTATGTTCAATGTACTATACCAGGCTTGATGAGAGATATAAAGAAGTAAGCACCATTCTCCCCAATCCCATGAAACTTACTAGCACCTTAGGGAAATCCTGACATACACTTAACAATACATTTCAGAAAAGCAGTAAAAATACAGGGTGAAGAGCCAAAAGAATCAGTAGATGCAATCGGTACTGAAGAACATCAGAAAGGTAACTCATTTTGGGGAGGGACGGTGCAGACAAAGCATGAGGGAGTGTGAGGATGGGCAGGATTTCTGAAGATTGGGATGGAAGAAGAGCAAGATGGCCATTTAGCCAGAATGGTCCTGGAAGCTCCCTGGTGGCAAAGTCTGAACAGCAAATGAAAGCGGTAACGGCATTTTCTAACATGTGAGAATTGGGAATTCAGGTGGAAAGGTACTTTGGGACCAGACTGTAAACTCTGAACACAAAAGTTGACTTAGAAACATTCAAGACTTCTAAGCAGCAGGGTGATATGATTTACCTCAGATGCTGAAGACTGTATCACAGTCATCCTGCCTGAGAGAAAGGAATCTTGGGGAAAGAAAAGAATGGTTTCTCCTTGGTATAAAAATTGTTAATAGGGGATATCTTGACCCAGTTTTCACAAGAAAAATATTGGAAAATGCAGTATAAAGAGAGCAAAGAACACCCACAATCCTACCACTTAGAGACCATCATTATTAACTCTTTTGATGAACTTTCATTTAATCATTCAACAAATATTTATTTTTTTTAAGTTTATTTATTTATTTTGAGAGGGAGAAAGAGTACAAGACAAGGAAGAGCAGACACAGAGGGACAGAAAGAATCCCAAGCAGGACTTGGATCTCACCATGAGATCATGACCTGAGATCATGACCTGAGCTAACCAAAATCAAGAGATGGATGCCCAACTAACTGAGCCGAGCAGGCACCCCAACAACTATTTATTGAGTACCTACGACATGCTAGACACCACTCTAGATGTCTATAGCAGTGAAGAAAACAGCCCAAATTTCCTGCCCTTAGTTAAGCTTCCACATAGATATTTCTTTCCATGATTGAGTTGATGGATGTGTGCTCTTTGTGTGTGATTTATTAATCATTATACATGTGGAGAATTTTTAGCTGATTTTCACTGCATATAATATAATAAGCATTTTGTTATGCTTGCTTTTAAATTTGTTAAAATTATTTGGGGTTACTTAAAAATTAAAATTAATCTTTAATGTTATTAAAATTATTTGGAAAGTTTTAGTGGCTTTGTTATTCACGGTTTATAGATGCTCAAAATCTTACTTAGTTATTCTTACTATAATGAGGACATGAAACATGTGAGGCTAATGAAAGTTACAGACAGGCACACCAACTTTGGCATATAATTTTAGGTGTTCACAGATCCTTTCAATTACGAGCCTTAATCTGATCACTTCCCAATTGTTAGACATTTGAATAATTAACCTTTCACTATTATAACTAACACTTAATGAATATTCTTGCTTATAAAGCTTTGTCTACATTTCCAGTGATATCATAAGGATGGATTCCTAGAAGTGAAAATTCAGGGAAGGGGCACCGCACACCTGGGTGGCTCAGTTGGTTAAGCGTCTGACTTTGGCTCAGGTCATGATCTCACGGTTTGTGAGTTCAAGCCCTGCATTGAGCTCTGTGCTGACAGCTTAGAGCCTGGAGCCTGCTTTGAATTCTGTGTCTCCCTCTTTCTCTGCTCCTCCCCCACTCATGCTCTGTATCTCTCCCTCCTTCAAATATAAATAAAAACATTAAAGAAAAAAAGTTTAAAGAAAATTCAGGGTAGAAAGGACTGAACTGGCTTTAGGGTTTCAAGACATCTGCTGTTAGTGTGGAAAGTCTTCTACTCTTATGTTTCTATTAGTTTTATTTATGTATATGTAAATTTTTGTTTAATAAAAAGTTTCAGTGCTATTATTTGCACATAATGGTTCATGATTCTTTTATCCTCACAGTGGATTTTTCATTAATATAAACCGACCTCCTTTATTCTACTGTATGCTTCCTAGCTTAAATTCTACATTTTCTAATATTAATATTGCCAACTCTGGATTTATTTTTATCTACTGCCATATCTGTTGATGTGAGATGTTTCTGTTTGTTTGTTTGTCCTTGAGGGTAGTTTTTAAATACAGTTACTCGTTTTAATTTTGGTTTTAAAATTTATATTCAATGGAATAAGGTACAAATTTTAAAAACCTAGTTTTTCTTTTTTTTTTAAGTTGAGCTTAAGTTAATAAATGTATAATTCTATTTACAAGTTTGGCAGACCTTAGCAATCATTTCTAAGGATTTTTGGTAATGCTAAATCACATTTACAGATTATTAAACACCTTCAAACATTTAAAACTGTACTTATATATTTAATATATTTGTTTGCTTTTTTAAGTAATTCAGTTGTCTGAATTAACAAAACTAACCTTCCTAAGTGAATAAGTAAAAAATCCATTGTTTACATTTATAAATACAATTATTTTGGTTGTTGATGTTGTGCTTAAACTTTAGTTAGATTTCAACTTAAAAATATAAATCTAAATCACTTACTCAATTTAACATATCAAATTATGATTTTAAAATGGAGTTACAGGGCTTTAATAGACTAAAATCAATTGATTTTGAATAGACTTTATAGACCAAATTAATTTCAACAGCACAAGTACATAAGATACTAAATATATGCATGTAGCTCCTGATACAAAAACATTTATATATTATGGTTTTTATTCTCTTTGCCTTTTAATACTTAGTTTTAAATTTTCCTAGGGTTGAAACATGCATACCTACCAAAGGATAACAATTTCCATGGCAACTAACTGAGGATATTAACTCTAAATCTTTCTAGACTGAAAGGTATAAACCTGCTCACTCTGGGTAAGTGGGATTATTTATAGCCAGAGCTCTTGACCAGGAGTGAGAGTGCTGCCATGCCTCTGGACATCCAGAATGAGACTTCCCATTGCCTTGGGTACCAAACTGTACCCTCTTTTATAGCCACCATTAAAAATTTTTAAACTAAATTTTAAAATTTAATTGGCCTTATTATTCATATAGCCTACATCCCTAAATTGAAGTCTGAAATGTTATATTATTTTCTCCATTATATTATTTTATTTTTTATTATTTTCTCTTATTTGCCTGTTTTTGCGTCTTGAACCATGTTTGTTATACCCTCTATTTGTTTCTCTACCAATCTAGAAAACGTTTTTCTTATTTTGTTTTATTAGCCTTTACCCTTAGGTTTAACACACACATACATGCACACACACACGCACAGAATTTTCCCCATAAAGAAACAGCATCTAATGACTCCCAAATTAGATTAAAAAAATAGCATATTTTACTTCTTCCTTGTCCTTCTTTCATCCATCTCCCAACTTTTTGTTGTGTCTGGAAATCTACTTTTAGATTAGTAGTAGCAGCAGTAGTTGCTATAGTAGTATAGTTTAGCTATTGATATTTCCCTATTTTCATATTTCATTTAATTGGGTTTAATTGGAACCTGTGAGAGGAGGCTAAATTCATCAACCATCAATCATTTTGCCAAGAAACCTATTTGAAGGTTCTTAATACGTATTGCCAAATTACTTTCCAGAAAAGTTGTACTGATATACAGCCTTACCAATTTTTCATGAAAGTACCCATCTCACTACATTCTGTAGTACTGACTACTGTTTTTGGAACCTTTACTTATTTGATAGATGGAAATGGTATTTGTTCATTATTTTCATTTATTTATTTATTTCGGGGGGAAAAGGAAGTTGTTAGGAACTACAATTCCAATGATCTTCCTCTGATGAAGTTCCAATCAGTCACTCATGAAGGAACCCTCATAAATTGAGTGGGTTTGATTCAGGATCTTGCCTGTAAATGTTACCAATTAATTTCCTAAGTGACTATTTTATAATCTTTTCCACAAGGCACTCGCTGGGCATGCACAGCCAGGAAGAAAAAAAAGTACAATGGCTGGTAGTTGTTTTTAATACCAAGGATCCAGGCACTCACTCTTAGTCATGGAACATTGATGCTGTGCTATATGAATTCTCTCATAAAGTAAATAAATTAGTTAATCAGTAAATTCATGTTAATAGAAAACTACAGTCACAATAACTAATTTGTAAAACCTGCGGTACTGGCAAATATTATGATAAGATATATTGGCCTAATGGTGTTCTGCAAATAGGTTCTGATTTGCAAAACTAACCAACACAATGGCAATCATTCCACGTGAAATATTCATATCAGAAATGTTGACTGGAGTGATTGAAAGTCATTCACTTAAAACTAATAAATAAACACACTCGTCTCCGTTATAATCCTGGATAGTCGTACTCAATTTAGCAGTGTTCTTTTGCATTATTCTTGTTCATCAGCAGAAGTGACTTAGAATAAAATTTAGCTACCAATTTCTTTGACAAATAGAGGAATGTTTCTCTCATATATGTTTCTACATGAATGGTAAAGGCAGAGTAGCATTTCAAACAGAAGGAACAGCATGAGCAAATATATAAGTGCAATGGGGATTGAGGTGGAAGAAGCTAGACAATATTCACCATAAGACTAGAGAAGCATACATGAGGCCCCTTGCCAGAACTAACTTCATTCCGATAACCACTACTACAATATCAGGTGTTTACCTTTAAACCAGGTTTGGATAAGGGTTCCAAAAGGAGAAAAGATACCACAAAGTAACTTCACCCAGAAACTATTCAATTATGGTTTAATGAAGGCTGTAACATGTTTTAGCACATGTAAGAACGTTTCACAGATGTCCATTCACTTACTTTAAACCAGCCAAGGATAGCATAATTTAGACAATGTTTTACAAATACTCTTGGATAATTAATAAAGCTAAGAATCAGAACTGACATTGATGGAGTTTATGCCAGTCCCATGCATTCTCTCATTTTATCCTTAGAACAATTTATGCAGTTATTTCTTTTATCCCTATTTTATACATGAGAACTTAAAGGACATGTAGCCGAGAAGTAAAAGACTCAAGATTTGAACTCAAGCTGTTGGTTTCCAGAGCCTATGCTTTTAACTATTACTCTGAAGATAACAGTGATGATGGTAACTTCACAAATACATTTTCTGTTGAGATAAAGCCATAACATCTAAAACCTGTCTCTGTATTTACTTTGTCATCAATGTGGCGCTGGGCATAAACAGTTACTTGTGCTTAAACAAGAGCTGTCAGTCTTGCTGTTCTCTTTCCTCTCTCCACTGCAGCCAGGATCAAGGTCATTGTGCTGAATTTGTGGCCCTAGAATAACTTCCATTTCCTGACCATAAATTGCCCAAAACAGAGAAATATGACTTTATGGCCAAAGCGTCTGGAAAGAAAATTCTTACTCTAACACAAATACTTGTAATAATGGCAAAAGACAGCAGAAAATTATGGATAAAATAAATTGCTGCCTTTCTTTGTATAAATATTATTTTTTTCCAAGGTCTTATCAGCATAAAAGCTCCTCTTGCAAATCACTAAAGTCACTTCACCCTCTTTTTAATTTTGCCCTTTCAGTCCTTCTCCTCCTACCTCTCAAAAGTCAAAGTTAGCAAACCACCTAAATTAACCCCTTTTCCATGACATTATCATTTCTAGTTTCCAGGAGTTATTAAGCAACCCTAAATCCAGACTGCCAATGATAAAAGAAGAGAAAAAGAAGGCATGGTAAATGAGAGGCGACAGATATGAGGGAAATGCCACTGAAATGACAAACGCTGCACATTGGCAGACAGATGGCTGATTTCCTTATTCCATAAAGAGCTCTTCAACCCCCAAGAATAACACTGATGGCCCAATAGAGAGACAGGCAAAGGACATGAACAGGCTGTTCACATCAAAAGAAAATGAAGTGGTTTTTAATCATTTGAAAAGATACTCAGCCTTCGTCATAATTAAAGAAATGCAAATGAAAATAATAAGATACAATACTTACCTTTCAGGTTGGGGGTAAAAATCAAACCTGGTTGTGGAGAAGTAGTCACACTTATACATCATACTTGGAGTGCAACTTAATATTTATCTAAATTCAAAATGCATGCAAACTATGACACTGTAATTTTACTTGTAGGAACACATACTAGAGGTGCATTTGCACCACTGGCCCAGAGATACATACTCAGGGTTCTTACGGTAGGATTGCTTATAGAAGCAGATCCCTGGAAACAACCCAAACATCCCTCAATTCATACCAAACACTATTAAAATACCTCTGGAGGGCCACACAAAGAATTGGTCAATAAGGGAAGCTGAAGAGAGGGACCAGGGTCAGGAGACAGCAGTGAATTTATTCTTTTCACTATATACATTTTATACATTTTTATTTTTAAAAAAGAATGCATATCAGAAAAATAATCCACTCAAACAAAAATTTTTTAATGTTTTTGGAGTTTTGGAAAAGAAAGCCAAGGAAAAACAGCCATGAAATTTTCAATTTCTTCCACAGAACAGACAGTTCCAAAGATTATAAGGATACAACCAGACAGGACAATCTGGAAATAAGCCTTAGGATTATGTGTTAAATCCGTGTGCTTGCTCTGTTTTCATATTATGTGTGATACCTTCCCAAAAAAAGACCCAATTTTACCCATCATAATGTTAATAGCACTTCACTGTTGCAATGTCAGAATTTAACACAGAATGGTAATAGAAATAGTTGAAATCATTTAACTTGCCAAAGCATTAGCATTCGTCAGGCTGTCTTCCATATGAGCAAGAATATTTTTCTATTTTTAAACCACTAACCTTTTAAAACCTTGCTGAAAGCCACCCAGGATAAGGCCATGACATCTAAGACACCATATTTTTATCTCCATTACTATGCAACATAAGACTAGTGGTCTTATAAATTCCTCATGTTTGCCAAACACATTACACGGAAGATCATAGTGTTAATTTGGAAAGGGAAACAGTTTTATGGCATCTAAAGGACTGGAAAAATTACCTCTAATCCTTTTGGGAATCAAAGAGGCAATAAAGTGAAATTGAGTGCAGAAAGACTCACATTGTAAATCCATTTACTACCAAGCCTTGTTTACTCAAGGATTTATTCGTGCCAGTAACTAGTCACCAAAGCTTAAATAGCATGACTTTACCAGAATTTCATTTAAAGAAGTGTCTGATATTTTTTCACAAATAGTGTTCAGCTGATTAAAGCCTAATTACACACATTGAATTAAAGGTGTGAGTACATAATAAAATGTTCTAGCTAAAAGGAATCTGTGCTGGTGTTTGATTTCCAGCTAGTAATTTGGCTGGAATAAAATGGAAACAAGAAAGCAGAATTGTTTAAAAGGTGCAGCTTTATGACAACATACATTTCTACACTGGAAAAGAAATAGACAAATATACTGTGCACTTTTTAAACGGGACGTGGTGAAATCTAAAACCGTCTTTTCTATTACCCAACATTTATAATAATAATAACACAAACCACACTCACGGAGGCCAACAGCCAGAAAAAACATATTTCCATTTTAACGCCTTTAGATGATCAAAGCATCAGCTTAATATAATCAGCTGAAATCCATTTACCCGCAAGCTTGCCACTGTGCCCAGGGACTGCTTTGCCTTCCAGCCCTATCTATTCTGGAACAGGTGCTATACTAGTAAATTAATTAGTCTGTGGAGAAGCACCTTGTTCTCCATCTCTGCAGGCCTCTTGTGGGTCAGGGCCTTGAGGACTTCGCCATCTGGGCAGAGTTTCCCCCAGAGAAACAATCAAAGCCCACAGATTGCAGCCTACAGAGGAAGGTTCAGATGACAATTAACCTTATTAGGCCTCATTTTTTTACAGTTTATAGTGTGTCAACATGTTGGCTCCATAAATAATTTGCTACATTAAATGGATAGAAAGAAATCGTTTCTCCTCTTGTTAATAAAGCCCTCCAGAAAACAAATACAATATTTAAGAGAAATGATATCATTTACAAATACCTAAATGTTGGGATTTAGGTAGGAAGTTAGACAGGCTCTTGATTTCAAATAAAGTTCATGAAAAAACTATCATCCATTCCTGCTGGATGTAAATTCTGAAGGAGGGGAACTTCAATTTCTTTTCTAGGTCTTAACAAATTTTTCTCAGGCTTAATGCCTCCTGTATGTGTGGTTTTTATAACATCTGGCTAACTTAAGAAATACATGTTTCTTTTTAAAAATTATATTTTTGCTCTTTTCCCCAACCACAGTTCTGCATATATGATCCTGTTGTCCTGGGAATACAAAATAAAACCAATCAAGACAATTAGCATCTACAGCTTGTCACAAAATCAACAGATATTTAAGCCTACGTTTTTAATCAAAGTAAGCTTAATTAAACACTTCACAAATGACTTTCCAGCCGGGCACAAAAAAATGCCCACTTTTTTTTTTAAGTCTTTAAGTGTAATTTAAAAGAGGGTTTACTAACAGATTATCATGAGATTCTTGTGAGAATCTCCAAGAGCTCTTATTCATGTCCTGTCCCATAATATCTGACAGGGTCCTGGGCTCCACCATGTCTTTTAATTCTAGGACATGGTTTTGAGTTAAGGTTTTAAACTTGGGAAAGATACCTTCCCTGTTGGCTTCTCCCTCTTTTGCAGCTTCCTTAGCTCCAGCAGAGCCTTGTGAGTCACCACTGGGTTAATGGTGTATTTGGAAGCTCACTGACAGTGCAAGCAGCTTTGTCTTCTCACGTAGGCCCTGTGTTGATTCACGTGTAAGTTGGAAATATTTGCAAACTTGAACTGTTTGACATTAAAGCTCAGGAAGCTCATTTGATGCTGCCTAAAGATAGTTCTATGGGATTAGAACTGATAGAGGAAAAAAAAAAAAAACTTTTCATAGTATACAGCCTTTATAGCTTTAAAAAATAACAACAGACTCCAATGCTGCCATTCTCATTCAAAACAAATTTCCACTGAAGCTACCTTTGGAAATTGGATATAATGTGTTCAGTTTGGAAATTCTCCAGTCACGATATAAGGCATTTATTATGTAAGTGCAAAAATGAAATTGAAGACTTAATGAAAACTTTCCTTGCCCTTCTAGTTTTGGTCAGAAGAAAATATGAAAAAAATAAGAAGAGAAGAATGACCTAAATGTATATGAGCATTCTTATTTAGTATATGCCCTTTTGTTATTTAATACATTATTTGTTATATTCGTTAGTAATATTAGCTTCCATCTAACCTTGTTACAGTTGCTTTTTAACCCTTATTTAATATCAAGATTCTATTTTTGCAAGCATAGTTGTGATGGGAGGCTCAGAGTCATTCACTAACAAATATAGAAAACTTGAAGCTGTTAAGTGGACCAGGAAGTTAAGGTGTCCATGCTGGTATTCAAAAGTCCGGAACAGCCTCTGACAAAACAGTGCCCTCTAGTGGATATACAAACACCTGGAGCCAAAACAATTCTCTCAAATGGAGTGGGGTCAAGAGTTGGGAAATCTGGGTGTATAAAGATGTATAAAGACATCTTACTGTTATTGGGCATTAAGTAAAAGAAGAGCAGCATCTAGGATAATTCAGAATACAAGGAATGAATGCTTCATTTGTACAGTAAATATTGCTGAGGGTCCACCATGAGCCAGCCCTGGTGCTATACATCGTGGGCTACAAAGATGAAAAGAACAGAATCCCTGCCTTCAAGATGCTCATGACTAATATAACAACATTTGAGAAAAGTAAGTACGGAAGGAGGAGAAATAAACATGGAAATGGAAGCTAGACCTCCGAAGGAGAAAAAAAAAATAGACATTTCCATATGGGCTCTTTTTTCAAAAATGCTAAACCCAACCAGTCAACCAAGCATTGAAGTAGTTCTTAAGAACCTATGATAGCTCCACCCCTCAAAAATGATCTATTAAAGGTAGCAAAAGACAAAACTAGATAGTTCTGTTCTCCACAACCTAGGATCTTTTTGCACTGCTATCGTTCATAAAGAGCTGAAGATTTTGATACTAGAAAGATCAGGATTTCGGCAGTTAGATGAATCCTTAGGAGTGGGACAATGGGAAGGAACACACTTCAGAGTCCACTATGCTCCCTAAAACATCCATCCAAGATGTCATCCCAGGGACATTCTTACAGGAATAAATATGTGGGTAGCCATGAGAAAATCAACCTCAAACGAGACTGTGCATGATCATTAACTGGGCACTGAAATAAATAAATAAAGCATGAGTGACTATGTCCCATTTAGCATTAATCACATTCTATTTTCATCTTAAGCCCTAAAAAGCATATAATAGTAATTTAATCCCTTGCTGCTGTGTTGCACACACATATGTTGTTCTATATTACTGAGTCTTAGAAGCCAGTGGTATTACCAGGCAAATGAAAGCAATGGAGTTGCTTTGGTGAACAATCAGAAGAAACACAGATCCAAGAGAATCAGAAAGAAAACAAATGGCAAATGTAAAAGTTTGGTAGAGGTAAATTTGGTAAAAGTTTGGTAAAATGTAAAACTGGTAAAAGTTCCCTCTGTAATCCTCCATAATAAGAGCTTTCTTTAATCCCCAGCTTGATTAATCATTCCATTTCCTATGTGACTCCACTAAACCCTATGCATATTTCCATTGCAACACCTGTTGCTATGATGCATTTTATATACTTGTTACCTTTTACTAGATAAATTTGTCAAACCTCCTGGAAGCCAGGGACCACATCATTTATCATTGTATCCCCAGATTCCTATTGTTCCTAGAACAATGCCTAGCACAAAATAGTCATTCAATTAATATTTACTGGTTACTACTCAAAACATGTAATATTTTGAAAGGACTATATTGTATCATTAGTCAGGTTTCACTGAATAAGTAGCATATGATAAACATTTACATATAGGAAAATTAAAATATGAAATTATCTAATAGAAATATTATAACCTTGGAAACAGAACAAAAGATCTTTTTAAAGCACCATTAAAAACTTACTAAACTTGCAAGAATAAATGAAAAATAAGAAAACCTAATGCTGGAGAACCTGGCATTTCCAGAACACACATTACTGTGAAAATGTGGCTCAACTTTGGAGAAAAGCAATCAAGACAGGCATTGTTTAGATCCTTCACCTAGGAATTTTATTTGGGAAGATTATATCACAACAGAAGACTCCAAATATATATATACAAATATATATATATATATATATATATATATATATATATATATATATATATTACACAAATTGCTTTGTTCAATATCTCTTAGAGTAACAAAACAAAGAAAAAATAAAGGAATACAGCCTGGAAGAAAAGTAGATGACAAGAAGAAAATAGGAAGTAATTTCCAAAATAAAAAGAGAGGAAGGAAGGAAGAAAGCAAGGAAGGGAAGTGAGATAAAGAAAGAAAAATGAAAATAAGATAAATACACAAGAATAAGAAAATAGATAAGGAAACTGTCATAATAGCATAAGGAGATAACATAAAATTAATTAAAAGATAAACATGTATAGTGAACAGATGTATGCAGGAAATAAATATTTATTGGGCATTAAAGGTCAAGCACTGTACTAGTCTATCACTATATTAAATCCTCAGGACAGGTTATTTTGAACAATGTCTCACAGTTTAAATGTGCAAAAACAAAATTTCAGAAAAATCAAAAACATTAAAATATCCACTAAGCATCACTGTGAAAATACATTTTATATAACAAAAGATAATTTTAGTGACATAAACATTTAGAATTCAATACACATTTTTAAATTCTATCCACCAGAAGTGATAAATATTAAGAACTGTTTCTAATTTGACTAGAGTCTTATCCAAAGTTAGAGTGAAAATGGAATGTTGTAACCACTACTTAAAAGGAGGGAGTTTGACCAAAAAAAATATTTCAACTCTCTTAAACAAGTACATATTGGGGCGGGGGGAAACCTTGACAAGATTTTGGCCTTCATCTCTGAAAATCTCCAGGTCTTTACCAACAGAGAGAAGCCCCAAACTATCTCCATCAACCTCTGATCATAGCGTGAGGTGAAGGAGAATCATGCAAACTGAGAATATTTAAATATTCTCTCTGCATAAAGGCTGTTTAGCTGCTGGAATCATTTCCTCTTGCTGTCCCTGAGCTAAAGAAGTGGATCGATCAGCAGGGGAGGTGAACAGATGCAGCTGGAGAGGAAGAGAGGCTCGGGGGGGAATCACATTTGAGCAGCCATGGGGGATAAGATGTGACAGAGGAGAGTTTACAGAAGCAGCTGGAAGAAATGGAGCAACAGAGGGAAGGGGCTCAGTGAGGCAAAAGCAAGAGACTTTACATGCTCAGAGAAGCTCACAGCTTGCAATACTCCCTAAATATCCACACAGAGTGAGGAAGACACTTACTCCCAAGGGGGAGCTAGGTAATTTCCCTTTTCCATTACAGCCTGTGGAAAAATTTAATACACATTTCAATCTTCCATTTGCCCTTTCGGGCATTCATGGTCTCCATGATCAAGGCTCACCCAAGATGCATACCCTTGCTGGCAACTTTTCTATTGTCTCTTCACTTCCCAAAGGGTAAAGCCATTCATCTATATTAGGCCTTGACCATGAAAAATGCTGGGAATGCCTACTATACTAATGTTCTTCTTTCTAAGTGGCATCAGGGACTCTCAACTCTCCTTCCTACCTCCCCACCCCCACAGGTGAATGCTACCTCCTGCTTCCTGCCAAAATCCAAATGATCAAGTCTAGATTCTTGAAAGGAGAGAATTCCTGGGTAATAGAGAGATTAGAACACATTTTATGAATAAGAGTAAATAACAAATTAACACTTCTCTGAAGACCTTTCCAAAAAAACCTAGCCAACTAGAAAATGCTGAATGCTATGTACTTTTGGAAGTCACTGTTTATAAAACATATTTAATTTTATTATTAATGCTGTAAATAAGCAGAGAACAAAACCACTCACTCCCCATAAAGATCCTCATTTTATTTCTGGGGATCATCCTGAAATTAAGATAATGATAGCCCTTTGCATTAATATAGGGCTATACATTTTACTGTCAATTAATACATGCTTTATATTTATTATCTTCTTTAATTTGCAAAGCCAGAATTTTAGAGAGTGCTTTTGCATATCATTTCTAAATTCTGTTGTCAGAGGTACGCAGTCTTCTTTAGAACAATTGCTATCTGTACACACAAATACATTTAAAGATTATTGCTCATATTTACATAATCTTGAGTCTATACTGAATCGAATTCCCAACAGCCCCTTTCAGCACCTAGGACAGTGCTGTACTTCGCCAGCAGGAAGATGTTTGAAAGGGTTGCATATTGAGGGGGAGAGCTCCACTATAGAACTTTACTTATTTCAGAAGAACTCCAAAATGCTAGCCTTCAAGATATAGGCAAAAGGCAAAGTCAACCTTTTAAAAATCTTCAAGTAGCAACTATTATGCCAGTTCTTTATTTAATTATAGGATGATTAAAAAAAAAATTGGGGTAGCCTCATCTCAAGAAATTCTAACACAAAAGTATAATATCCAAACATAAATACTAGTTAATTTTCAGGGAACCTTTCTCCAGAGTTTTATTAGAATGTACCATTACTTTTCCTTTTCTTCCCTTACCAAGAGTTTCCTTTTACAAAAATCACATATAAAAAACCCAAATGGTAAGAAACCAGAGAAGGGAATTCATATTCACTGAGCATTTAAAACGTACTTGATAATTGGGGCACCTGGGTGGCTCAGTCGGTTAAGCATCTGGCTTTGGCTCAGGTCATGATCTCACGGTTTGTGAGTTCGAACCCCACATCGGGCTCTGGGCTGACAGCTCAGAGCCTGGAGCCTGCTTCAGATTCTGTGTTTCCCTCTCTCTCTGCTCCTCCCCTTCTCATGCTCTGTCTGTCTCTGTCTCAAAAATAAATAAAACATTAAAAAAAATTTTTAAAAATGTACCTAATAAAATACTGATCCTTTTTTTCCTATTAACTTAATCTTTAAAATAACCCTGAGAAATAATTATTCTCGCTTAGATGAGGAAACTGAAGCTTAGAAACCTTAAGCAACTGCTCTAAGAGGCCCTGATAATCTAAGAGCTTATATTAACCAGGATTTCTAATTATGAATAAATCTATGTGTTCACCAAGTCTCCTTCTCTCTGTCTCTACAGATACACAGTTAAAATGAGAACTATAACATGGAGTGCCTGGGTGGGTTAGCTGGTTAAGCATTGGACTTCGGCTCAGGTCATGATCTTGCAGTGTGTGAGTTTGAGCCCCGTAACGGACTCAGTGCTGACAGTTCGGAGTCTGGAGCCTGCTTCAGATTGTGTCTCCCTCTCTCTCTCTACCCCTCCCTTGCTTGCAATCTGTCTCTCTCTCTCTCAAAAAAAAATAAACATTAAAAAAATTTTTTAAATGAGAACTATAACAAAACACTGAATGATGAGTGAGAGCAATACACAGTGTTCTCTAGATGGCAGAAATAATGTAAAACCATAGAAATACTGCATCATCTCATACAAACCAGGCTCAGAAATGGTCAAATCAGAAATCCTAAAGGTCGTCTTCATGTAGAACAATGAAAATATAATGCTTTTAGGTGCTGGGTGAGATGGGACCCTACAGGTAGGTTTCAGTCTGAAACAGAACTCTGAGACTAATTTTCTTGACTTCTCCAAGCAGTTATGAAACCATCCCTTGACCTACCCTAGAATTTTTCTAAGTGCCTACTATAGGTTTTGTCATGTTTAAGTACAAGGCAGCCTCTCCTAGAAGTTCTAAACCCACAGTTCACAGCTAAACACTTCCTCTTCCCCCTCCCCAAAAAACACTTGCAAATGAATGCAAAATTTGTGCATTTTTCTGGGATGAGACTTCATAGCTTTCTCCAGACTTCCAAAAGGAAATGAAAATGTCAAAGTTAAAAGTCACTGTTCTAGGCTCTGAGGCCAATACTCATATTGCCTCTGGAGTGGAATGGCATCTAATGGCATCTAAAAGGAGTGGATGGCATCTAATAGGATTCTACAAGATAACATGTAGTACTGTCTATGCTATTTGGTCTCCAAGAAGTTTGTACATACTAAAAAGTTCTCTTTGAGACGTGATTCAGTATTTTGTTGAGATGAGCTTTGGAGCTTTCTGTCCAGATTCTAATCTGGACTCTGCCACTTACTAGTTGTGTGATATTGGCTAATCCATTTGGCTCTCTAAGCCTCAGTTTCCTTATCTCTACAATGGGCCTAATAATAATAATAATAATAATAGGACCTATTTAATATACCTGATAGGTAATGAGATAATGTGTTAAAAGTGCCTGGCACATAGTAGCACACTGCCAGTGACTGTTTGCTATGGGCATGGCATTAGTAGTGGTGGTGACTGTAACCACAGGATTCCTCCAGTTACTCTCTTGTAATTCTAGAATATAAATCCTGTTAATATTATTGCCATAGCATAGCAAAATCCATATCCATTTACTTAACACATATTGAGTACATACAAAGGTCTGTCATAATAAGTGGCATAGGATGAAATTCTCCACATAACACATTTAAAAATAAAAATACTGTGGTGCCTGGGTAGCTCATTTAGTTAAGCATTTGATTTTTGATTTTGGCTCAGGTCATGATCTCACGGTTCACAAGTTCAAGGCTTGTGTTGGGTTCTGTGCTGACAGCATGGAGCCTGCTTAGGATTCTCTCTCTCCCTCTCTGTCTGCCTCTCTCTCTCAAAATAAATAAACAAACATATTTAAAAATTTTTAGATAAAAAAATAAAAACATCTTCTTTGAGCTTGTGGGTGTTTGTGGCTGAGAACTATTATTTAGTGTTAGATTTCTTCTCAGTATTTCCTTTAATCCCTCTAAACCATTATGGAAGATGATATCAGAAACACTGAAATATGTCTAACAAGAATGGAGAGGCAGAGAGACATTCTCATGGATAGTTCTGGACAGTGCATTTCCTTTCCAGCAGGGTCCTTACTGGGGGAAATAGCTTAGACCTGTCCTCCAAAAATTTAAACTGACTTCCTTCAAGAAAGCAATATTTTCAGCCTGTTTGGTTTCCTATGTTTTTACTGCTATATACTTTTGAAAAATATGTACCATATGCTTTCAATTCTGAAACACTGAGGGGCAATTGTGCTGGCAAAGTATATTTACACTAAATAAATAAATATTCTGACCAGTTAGAATAACTTGATGGCTGATAATGAGTGCTGTGAGAGTAATACACCAAAAATCTACCAGCTGAATTTTGTTTCACTCAGTAAATTTGGTAAAGGATTTTAATCCAGTGATATATATCTGTCTATATGCTTATTTGTACATAATTATGTGTGCACAATTTATAAAACCTACGGGTCCCTGGGTGGCTCAGTGGGTTAAGTGTCTGACTCTTGATTTCCGCTCAGGTCATGATCTCACAGTTGTGAGACTGAGCTCCAAGTCAGGCTCCTCGCTGAGTGTGGACCCTGCTTGGGATTCTCTCTCCCTCCCTCCTCTGCCCCTCCCCTGCTTGTGCTCTCATGCTCTCTCTCTCTCTCAAAAAAAAAAAAAAAAAAAAAAAAAAAAAAAGAGATAAAACCAATACTAAAGATAGTATGCATTGGAGCCTAAAAAATCAAAAGGCCCATTTACAAACAATAAATTTAAATGCAAAAAATATGCAAACATTACAAAGAAGATTTTCTATTACAGACTCAGAAAGCCTCAGATTCATATAAACTAACAAGACTTGAATTAAGTGGATTCTGATGCTGCATTTCTCATTCTAAAGGCCTCTCTTCACAGAGTTGGCTGATGTATCAGGCTTTTTTGTGGTGGGGTAATAATTGACAGCAGGCTGACACACAGCCCAGGGAGAGCTCTGTCAGGAGGTCTCCTGGGCCTGGGGATCAGTGTGCTTAAAATATTAGGATTTGATAGAGTTAACACTTGCCCTTGAGCAGATGGTTTTGAACATTCTGTCAACACTGCCAGTGATTACTGCAAACAGATTCTTCATCCCAGAGGGATGGGAGTGAAGTGCTTTCTAGCTCCCGAGTCTCATCTAAGAGGTGTAAAACGTATCATTTCCAGGGTCTTCTCTCAGCTGTGAGAAGTGCAAACGTTTCCCACACCACGCAGCCAGAGCCGCGACTTAATCAACAACCGTTACTGGGCCTGGAGGGGGAGACACAGACCTGGCTGAACTTAAACTTAACTTGAATCCTTCTATTCTGCCCCTGGAATACTTTGGCCTTATGGATTTCTTTTTATAAGCTACCAGAAGGAGAGATTAACTATAGTGAGGCCAATGGAAGAAGAGGGGTGGGAGAATGGGGAAGATCCTGTGGATACTTTGAAACTTTCAGAAGTTCGGTTTTCAAAGTAGAAATTAACATACCTACCAGTACTTCCTGTCAATCTAGGCAAATTCATTTTGGGGGAAATGTCTCTTCAAATGAAAAGCATTGTCTGCTCTTGCTGAGTGAGCTGGTTTACAGCACTGGGAAGTGAAATCATCAATGATGGGAAATCATAGAAAAGCAACTTGCAAGGTTCTCATTCTACGGTGGAACAAGCCAGTACAATCAGAAGAGGACACAGCAACTGCAGCATCATTCAGGAAGTACTTCCAAGAGCTTGCTCTCTGCCTAGAACCATAATGTCAGCAATGCCTCTGCTCCAAGTAAACGAAATGGCCTCTGCTCTAAGCAAGAGTGACTGCAGAGTTCAGAAGATGGGACCTGCACTCATAGAACCTTTGCTGTGGAAGAAACTGATATGAGAACTCTCGTCTACAGTGATTACAACTTCATTATTAGAAAATAAGGTGCAAAAGAAACACCTCAATCTCCACCCTCTGGAAAAAAGCTGCTTTAACTGCCTGGTCCTGTTGGTCAGCTGATCTCCCCTGGCTGCCTCTCACCCTTCCTTCAGGGAGAAATGCCTTGCAGGACAACTGAGACTGTCAAGACCAATAAGCAGAGAGAATTTTTTTTAAAGAAAAGTAGAGGGAATTGTGTAAGAAACAAAGCTTAAACATCCACAGATCCAGACCCGGGCTTTCATGCTAAAGGTTTATAACCTCCCCCTTCATTATATCATCTTGCAGTGATGCTCTGAACACCTGCACTATTAAATTCTTTTCTTGGATTTTTTCTAATAAGAAAAAATTAACAAAGTAAAATTTGTTGACAGTGTTCACAGTCAACGCAGTGGGTGTTCCACCTATGTGCTGTCACATTTTTCATGTTCACTTCTGCAGGTGCTAAATACATGCTGACAACAACATATGTTACCAATCTTAAATGTGTGTTTTTTTTTTTTAACTCGTAATTAAGGAGTGCTCACAGCTTGAAAAAAAAAAATACAGGTGAAAGCTGCGTCTGCCCAAAGATTTCTTCTTATTTACTTTTCCTCTGCTATTTAGGTAGTTCTTGAATGCAGCCTATATAGAAAAAGTAAGCTCTTAAAATTATTATCTATGTAAATTATAGCCACAAAACAAATTTGTAACTTAATGCTAAAAGCATATGGTCTCACCTCCTCCCCAAGAAAACCCCATGTATTCCTTCCTTTTTTTTAAAAAAAAATCTTGACTCTTAATTTCTCTTTCTCCATTTAATAACACATTTAGTCTTTCTGGGAAGTCACATGAACTTCTCCCAAAATATTTATTATACCATAGGCACCTCAAAGTTGAAGAAACATTCTCTAAGTGGAATATAATTCTTTGATCCTTTTGTTACTTTCTACCTTCTGCATAGTTAAATAATTAGCAAGAAATCATTGCAATTTTATCCTTATGAATTTCAGAGATAATTTCTTTTTATTCACCATCAGGGGACATACATAACAGCTTCCACCTTCCTCCTCTAGGGAGCAATGATGGGGGATTGATGAATGTTTTCAAAACAAGTATTACACTATTCTCTGACAGCTGGCAAGAAAGAGGTTAGGAGTGCTTTCCAAACTCAGTTGCTCTACCTGTGGCCCCCATCCTCCTTAATGCCAATCAGCCAAGCTCAGTCCACCCTCAGAGCCTCTGTTTTTTCCCACTCAAGCTCTTCACATAAACAAGGCGGGGACAAGATGGCTCTTCCTCAGAAGCCCTTTCTTGGAAACCCTCTCCAATGTTGCTTCACTGCAGAACTCAGACGCATGACCCTGCCTTGTGTGCTTTGAAGCAGTTGTCACTATCGTAAGTTACCTTAAAAAAACCAAAAACCAAAAAACAAACAAAAAACTTGGTTATTGTTTGTGTCTCTAAAATGTAAGCCCCATGAGATCAGGAACTATGCATTTGTCCTTTTTTCATCTAGCACAAAGCCTGGCACAGAGTAAATGCTCCATAAATATTTTCTGAATCCTAAAATCCTCTAATTCTAAAGTGTTCATTTCCTTTCACTTTGATAAAAGTTTACCTCCTCTCAATTAATAAATTGCTGAACAAAGATACAGCTATCTAGGCTGTTTCCTCCTGGATAGGTCTGATTCAGTAGGACTCTGGTAAAGCCCAAAACTGATAGTGATAGCCCCTGAGATAGTTTGGATGATCAGGCACATATAAGAAACATTCTTTTAGTGCCTTCCTACCCAGCTTGGTCCATGGACCAGCAGTGTCAGCACCACCAGAGAGCTTCTAGAAATGTAGACTCTCAGGCCCACTGTGGACCCATTGAATCAGAATCTGCATTAGCAAGACCCCATGGTGATCTCTGCCCTAGTGAACGGTTGAGAAGCACATTGCAGGCACATGTATTTCCAGACCAAATTTCCCCTGTCAATGAGATACAGGCACCAAGGATCACCAGGACACTCTGGAAGGGATGTTCACATAGGCCCCATGGCAGGAATGGAAGCTCTCTCACTGAAATGACCAGCTTAGTTCATCACATCTCCCAAACGGAACATGTAAATTCCAGACTAGTAAGTCTCACAGTGTGGCTCCAGACCAGCAGCATCAGCATCACTTAGAAACTTGTTAGAAATACAAATTTCCTGGCCCCATCTCAGATCTACTGAATTAGAAAATGGGGGTGGGAGTAAGATCAGCCTTTTAACCAGCTCTTCACAGGAAATTCTCATTCATACCAAAGTTTGAGAACTACAGTTTTAGATCAGAAGTTCCTAGCCTTTGCTGTACATTAAAAGCAGCTGGAGGGGTGTCTAGGTGGCTCAGTCATTTAAACATCTGACTCTTGATATCAGTTCAGGTCATGATCTCATAGTTCCTGAGATTGTGCCCCATATCAGGCTTTGTGCTGACAGCGTAGAGCCTGCTTCGGATTCTCTCTCCCTCTCTCTGTCCCTCCGTGCTCAGGCTGAAAGAAAGAAAGAAAGAAAGAAAGAAAGAAAGAGGGAGGAAGGAAGAAAGGGAGAGAGAGAGAGAGAGAAAGGAAGGAAGGAAGGAAGGAAGGAAGGAAGGAAGGAAGGAAGGAAGGAAAGAAGGAAAGAAAGAAAGAAAGATCTTAAAAAAAAAGACAGTAGTTTTGAACTTTAGTATGCATGAGAATTTCACCTGGAGGACTTATTAAAACACAGATTGCCAGGCCCCACTCCTAGAGTTTCTGTATCAGCAGGTCTGGGGTGGGGCATAGAATCTCAGTCCTAACAAGTTACCAGATGATGCCATGTGGCTGGCCCTGAAGGAAAAGAAACTCATGAGTCATGGTTCTAATCCTTAGCCAGCCTTTAATAGCTGTGTTACCTCCAGAGAAGTTATTCACTTCTTTGCATCTCAACTGTGTCCTAATAACTTAACCATTCTTCAGGGTTGTTGTGAGGAATAAATGAGTTAGGCCCAAAAACATTAAAGTAACTTCCCCAAGGATGCACAATTCCCCTAATAATTGGGTAATTAGAATTGAAACCTAAAAAGATTGGGTTCCCCATCTATTAATGAGCTACCCATGGTCAAACCCAATGGCCTTTTTCTAGTTCTCAGTCTCCTTGGTCTCCCTAGGTCATTAATGGCACCTGATTACTCCCTGAAAGATTCTTCTCTCTGGGTTGACATGTCAGAACATTATCCTATTCTTCTTACCAATTTGACTATTTCTTATATCTCCAAACCAGTATTCTAAACGTTTACATCTCTCCTAAACCCCAGACCTTTTCTAATTGCCTGCTGGGTATCACTGCAATATGCAATATGCCTCATTCTACCTCGTTCTTCTCCCGTATTTATTTTTGTTAATGGCACTGCTATCTCCTTAGGCACTCAGGTTCAAAACTTCTCAGGCATTTAGTTTGAAGCTTCTACCTACTGATTCTGCCTCTTTTCATAAAATATACTCCTTCTCTAGAAGGCCCTTAATATAATACCACTTCTCATTGCCAAAGTGACCAAGGAAAGTTACAGACAACACCTGTGTTTTCCCTCTTTTTCTCAGAAGTACATGGAAAATGAGCCATAATTTTTCCTTAATTTAGAATTTAGACCTTGGAATGTCTTGTGGTCTATTTTTCCTGTTAAGGGGAACCATAGAATAAACTATCTTCTCACATATGAAGATGCTTATCTTACCAGAAAAACTCATTCAAAGACACTCACACAGACATCAACAGACATGTATTTGAGTTGATGTAAGTTCTGAATGCTCAGAGACACTACCTGACAACAGCAGCTGGGAGACTTAAACTCATAATCCAATAGCACCATAATATAATGTATCATGCATATATGCACACTATTCTTCTTTTTGCACACAATTATTTATTTTTTTAAGTTTATTTATTTATTTTGAGAGAGAGAGAGAGAGAGAGAGCATGAGGAGGGAAGGCGCAGAAAGAGAGGGAGAGAGAGAACCCCAAGCAGGCTCTGCACTGTCAGCATGGAGCCAGATGTGGGGCTTAAACTCACAAACCGTGAGATCATGACCTGAGCCGAAACCAAGAGTTGGATGCCTAACTGACTGAGCCACCCAGGTGTCTCTTTTGCATATTATTCTTTAAAACAATTATTTCAAAATTGTTTGAAATTTTTGGAAGCATTTATTCAGAGGGTAGGTGAAATGCATAATCTTTAAGGTCCAAGAGCATCAAGATGTATGTTTAAATTGTGAGAATTTGAAAGGCAAACTGTTTGAACGATATGAGCTAAGTAAGTAAGTTATTTCTAAACTCTATAAGCCCAAAGTTAGGACCCAGGGTCTACCCTTCCCTTCCCTTAACTGATATTTAAAATCATAGAGCTTTTGGACAAGCTATTTATTACCTTTATTTGTGAATGTCCCCATTTATTTAGCAATAATCATAATACATTGTCAGAGACTGAAGTGAAGTCTTGAGAGAGACTGATTTTTAAAAGCACCCTTGTGCTCAGCTTGATCCTCTGAAACCGGTAGCCAAAAAGCAGTTTGTATCACTTGTTCTGGGGCTGGTCGCAGATTCGAGGAGGCCAATAGTACAATTAAACTGACTCTGCTGACCTGCAGTATTCTACATGGAAGTGAGGATACAGACTATACACAAAGTATAATTCACCAATGGTATATAAATGGTTTTTAGGAGCCAAACTAAATCACTTGGAATTTTGCCAAACTCAAAAAGGAAAAAAAAAGCCATAACAATCTTCTTTCTGCTAAGAATAATTATGTGAAATGTTCCCAGTGGGGTTGCCACCTTATTAAGTACCCAATTGTGATCTATGGCTGCTAGGGACTGGCTAACAACATGATGAATGCCTTGTACAAGATCTATAGGAAGGACAAGCAAAGTTAAAGGGATATGTTATTGGGAAACATGAATGCAGCTGAAGTTCACGGTCTCCTTATGAAATCATGTCTTTAATGTAATTATTGGACATTCTTACACTTCTATAATATAAAAGAATGGCCATCATTATTTAATTCCATTTATTCTATGTATGTATGTCTACATGCTCTCCAAGGGGCAATATGGAGAAACAGTACAAATTTAATTATTTTAATATTATTTAAAGAATCAGTGTCAATCACCATGAACATCCTTTACAAGGCACAATTTGTTTTAAAAAATTTAATTCATGTTATTCTTCAAGAGTAAGCTAGTATCCTAGTCACTACAAAGGGTTAAAATACAGATGCTGTGAATGAAATGCATAATCCTTAAGGCCTTAGAGCATTAAGACATATCTGCTCCTTAGGGTCCATCTTTGTCCATAATCAATTTCTTCCCTTGGAGAACATTAATTGTCTCTAATGATAGCTTTCCATCAATACATCCTTGATCTTAAAAGGCCTGTACAGCTTTTTCCTTTATTCAATCAAATCATCTCTACAATTGCCCCCCTTTAGTAAGATAATACCTTTTAAGCCTTGTATTTTAATATAAAAAATAAGACGTAGCTGCAAATTCTAATGGAAGTGCTAACATTTGAGAACCAGGATGATGGCTTCCATTATCCTAAATAATGTTTGAAGATTATAGAAAGCACTGTGTTTCAAAAGGTGGAAACTAATCCACCACTTTCAAATTATTCCTTGTATAAAAATCTGTTCTGACATTAGGAAATTTTTGTGCCCCAATGATGGCATTGTATATTTAAATATTTGAATATAAAAGATAATTTTGCAGCTCTGAAAAAAGGCAAATAATTGCTATTTATAAGGACAAAATGACAAAGAATGCTGGGAATTGACAACTTTAAACACCAAAGACTTTTATTTTGTAACTCCTGAGAAGCCATTCTCACACTCCTCATTCAAATGACCACAATACAAACCAGCAGTTATTAAAATTATTTAATTTCTTCATGGCCATAAATAAATAAATAAATAAATAAATAAATAAGAAAACAAATAAGTAAAATTAAAAGCCCCCAGTCTCTTTGTGACCCACTAAAACACTAACAGTGTCTTGAGTTTCCACCCATTTGCCTTCTTCAAACACGCTTTTGTAAAAGCATGGAAATTCTTTTTTTTTTTTTTTTTTTTTTGCCATTCTACTGATTTGTTTCCATTTATATAGAGAACTGCTCTTGCACTGCTTTATCTAGGTTACTCAGGACAAATCTGTGTTTCTGTCCATGGCCTAACAACAGCTTCTGCAGAGATTGCCTTAATATTTATAATAGGTAAGGAACCTTGAGAAGAGACACTGATAGGACAAAAGCCATCTATCCTACAGAATTCTTCTTTGGGTAATTTCTATATTCAGTTAGAACATAGCAAAATTTCCATGCTGCATGTAAAGTACCGTTCTTATCGCTGCAAGGTTAGGAAGCCCTTCTCGCCAGAGTCCTGGCTTACATGTGTGCTTTCTCTCTTAAAAATCTGCCAGCATTCTAGGAAATAGATGAAGAGACTCTGTGGAATGTAATTAACTGCAAAGCCCAGGTGATTAAAAAAACGATTAAAAGAAAATCACAGACACAACACAGAAAGGAACTTATTTGTTGGGGGGAAAAAAGGTGGGTGGGGGAGATAAACAGAAAAAAATTACTAATTTGGGATTTCTATAGTAATATGTATAATTCTAGGTGCTAATTTTACATTATGAATTAAAATACAAGCAACATTTCATAAATACATTGCCTGCAAAAGGAACAGGGAAGGAAATGTTAGAATTCTGTATGGGGAGAAAACATGTATATGTAGGTAGATAATATCACCCTAACAAATATCAAACCTAAAGAAAACACACACAAAAGTGAGACCAGTTAACAACCAAGATAAGAGATGAAAATTGCCACTAAAGCAGATCAACTTTATTCAATGCCCTGATAAGCACCTATTTGCTCTTCCCCATTATGCTTTCTTAGTATTTATAAATTATCATTTAATTATGCTGGCAAGTGGTAATTGTCAAATAAAGCTCAGATAGGCATAAGCCCTCAGGCTGCACATGACAGAAAAATATCTGTTAAAGCTGGGCTGATTCACACGCTTAGGAAATAATTTCCTTTCTTCTTTTTATCCTTGCCAACAAATTATATGAACTGGCACTTTGTGCTTTGTAGGCATTTTGAAGTCTATGCAGATTACAGAAAAGAAAAATTAGTTGTTTCAATATCTACCATTCCTAAATTATTCTGCTGATTTAAGACATCACGAACCACGAGAACAAAAGAGTGCAAAGATCAAGAAATTCAAACCTTTCTCTACTTATAGTTTATGCTCGGGGTCATTTTCAATGGAGGAAATCAAGATTTGGAGAATTATTTTACATATTGTATAATGGATTTTACATAAAGTAGGAATTGGAACATGACATTCATCCCATTAGGAGAGACACAGAAATCTCTTTTTCCCTAAGTCTCTTACTACTTAGGTTTAATTAGTACCCATCCATCCCACCTCTTTTGTATGAAGTGTTATAATTTTTTTTCCCCAGCTAGTTGCAGCACTCGGCTGTGGAGCATAAACACAAATAGATAATGTGTACATAACGATAAGTTGAACACCAAGAGGCAATTTAATTTACATCTAATATTTAGACAGAATGTTGCATTTTGGTTATATAGAGAGCCACATGTGAATTATTTTTTATTGGCAAGATTGAGCAGAGAAGACACAGGGAAATATCTATTCCCCCATCTTTTGCTTGAGAGAGAGAGAGGGAAAAGGAGAAGTACAGGAAGGGGTGGGGAGGAAAGGAAGTAAACCTGTAAAAAAACAAAAAGTCTAAGCAAACTCAAGTTCCCTCTGTGCACGAATTCTTTTCCTGTCACTCCCGTTCTCCCTCTCTGCACTCCAGCGACCCTGGGCTACTCTGGGGGCCCTGAAGGTGGCATGTTGCCTCCTACCCCAGAGGGTTTGCTCACGTTCTTCTCACTGCTTGGAAAACCCTTTTACAGCATCAACCCCACTCCCTTCTCCACCTCCAATGCTAACATAATTCAAACATCCTTTCTTTGGGAAAGCTTTCTCTGAATCCCTACTCCCGCCTCCAGACAAGATCATGTTATTATACCCTCACAGCCCTTAGTACAATTCAAGAAAAAGAATAATAACAAATATAAAGTGTTTACTGTGTGCCAGGCTACTATATATTCTAAGAAAAACCTCAAAGTAACCTGTGGAGGAAGATAATGAGGCCCGAAAACATTAAGTCACTTGTCCAAGATTCCATAGCTAGAAAGTGGTAGAACCAGGACTCAAATCCATGTCTGGGTCCAGAGCGAGTGCTCTTAGCCACCACTTCTTACTGCCATATTTATTTGCACAATCATCTAGCCACTGCTTGTCAACTCCCTCCACTGCTTATCTCCCACACACTAGTTGGTAAATTCCATGAGGCCAGCAATCATGTTTATTCTACCCACGCTGATCCACATTAGGTACTCAATAAATAATTATTGAATCAATGACTGAACAAGTAGCTCAAAATCAAGACATGGATTGGAAGCTGAAGGCTGTTATCTGAGCCGCCAACACAGCTCCTCCATATTTGGAGACCTGTCTAGGATCTTAATCCAGTGAGGTACTTGGCCAGCAGACAGAACTTCATGTGTCTTTGCTTCGTGTGTCAGTAAGTAAGGAGCTTTTGCTTGTTTTTGTTTTTTAATGGATTTGTTTTTTAATGACCTCCAAGGCATTAAGTGAAATAAAGTCAGAGAAAGACAAATACTATATGATCTCTCTTATATGTGGAATCAATGAAACAATCAAACCAAGCTCATTGTTACAAAGAACAGATTTGTGGTTGCCAGAAGTGGGGGATGGGTGAATTGTTTTTGTTTTTCTTTTAGTTTAAATTGAATTTTTAAAAATGGCTTAATCCTTTCATTTTTAAAGGCTATGAGTAAAAACCAAAGTGTTATTGATACTCGAAAGCATTTAAGTTCTGTAAAAAACAATGCTATTTCCACAAATGTTTTCTTTTGAGATCGAGTAGGTATTGAGTTTAGTAGCATAAGTTATAATACTGACTCAAAAATACTCTGAATGCATAGTAATGTTGGTACATTTGGCATATTATGCTGCCAGAATACAGAGTGCACCCCAGGTACAATCTGTGTATTATTAATACTTATTCATAGTCAACAGAATGTTAACAATGTTCTGTCAAAATGCATAACTCATATTTGAATATGCAGTCTAGCCTTGAATAACTCAATTCTTTATACCTGAAAATGAACATTACTCATTTGAAAACTTAGCCATTTTTCTGTTTTTGCTTTGTTTGTGCATACTTTTAGAGCATTTTAGTCCATGATGTGGGCTATTCAGTAACTGATGCAAATTTTCTTTAAAAAAAAAAAAAAAAAACAACTCTTTTTAGCAATCAAAATACAAAAACACATCCAGACTGGCACTTGGGAAACTGAACATAACCTCAATTCAGACAGCCCTTTTTAAATAAGAGATGTTCCTACACAGACACACAGGCTATTAATTGAGAATTGCAAGGCTAAACTGTATTCGTATCTTGGAATTCATAAATGGTTTTCAGCTACTTATTTATTTCCATAGGCACTACTCTAACCCAGTCAAAAACTCTTTTAAAACGAAGTCACTATTTTCAAAGAATATTTTATATCTTCTGTATTACATTGTTTCTGCTACTTTAATCTATTCAGGATATTGTTGTAGCATTGAAGCACTTTCCATTATAATTAGAAACTTAGCTTTAAAAAAAAATAAAGCATTTACTTCTCATTTCCATAAAAACAAAACACAACAAAGTAAAAATCTCTTCCATTTTAATGTTGAAGGAACCAAGCATGAAAAACAAACTGCCTGCTCAAAAACAAAAATTAAGATACTGGCCAATGACAAGTCATTTTGCTTTAAAAAGCTGGTTCTATACAATCACAGATATTCATATGGTTTACCCAAAAAGGTAGTCCAATATAAAATCAGTAAGGCCATCAACACATAGTAAATTCTTTTTTATCTAAAACTGCAATATTTATAAAACACAAATAATATCTTTCTCTCTCCACCTCCTCCTCCTCCTCCTCCTCTTCCTCCTCCATCTCCTCCTCCTTCTGTCCTGTGGTGAACAGATAATTTTTGGATGACCCCAAGGCTTATGACACTGGGAAGTATCTTCTGACTCTTCAGAAAAAGAATAGGTATGTTGAGAATAGTTTGAAGATTAAGCATAGTGATTATATTCCAGGACTCCACATTCTGGCCACCCATATGTGAATATATGCTAATTATTTTCCACTAGCCCAAGGGTTCTGAGAACTTGTAAATCAAATTCTTTGCTGTTTTGTAACAAACAGAAGGTTAGTGGATCCTTCCAAACCACCAAATAGGATATTGGAGAGAAAGTATAAACAAAAATTAAATTATAAAAAGAAATTATAAACAAAACTAATGTTTAAAAGGGGAGACAGAGAAATCCACAGACATTGCAGTCTGCTTTTCTAACCAATGTTCTGTATATTGATTGCAATGTTATCAGGCTCTAAAAATAATTTATGCAACTGCTACTCCTCAGCTAACTTCAAAGCTTTTGGTACCTAGTAGAACCGTCTGTATACTAGGACTAAATAAAGGTCTGTTGGCTGGTGGTTGAGTAAGAAAAACATTCCAGCACTATCCAATAGAAATGTAAGGTGAACCATGTATGTAAATGTTCTATAAGCCACATTAAAAAGGTAACAAGAGGGGCACCTGGGTGACTCAGTGGGTTAAGCATCTGACTTCAGCTCAGGTCATGCTCTCACTGTTCGTGCGTTCGAGCCCTGCGTCGGGCTCTGTGCTGACAGCTCAGAGCCTGGAGCCTGTTTCAGATTCTGTGTCTCTCTCTCCCTCTCTGCCCCTCCCCCGCTCATGCTCTGTCTCTCAAAAATAAATAAACATTAAAAAAAATTTTAAAAAGGGTAACAAGAAACAGGTAGAATTAATTTTGATAATATATTTCACTCAACCAGTGTATCCAAAGTATTATCATTTCTACTTGCACTGAATATAATAAATTATTGAGCTATTTGACATTATGTTATTTTTGTACTAGATCTTCAAAATCTAAGGTGCATTTTACATGTATATCACACCTTAGTTTGGAGTGGCCACATTTCAAGTGCTCAAGAGCCATATATGGCTAGTAGTTACCATACAGACAGCACAGACAATCTATACCCTGTTAATTGAATGAGATTTGCTCAAGAGAAAAATCTTGTGTTCTAAGTTAATGATGTATTGTTATAGCTGATGATACTAAAAAAATGTATTTTTCCAATATATAAAATAAATTCTTTTGGCAATAAGTATGTGTGAGATAGCACTTGTACTTCCTTAACCCCATTAAAAAAAGGAAGCATTCATAATTATGTACATTGGTTGAATTACCTTTAGCATGCCTACACCATACTGATTAGAACTGCTTAACAGCATTATTTCTGAATTTTCCAATGAGTTTTGTACTGGAAATTAATATTTGCACTGGAAATTGACATAGAAACTATGTCAGTTAAACTTTATAATTGGGGCTCTGAGGGCAAGTGGAAGTAGGAGTCTACAGCTGGTAGTGCCGATATTCTTCTCTCTTGTTTTGATTCCCCAAACATAAACTTTACAAAGTCTCCTGTGATATACCATTGCTGATCTCCTAATCATTCAGTTTTGAGATACTGTAATTACAGTTAATCTCTCATTCTTCTTTCAGCCATACAATTTATCAATTACAAAATCTGGCCAATTTTGCCTTCAAAATGGATCTCATCTTTATTTTCACCTCTGTGCTCTCACAGACTTCAACAGAGAATCTTCTTCATCTGACCCTTCTTGAACTATGGCCATCTATAGGTTCCTAGTCTTTAGTTATAACAGCATCCAGCTATTAGAGATGTCCTGCTGAAACACAGTTTGGAAAACATCACTCCCTGTTCACAGTCTCCTAATGTAAAGATCTTTAATACACATAGAATATAGTCCTAACTCCTCAGTGTGGCTATCAAAATCCTCTACAATTTGATTCAACCTGTGCATACATATTAAACTACTACCCATAACCTACTGCATCTTAAACTTAATATAATATATATTAAGCTATAATATCTATAATATCTATAATATACATGTATATATTATATATATATATATATTATATATATATAATCTGTAATATACTGACGTTTTCTGCTTTTCACACAGCCGATAGTCTTCCATTCTGGAATGTCTTTCCAGCCCTAGTTCTCATTTTAGTCTTCAAAACAAAAACCTAAATCCCGTTTTGTGAAACTTTTCTAGATCCATCTATCCATCAACTCAGTAAGAATTTTATGAAAGTCTTTGCTGTGTACCAAATACTAGGTGACACCCTGCAGATTCTTAAAATATTTTTTTCTTGAAAATCTCCAAGTTGGTAAATGATGTTCACAAAAAAATGTGATAAATGCTATAATCAACATATACACAATGTGTTTTTGGAAGGCCAAGGGGAACAAAATTCTGCCTGTGTAGAGGAAGAACAGGGTTACACAGTAGATGAATAGAGAATCTTGTGAGCAGTGTCTTGAAGGATTAATATTAATTTGCCAGGTAGTGAAGTAAAGAATGTTCCTGTAAGATGAAACTGGCTATTCAAAGGACACAGAAGTATATGATTGGGGAATGGAAAAACATTTACTATTACTGAAGCAAGGGAGATATTCAAAATATTTAACAATTAGCAGGGCATGAATATTGACCAATCACAATTAACAATCACCTTACCCATCCACATCACCTGAATATAAGCCCAGTTACAAAGTCAATGAATGTGCCTGGCACAGAAAGAGTAGTAGGAAAGATTAGGTCAGTAACAGATTAGCAGGGCTATGATAATGATTTGAACTTACTTCAGTACATAGGAGGGAACCATTGAAAGGTTTCAGATAAGTAAGTCATATTATCAGTTATATTTTAGAAAGATCAACCAGGCAACTATATAAAGAGTGGCTTTGAAGGGGGAAAAAAAAAATAAAAGGCTGAGACAAATAGTTGGAGGATTATAGTAGTCCAGGTAAGAGATGAAGCATAGCTGAACTGAAACCATGGCTGTGAGGATAAAGATAAAAGATCAAATTCAAGGCATATTTAGGAGATAAAAATTCACAGGATTTGATGAACAATTGAACACGAGAAAGAGAGTCTGACGGCGAGATAAATGATGCATTTGAGGTTTCTGGTTTGGAAAACTGATGCCTAGTGATGCCATCAAACCAAACAGAGAATATAAAAAGGAGAAAAGGTCCCATTTTGTATATGTAGTTTAAAATATCTGAGGAACACAGTTGGTTATGTCCAGAAGACAGCTATAAATAGGAGACTAGAATCCAGGAGAGAGGAACACCTTGGAGTCACAGCTCATAATGTGGTAGTTAAAATAAAGAAAATAGACAAGTTTCCCTAGGATAAGAAAAGTAAATGAGGATAAAATCCTAGTGAAGATCATCATTTACAGAATGGGAAGCAAAAAACCAGTATTTTGCCTTATATCAAAGCTACTTATAGACCACTCTCTTCTTCATTAGATCCTGAGATCCTGCAGGGCAGAAATCACATCATAATTATCTTTGGGTTCCCTTAGTATTCACTAAGAGTGCTTAGTATCTAGTAAGTTTGCATGTATACACAAAAAATGTCTGCTGAGTTGAAATAAGCTTCATCCTGGAACACTTGGGGATAATATATACTTCACAGGACATTTGATTAGACTACTCTCCATAGCTGTATCCTTGTATAAAAAAATGGGCCCCTCAGTGCACCTTCCAAACTCACCCACAACCTTTTATTGCTTTTTCACTTAACTAATGGTTCGGTCCATTTTCTAATGGGCCACAAAGCCAGACATCTCATGAAGGCAGGAGTTGGTCATTCTAACAGTGTAACTGTAAGAGAAGTTCCTCCAGGATTGAAATATGAAATGATTACTCCCCTCTAACTTCCATCTTTGTAGAGACTGATGTTATGAAAAAATTCAGAGACTTTTGCCACATTTTGATGTATCAACATGTACATGGCAAGTTATTTCACTCAAGTTATTTCACTCCCTTGAGTCTGTCTGCTTCTTTGTAAAACTGATGTGTAGTGAGACCTACATCTCAGGGTCAGTTATGAAAACTGAATGCAGTTCTGAGAGAAAGCACCAAACTCACTGTTCACTTAGTAGGGTCTTCATTTTCAGTAAGAATAGAACATTATTTTTTCCTTTGGATAAGTAACTATGAAACACAAAAAAAAGTTTCTAGAAGATATTAATTATCTCAAAAATGAATCTCATATTGAGAATCGATATTTACAATGGAATAATAATAATATGGCATAAAGTTTTTAAGCATGATAGAAAAAGTCATGGGTCCCTGTATAAATAATCTTACCAACTTCAGAAAAGAATTGAAATGGTTCTCTTTTGAATGATTACTTGGACTGATCTGAGTACAACTGTGCTCTTTACCTCAGCAGAGGAGCAGGCTGGAACTAGAGAATATAAGGGCATGGGCAAATTTAAAACAAAATAATTGAATTCCAAACTTCTGCAAGTCAAGTGTTAGGTGCTGAGACATCAATGCAGAGAATCCTATGCCTTCATGTGAACCACTGACAATATCCTGGGACCTACTCCCTGGAGAGACACCATGACTATTATATACTTTAGGGTTTTTTTTGGACAGGATTTGTGGTGGTATCCTTATTTTTCCAAACACCGATATAAAAGTCAACTTCCCTTTCCAGCTACTAGAAGGAAAAGCTGTAAGGAATAGTAAGTAGTAAAGTACATAAATAGTCCAGGATCATCAGAACTCAGGGACATTTTGGTAACCTCTAGGGTATCTTGGTCACATATAATCATTTTAGTACAAGAGGTCAAAACCTTTGAAAGTTAAAAAAAGAAGAAGAAAGTTAAAACCAAGGTAATAGCAACCCGGTATATGTGAGTAGCTCAGAAAGAAGAAAGAAAGTACTAGATGGAGGGCAGCAAATAGAGGGAAGGATGTTATAGTGTACTAACACAGTCTTTTTTTTAAAGTTTATTATGAAATGTTTCTGATATCAATTAGGCAACAAAATTAAAACAATATGACACTACCAATTTATTTATCCCCAGTCTAGGAAATAAAATGTTACCACTAAATGTGAAGGACCCTATAAATCCCTCCCCAATTTCACTATCTCTCCTAACCCTCCAAATAAAGGTCAGAATTGTCCTGAATTTGTTATTTACATATTTAGTAACAGCATATATTTCTTTATCAGGCAGAAGATATTTCAAAATATCTTCTTCGGAATTTGCATACCTGACCCCAAAATGTCTGAAATCACAGAAGGGTTTCTAAGGCTTCTCTAGTCACTGTATTCATTAAACTAAACAGAGAAGTTAGGCAACTAATCTAAGGCCACAGATCACTACTGCTAAATAGAACCAGGATCATAATGGACTGATAAAGATTAAGAGACAGAAGGCCTTAGTTTGAGCCCCAACTTTACTACTTACTAGAGCTGGATGATCTTAGTTCTATCATTTAAATTCTCAGCTAGAGTTTCTTCATCCATAAGATGGATTAATGCCTCCCTGCCTTGTCTCCAGGATTCATATGAGGAGAAAATGAGGTAATCTATGTGCAAAGCTATAACCTATTCTACAAATGTTGTTTATTGTCATCATTAGGAAGCAGCACTCTTGCCATTAAGTCTGAGATTATAGCTGCAACAAGGTTGGGGCACAAACCCCATATGAATCTAAGACTCACATAAACCATCTCACAATAATTGCTATCATTCATTGCATCCTTAACATATAATGATCCAAATCATCTTTCTAAAAACCCTATGGGTAGACATAATCCTCATTTTCCAAATCAGAAAAAATCATTGCCATACCGGTTAAACAGGTTGTCTAAAGTCACACCGTGAAGAAGGAAAAACCTGAGATTTAAAGCTTATGCTCTTAACCACTGGGCAATATGGACTCCCCAGATTTGGTCAAGGCTGACTGGCATGGATTGATTTTCCCTATCCAATCTCTTTTGGGTGCCATAACACTAGCCTTCTCCCAAAAGCAAGAACCAGACCATGTCGCCCGACTTTCAATCCAGTACACTAGATTTACAAAAAAGATTTTTAAAATTATATCTTTACTGTGTCATCAGTGTTCTTACACATTAGGTAACCCTATCAAATTAGAGAAATAAACATGTTTTCTCAATGTTTTATATGAACCAGAAGATGTTTAGAAAATATCTAGATAACCTCCAGCTGTTTCCATGTGTGGAGTAGCTGAATATGCCTTCTAGTTTTTGATTTTGGGTTGCTGTGGTTGCTGCTGTTGTTATTGTCCCAGACTCAGCTTTCAAATATTACCATTTTGCAAAAGTGGAAACTGAGCCTCAAGAAGCCAAATGACTTTCCCAAAATTCCACAGCTGATTGCAAAGCTGAGGCTGGAATAATATCCTTCTCCTGCCCAGGTCAGTGTCTCTGACAATATGATACTGCCTCTTGAGGAAATATAATGATCAGTTTTCATATTTCAAGTACAATGTAGAATTTAAATTTGGTATTTGTTAACACCAAGGCACCATAGCAGTGAGTCAGTCTTGAAGTAAAACCTGTGAGCTTTTGCCTCTTAAATAACAGAAGCATTTACAAAAATGATTCATTCTCTGCTGGGGCTTAAAGGTAGAACCCAAAGGTTCAGTTTTGAAATTTTCTGAAAACCAACAAAGAACAATTCCAAAAGGGAAGCTACAAATTTGAGGCTTACAGAAAAATCTTTTAGAAAGAAGTCTCTAAAAGATGAACTTGAAGGCAATTAAGCTATTTTCTTATTTACTAATAAAACAAATTCATCTTAAAAAAACAGTAAATATCTGAACTGAATTTAACATACAGAGGGAGGAAAAGGAGACATAGGTAAACATGATCTTCTTGTTCTGGTTTCGTCTTCTTTTCATTGCCCTTTCTATTTTCTTATTCCCCTTGCTGACTAGAGTCCTGAGAAGAATTATCCTTCAATAAGAATAATCAGTCTTCAGCAAGTGGTTCTTCTCAATACATTCAAAGTCTAAGGAATCTTAGTTCCATTCCACCAACAGTAAAGAAAAAGACATACACAAAAACTGATCATTACTATAAAAGAGGATACATGTGAAGATATATTTAGGATGCTACAAAACCACAGAGGAAGGAGACCTGTCCCTGCCTCTAGGCTTTTCATTCATGAGGCCTAAACTGAGTCTTGAAGGATGGATAAGCATCAGCCAGCAGAGATAGTAAGATGGCATTGCAGGCCAAAGAAACACCCACTGTGTGCAGGGAATGACTGGCAGCTTGGTGTTACTAAGGAACCAAGCACAAGATGAGTAATTCCCCAAGGTGAGGCTAAAAGGGGTAGGAGTGGTCTTAGGAATCCCTAAGAACACGCTGAACCTTTAGTAGGTCATCAACACATGGGGATATATTGAGGGGTATGTAGGAAGAATTTCATCCCTTATATAGGTCCTGACATTGTGGATTACTTGCATTTTATTTTTTTATCAGTCCATCAAATTTTATTTTTTTTACTTTTATTATTATTATTTTTAATTCCACTGTAGTTAATATAACATGTTGCATTATTTCAGGTATACGATATGGTCATTCAATAACTCCACATATTACTCAGTGCTCATCAAGATAAGGAATTATTTATAATTTAAAACTAAAAGCCAATTCAAATTTTACCCTATAGTAAAGTCATTCTAAGGCATTTGTATTCTAATCTGCTTCCTTCAGTGTGAGAAAAAAAAAAATGTGCTTGGGTCAGAGAGATGGGGAAGTTACAGCTAGACCTCCATTTCTTTTGAGTATGGTGGATCACAGTTTGGGCACTCTCTGCTCTTAATTACCTTTTCTGAACAAATCTTCCAGAGCAAGAGTAAACTGTGATTGCAGTCTCAATAATAATCTTATAATAATCCTGGCTTGGGACCTTAAGCTTTCTAAGAGTAAATGGGATGGGGGGGGAGTGTGGGGGAGGGAGGCAGCTGCCTCTATGGGCAGTCTGCCACAATTTAGCAATGCCAATATCCAGGAACTGAAATATTTCAATTGAAACAATCCCATTAGGTTGCATAATAAATTGCCTTCTAATGTCCAAAACACAGGCTCAGTCGTTAATAGTAAATAATGTTAACTGAAAGTAAATGTCATTCATCCATCATTTATTGAACAACTACAACATGCAATTCTGTGAAAGTTTCCATTAGGATGAAAAAACACAGAGGTCTTACAGTCTAGAAGTTTAACATCTGTCCTGGGCCTAAGATAAACCCACAAGCAGTGCTACCTCATGGTAGACTATAACAATGACAGAAGTTCCAGCAAATTCCTATGAAGATTCAGAGGCAGGAGAGATTACATTTAGAAAAATTTTTCAATATATATAGGAATAATGGATATGATCAAGAACAGAGAAACAAAAAATCAAGAATCACAATTTTCTCTCTGATTAGATTGTCCACTCCATTCCAAGAAAATTTCAGATTAGAAAGTCAGACTTTACTACATACCCCAGAATGTGTACAAAATTTTAAGTTTGTCAAAAGAAATAGAATATAAATGTCCAAAGACTAAATCCCTTCAGCTCTTATTTGAAACTAGGGATGGCAAACAGGAGTATCTCAGCAGAGCTCAACTACTGCGAGGACCCAGGGAGCAACAGAGAGGATCGCTAAGGTAACCAGACAGCAGAATGTAATTACCCAAATTGGAACTCAGCCAGGCTGTGCAGGCAATACCCACACTCTTTAGAAAATGTCATAGACTCTTTTAATAACCATGGCAATTTTATTCCATAAACATGTATTAGTAGGACATATCAGAATGAGAATAAAATATTCTTGTTTTCTATACCTATGAATGGATACACAGAGCAAAGAAGGCAGGCTATAAATCTCAGAAACGTGATTATGAACTTACTTAGCTACAATATTCACTCTTGTTTCTAAATGTAATTTTTTAAAATGTAGGGAGAGAGGCATAGTGCTGTGTGTGCAACAGAATTCAAATGAGGTACCCTATACAAGCAGTGAAGAATAACATTTCAATTCTTTACACAGCTAGTTTAATGTAAACATGTAAGTACAATATTTATATTGGAAAGCTTAATGGCATATCATGGGATGTGTTATCATAGCCTCTGGGCAAAAAATTTAAATAATTAAAAATTTAAAAGAAATTATAAACCCTACATTTCTAATGTTTTACTTCAAAATTTTAATTTGTAATATATTAAAGTATAGATGTTTCTTCATGGAACTAAATTTTTTATTGCGTCAACTGCCCACAGTAAATGATTTAGTTATTGGATTAAATGAATCCAAATTTATTTTGGACAAATATTTGGATAAATCCAAATATTTAATGAGTATCTACTATGTGCCTGGAACAGACCCTTGTTCTTACAGAACTTGTAGGCTGTCAAACACATGAAAGGAAAATTAGTGGATTTCCAAGAAGATACACATGTAAGGTCATGAGATGCCTGGAGGGCAGAGAAAAATTACCAAAGCTACCAAGACCCAATGTTGGCCCCACTGGTATTTAACAAGCAACATTTTAGGTAGATTATATTCATAATATTTAATGAAAATTTACTTGGCACTAAGCACTGCATTAATGTTCATTTTTTTCTCATATTTTAATGGAACGATACTACATTCAGTATGAATTGGGAAGGCGGCCTGAGTCTCATTCCAGACCAGAGTACTGGCTCAGTGCAGCTAGCTCGGGGATCACGTCTCAGGGCCACCAGTTACTAGCTTCTGCTCACTTGGACAAGACACTTAACTGTAATGTAAGTGTCAGGTTCATTATCTGGACGATAGGGATAATTATATCCCTCCTTCAGGGCTGATAGGGTTAAACAGGATCATGTTTTTAAAGGGGCTAACACAGTACCTGGAAGACAGTAAGTACGCAGCACGAAATTGCACTTGGTTATGATCTCATAAATAAAACCTTTTTCTAATGGCATAACATTAAAACACCTATTTTTTATGTTTATTTATCTATTTTGAGAGAATCCCAAGGAGGCTCTGTGTTATCAGCGTAGAGACCAACGTGGGGCTCTATCTCATGAACGATGAGATCACAGCCTGAGCTGAAATCAAGAGTCAAACACTTAACAGACTGAGCCATCCAGGAACCCCACGTTAAAACACCTATTGTCACAAATCCCCCTTGAGCTACAAATGCCCTGTTTATACAGCTGGCCTGAGTGAATAGCTGGTTCTGGCCCCTCTTCCTCACTGCCTACTGGTCCCTTGCCCACTCCAGGTAGTTGTCAAGCTAATACTATCACCCAGAGTCATAGTAATGGGGAGCTGTCAGGTCCCAAGTCTCTGCTTCACTCCCTCCTTTCTCTACCTGAAGGCCAGGAGGTGATAGACTGGATAATTTTTCCCTGTATCCCACACTTAAAATCATTACAAATTCTATCCTGGCAAACTTTTTGCATATATATACTTGTATCTCTTAACCTCCCCTCTCACTTTCCATCACAGTTAATCCTTGCTCATTTCCTTGGAAACATTTTTCTCCCTTACTCTCTCAAGCCCTCCCCTAATGCACCATTGTGAGCCCAAGAACAATACTAATTCTTATCAATAAGCATTAGAGCATGGTTAACTATGCATTTGTATCAAGGAAAGGAAAACCATTCCTATCATTAGGCTTGACATCATTAAGACCTTCATCCTTTCAAGATCCTTCAAGTGCCCAGAAGTCTTCATTCTCCCCCTCATCTTTCTCTAATTAAACCTCTTCTTTAGACACCAGTGACCAAGATAAATATGAAACTAGCTCTAATTGCACTTTATTCGATTCTACTTTTGTTTATTAGAAAAGAATTCAGTGTAAGCCTTACACTATTTGGGCAATATTAGCTCTAATAAGCACTGCCTTTTACTGGTATATACATAACCATGTTTTTATAGGGAAAAAAAATATGCTCTGAATTCTAAACCAATTTACGAGCAAATGTAAGAAACCAAACTTTTGAAAAGTTGGGGAATATTATTTCAAGAACACTGCATGATACTAGAAAACATAAAGAGATGCTGATTTAGAACTCCCACTGGTGAACTGCATACTCATGCTGAATTGGGAATTTGCTTTAGACTCTTCATGTAGGATGAATTACAGCATTTTGTCCTGATATTCCAGTCAGTCTCACTCACAAGCAGCTTAGATTATGCAAACCTAATGTGATCTGTGGCAGTAAGTGCAAGACTGTAAAATACCCCCGCCTTGGAAAAAGGATTGGGAATGACAATTTAGAACCATTCCTGCAAGACTGCCACCTCCTAGCATATACAAGAAGATGAGCCCCTTTTTTGTCCTTTTGCACAGCAGCTGATTTCTGTCATTCATCACCCAACTCTAGGTTTCAAGGTGACAGGTCATATGTGCTTCAATACTTATGTAAATAAACAATATTGGGCTGGAAAGCCAATCTAACCAATGACCTTTTACAAACAATAGGCCTTTCTATTGGAAGAGTCTGCCAGAATTCTAAGTGCCAATGAGGTAATCGAATATGCATTTGGGTTGTTAACACCAGTAGGTCCTGTGAGAAAAGCAGTTCCGCAGAGTCTATCACCAAAAAATGGCCAATGATAGATAGTCTGTATTTACAGTATTTACATTTACCCATAATTGTTTTCATTTTAAAATCTTGCCAGATACTGACACACAGATCATTTAGAGTAAATTATGTTTTCACGTGAAGCATTATTTTTCTAGACTGTAAGTAAAACAAATAGCGTTTTCTTCTCTACTTCCTAGTTAGACAGTTGTCTGATCTTTTTTTCTTTTTTTTTTTTTTAAGGCATCCACCATTTATTTCTTAAAGAGTGCCATACCGAGGTGCCTGGGTGGCTCAGTCGGTTACGCCTCCGACTTCGGCTCAGGTCATGATCTCGCGGTCCGTGAGTTCGAGCCCGCGTCGGGCTCTGTGCTGACCGCTCAGAGCCTGGAGCCTGTTTCAGATTCTGTGTCTCCCTCTCTCTCTGACCCTCCCCCGTTCATACTCTCTCTCTGTCTCAAAAATAAATAAACGTTAAAAAAAATTTTAAAAATTAAAAAAAAAAAAAGAATGCCATACATTGTTTATTATGAAAGGCAGTAAACATACAGTTTTGTCCTTTGGGGATTTTGTTCTTTTTACTTTATTTCTTTTTAAACTTAGTCATAACTAAGTTTTGTGTTTTATTCGATTCAAAACCTCTACATACTTTAGGTTCAAATTTGACAATACAAAATATGGATCCTTCAGAGCAGATTCAGTATGATTAGCACAGGAGGCATAAAGAATAGAAATCTGACATTAATTTCATTTGCAAATGATACAATCTTGGAATCAGGCAAAATAACAATGGACCCCAAATATGAATGCTTACATATAGCTCTTTTAGAAGCTATTTCATTTCAGGCATTTCCAGTGATTTCCTTTTAAACATAGCAATAACAGTTTCTTCACAATGACACTACTGTAAAATGCATCCTTAACTGATAATGGTTACATGATACCACCTTAAAAATGGCGGGTGATAGTGCTCCTGGGTGGTTCAGTGGATTAAGCGCCAACTTTGCCTCAGGTCATGATCTCGTGGCTCATGAGTTCCAGCCCAGCATCCACATAGGGCTCTGTGCTGACAGCTCAAAGCCTGGAGTCTGCTTCAGATTCTGTGTCTCCCTCTCTCTCTCTGCCCCCTCCCCCACTCACGCTCTGTCCATCTCTCTCTCAAAATAAATAAATAAATAAATATTTTAAAAACTAAAAAAAACAAAACAAAACATGTTGGTGAGCTAGCTCTGCTCAGGTCCAAGGGAGCCAAGATAATTTTGAAACAAATAGTGATTATTAACAGATGTAGAATTCTTCAGAGGTTTCAAACTGTGCTTTAAAAATTATGTACGTTGTTTCTTTTCAGGCTTTTATGAAATGATTTCAGGTTTTTTCTTCTGGACCTTAGAAGATGCTCAAAGTTTGAAGGGCTCAGTGTGAAAGAGTGGGGAAGTAAGTAGTGACGGAATAGGTTTGGGTCACATACAGTTTAGAAACTGTTAAAGTTTTTTCAAGAACAATGGTAACTGTATTACAAGATGCAACGAGTGCTTACACTGATAATATTATAGAGCTGAAAAATCAAATTTAGCAGTTCTGTTCCCAACAAAGCTATGGACTTGGTTACCTCCAAAAAACAGTCCTATACTTAGTGATGATTTACGTGATTTAAATCACAGTGAATAAATCACAGTCCTATACTTACTGATGATTTATGTGATTTATCGATATTTGACTCTCATGGATAATAATCTTAAACCACAGAATTGTGGTTTTCTAAATCTCCGAAGCATCTGAACTCTTTCTCTTTTTCCCTTAAACTCCTCAGAATCTTAACATATTTGTTTGCTTTGGCTGTCACAACAAAGTGCAGAACAGGTGGCTTAAACAACAGAAATTTATTTTAATTCTGGAGGTTAGAAGTCGGGTGGGTTTCATCTGAAGCCTCTCTCCTTGGCTTGAAAGATGGCCATCTTCTCCTGTGTCTTCAGATGGTCTTCCCTCTGTGCATGGCTGTGTACAAATTTCCTCTTATAAGAATACCAGTCAGATTGGATTGAGGCCCACCCCAATGATCTCATTTTCACTTAATTACCTCTTTAAAGACTCTATCTCAAAATACATTAATATTCCAGGGCACTGGAGGTTAGGACTCCAACATATGAATTTTGGGGTGGGGAGACACAATTCAATCCATGACATTTAATATGTAAGACAGATAAAAAGAGCCTTCTAAGGTTAAAGGGCTGGAGTCTCATAGGTCTGTCCTTCCATCTTTCTTCCCTTTCCATCTTCACCACCCCCATACCCCACCAAACTACCTCTCAGGCACCTTCTGGAAATACTAGGATGCCTAGGGAAACTATTGAACAGTCCATTTGTTTCCCAAATATTAGTGGATATTTACCATGTACAGGATTTTGTGTCACATGGGTTTGAAGAGTTGCAAAAGTAAATAAAGTAAGCCTTGCATTCAAGTAGCTTATAGCAAACCACATCATCATATAGCAATTGAATGACAGCTAAGAATTGGATCTACCTTAACATTCATGAGAGAGGTAGCAGAGGGATGTAGAAGGAACTCTGGAGGGTCCAGGCTTGAAGTGAGAAGACCCAGACATGAACATAGCTTGTTTGCTTGCTTGCTTGCTTGCTTGATTTATTTATTTTATTTTATTTTATTTTATTTTTTTACCTGCCTAGCAGGGGAATGCAAAGCTCAAATATACAATGAAGATTGAGGAGCATTGTACAATGATAACCTCTATAGCAGCATAAGTTATTATTATATTAAAAATCACTAAACCAGCTTTCAAAATGTAGCATTGTTTCCACTTTCTCATTCACCACCTGCACATTCCACTGGCTAATTGCCGTATTATCTGAGGTCACCTTACTTAATCAAATTTAAGTGTTCAGCCTCTATTTAAATGAAGGCTCTGTAGCCTTAACCAAATGTGATAGGTTATTACTCTGATAATTTGGGGGCTAAATTAATCGAGCCTGAGTTGGATTTTCTTTTTCCAAAATAATCCCTTTCCTTTTTCTTTAGCCCATTTTGAAGTTCTAAGTTATCAAATATTTAGTTTTTGCATACTGAAGTACATTCTTCCTTGCAATCCACTCCGCAATTCCCAACTGCCCCTCTCTGGCCCTTATAACTGATTGCTCACTTCCTATACAGTCTGGTCCCCCTGAGTCACCTAAAATTTACCATAATCAAAACCAAATTACCTAAAACTCTCTTTGAAGGAGTCATGTCCTTAACACATGCTTCCAATGCTTAGAAATTCTGGGTTCCACAGGAAGTCAGGCTTGCATGTTTATTCTCTAGGAACACCCTATATCTTCTCTTGGGCCACCCACAGAAACATGTATTACCCTACCACCATTACTTGTTCCTTTTCCTGCTTAGCGCAATTTCTAACCAAAGACAGAGGACTCTTCTTTTCCCTGCTTCCCAATGACTACCTTTCTTCCCTTTTGATGCACTATAATATTGCTGGAAAAATGTCATCCTCTTTTCAGTAGGCAAGGACGAAATGAGGGACTAGGCCAGGCACTGTGTGGGGTATGCATTCGAGTCAGACACACCCTCTGCTGTCTGGAGCTCACAGTCATGATAAGCTTGTAAACAGTAAGGACAATGGGAGGAAGGCTGGAAGGAGAGCTTTGCAGAGGTGGAAGTACAAGTGAAGATGAGATTCTTTTTCACTGGAGAATTGGGAACTGGCTCGGGGAAGCAGAGACATTAAAACTGGATCTTGAAGGATTTGAAGAGAAGGGCATTCCAAGTAAAGGAAGAACAAGAATAAAAACCCAGGCTAGTATAAGACTTGGGCTATTTGGTGTTCCAATCTGTACGGCAGGAAGGAGTCGGCCAAAATTGAATATGGCATAATGAGGCCAGGAAGAAGTCAGAGCATGAAGAATTTTGAATGCCTGATAGGCTCCAGTGGGTTACATGCCTGCCATTAGTGGTTCAGCCAGCCAGCAATCCCAGCAATGTTGCCACATTTCCCTGTTGCACTCAGGAAAAAACAATGCAAAAGGAGTCTCTTTTACTGCCTTCTCTTAGGAGGGGTGCTATAAGTGAGCAACCCATCATTCCCTTGAGGGGGAAAAACAATGTGTTTATGTACTCTTGGCTCACCTGAATACCAAAATAAAGTGTAAGCTAAATACCCCTATGGGGTTAAAATTCAATTTCATCTTATATTAGCTACAAAATAACGAGTTGAAACTATTTGGAATAGTTTCTCAAGAGAAAGTACCACACAGGATTCATCCCAGGTCCTTGGTTTTCTTTCTGTTTATAATCTTCATTAAGTGATAAAGATTATATCCATATCCTCTTCAAGCCTCAGCTGTGACCTCAAGGCTGATGACCCCCCCTTGCCATCTCCAATGCAGGCTTCACTTTCACACCTACTGCAAATCCCCAGAGGTTTATACTCAATTTCTGTTTGACTCTCACATAACCATTCGTGGGGCCCAAACCCAACATCTTTTTTCTCCAAATCACATTCCTTTCCATTTTCCTTTTCTTCTTCAATGTTTCAACATTCTTCCAGAGCCACTAGCTGTTTAAAAATCATTTTTTGATTCCTCTCAACTCTGCTACCTTATCAGACTAAAAATCCAATCGATTTTCATCTAAACTCTTTTGTCCCTATTTTCACAGTCTTTGAGTCTGGATCACTGGGACAGTTTTCTCATTGGCTTCCCTGACTCTAATCCAACCTGCATATAACTGCCAAACTAATCTCCTTTAATATATCACTTTCATCATGCTGATTCCCTGCTCAATAATCTTAGATAGTTCCCTATGTCAGATGCAACCAAAATAGAGCAAAGGCCTGCTAGAAAATTTTATGAATACTCTCTTCTCTGAGCAGTTTTATAATTTCAGATATACTAATGATGAAAATTGAGGCCCCACAATTTAACTTGCCTAAGACTAGTAATTGGCAGAGCTAGGATTACAACCTAGTCCTTTGAGTCCTGGTCCTACACTTTGCCTTAATAGAAATTTGTGGCTCCCATGCTTGATTTTAAGAGTCTCCATAATCTTCCTTTGCTTCATTTAACCAATCTTCTTTTTTCTAACTCCCCAACAGAGCCCTCCCTATGGCCAGCCTTGGCTCCTCATTGCCTTCCTATATGCCTACCTTATTCCTGCTTTGCTATGGCTTTCTCTAGGCATACTCACTCTAGCTTTCCCCAACCTCTGAGGCATACCTTAAACCCCATCAGTGTGGTTCTGATTTCCCTGGCAATGCCAGCCATCTTCGGTTAGATTTCTATAGTATTTATTCTCCAGCAGAGTGGCTCACAGCCTGAACACAAGGAATAGAGGTAGGGAAGGGGGAAAATTCATGGGCTATGGATCCCTATGAGTACCAAAGCATACACTAAATTATATGCAATTCACATGTATTTGCTACTGTTTTCCAAAAACAAATAGATGCTATTGTCATTAATAAAACACACATTAAGTAGTTCATATTTGTTCTTCATCATTACATATTTCCCTAATTACAAATGCTAACCATAGATCAACCACCAGATAAAGTTTGTGAAATATACGACATTAACAGAAATCTTTAATCTCAATAAAGACAGAAACCACGTGTCTAAACACATAAATGTGAATCTTGCTGATTCACATTTGTGCATGTTCTTTAATCTTGTGAGCCCCCATGAGGTCTTAAAGGGTTTCTTATAAGATACAGCAAAACTAGGCCATCCTTCTGCATCTCATAGCACCTTGCTCAGTACTGAATACATGGTGGGTATTCAACAAATACTTGTTTCAAGCTCCCTCAGTCGGTGAAATATAACGGTATACATTAGAAAAATTTAGGCTTATTCACTAAAGGATAGGCTAGGAAAGAGCATGATTCTACAGCTTATTAAGTTGCCCAGAATGGTGGAGCTCTCCATCACTTTTTCCATCCATGGTCACCTTGCAGGAATTTTAGTGAAAGTTCTGATTGCCACTCGATGGAACTGGGGGTCAGAACTATGGTTTAACACCAACTGATATACAGAAATTCAAATCTCCTGCTTCTATTTATAAAGCAGAAATCAGAGACCAGCCTTGAGGGAAATAATTTCAATTCTTCTTTCTCACACAGGATCAGGATCAAGGGGTGATTGAACTCCTTCAACATATTGCTGGCTTTCAAATTTAGTTAAGTAACAAGTTCAAATTAAGACCTAGATAACATCAGATAGCCACACAGTTGTTACCTATCTTTGGATAGAGAATGGGGGGAGAATCCTAGTGACTAGCATAGGCAGGAAAAGTTCTTAAGGTAGAATATGGTTCATTATAGGGCATCATTATGAATAAAACTTTTAAGAAGTAGATTTCCCAAGTAATTGAAATTTACTTATTTACAGTTTCAAATATTTTATATTAAGAATTTTTAGATCAATGATTTCCTTCTTTTTGAAGTTTATTTATTTATTTTGAGAGAGAGAGAGAGAGAGAGAGAGAGAGCGAGAGCATGTGTGCTAGTGGGGGAAGGACAGGGAGAAAGGGAGAGAGAATCCGCCTGTAGTACAGAGCCCTACAGGAGGCTCTATCTCCCTAACCATGAGAACATGACCTAAACTGAAATCAAGAGTTGGACACTTAACCGACTGAGCCACCCAGTCACCCCTATATCAATGTTTCTAAACTGCATTACATGCTTTCTGATTTACATTAAACAAATGATACTGAAAATAACTCTTCCTTATGCTCCTGACATTGAATATCAATAATTATTTTATACAACTCATGTATATAACAGGGCTTTTTACTCCTTCACTGAATGGCCCCAGACTACTATACACTTTGAGTCTTATGGGATTTAAAAAATTTTTATCCTGAAATAATTTTAGACTTAATTAAAAGTTGAAAAATAGCATAGAATGTCTACATATACCCTTCACTCAACTTCCCCAATGCTATTATCTTAAATAACCACAGTGCAATCAACAAAACCAAGAAATCACCATTGGTACAATAGATACTATTAAGTAAACTGCAGATCTTTTTCAAATCTCACCAATTTTTCCAATAGTGTTCTCTCTGTTCCAAGATCCAGTCCAGAATCCCACATTGAGATTAATCTCTTTGTCTCCTTAGTCACCTACAATCTGTGACAGATCCTCAGTCTATCCTGGTCTGCCACAGTCCTGTCACTTTTGATGAGTAACAGTCATTTTATAGGATGTCTTTCAATATGCCTGACTTTTCCAATGATTTTATTAAAGTTATACATTTTCGGCAAAAATACCACAATAAGTAAGCAAGATTTTTTTCCTGTCTTTAGTACACAATATCTAAGGGTTTGTGATGCAATGTCTTATTCCTGGTGATGTCAACCTTGGTTTCTTGGTGAAGGTAGCATCTGCTGGGAGATCTCAAGTTAATGTTTTTCCCTTGGCAATTAGTCAATATTTTTCTGATTTGTTAATACAATTTTTCCAGCTCTTTCTTCCGAGTGAGATATCAGATGTCACCCCATGTGCTCGCCACTAGCAACTTGCTTTTTCTAACCTGCTGTAGGCTTAAAAATCAGAAAACGTTGTATGAATTCTTTTCAAAAAAAAAAGGTGGGGGCAAGGGTTTATTGTAGACTTTTAAAGATAAGTCTTCTTGCTGCTTAGACATCCTTTGTGGTTATATTAAAGTTCTTGGTTTTGATGTTTTCTATCTAGAATCTACATTGTTGATAATGCCTGATAAGTGACACTTCCTTAGTGGCACTTAAAGTATCAGATGAAGATATCCAAAAACTTAGAAATCTAATCATCATAAGTTGATTTACTAAACGTATAATTCCAGTTCAACAGGCAAGTTTACTATGACCATCCCTTCCCAGTCGGTGGTACAAGAAATTAAAGTAGGAGGAGTTTGGCAGTCATTAATTCTGTTTATACTTAATACGTTCGATGTAAAGAGAAGAATCAGATGTGACTCCCATAAACCAAAAACCTGCTTCGTGATGCTATGAATGTTAATTAATCTTGCCACATCTCTAAGTTCTAATTAAACTGGCCACATCAGGCTCCAAGTTCCAAATCATCTGGGCTAAGTAGCTGAGGAAAGAATCAAGTCTTCATAGTCCATCTTCCCAAAGCCCTCAGTAATATGGGAAAATCTTACCGAAAAGATATTCATAATGTCATCAAATCCACCAACTGTTTCTATGTAGATTTCACTGCAACCATTTCAGAGAGGGATGCTGTGTGCCTTAATCTCCAAATCTTACAGAGAACAGAGAAATCTTTCAGTCCTTTCTTATTATGTGCCTCATAGATTTCCTTTTCATTCAAAATATCCATGTAGATTAAACATATTTCCATCTACAGTGAGAAATATTTAAAAATACAGTATATGTTAATCATATATTTAAGATCTTTTCATAGGTTTCTACTGTTTTAATTTGATAAGGATGAGATCCAGCCCATTCTTCCTGTTTTATATAACCAAATAAGAACCTAAACATTTCTCAAAAAGCATGTCCTTAAAAAAAAAAAATGTGATTCATGGTTCTCTATCTCCCTTATGCCTGGTTCTTAAAAATGATTGAGTCACTGTTGTTCTGTTGTTTAATCTGATAATTATGCAAGCACCAAATCTTACATTGGAGCAGAAAATGTTAACACACATTGAAAAACCAAAAAGCGTAGAACTATAATCTGTATGATAAAATGCATTACTCTGTTTAAAAGGATTGTTTTACAGATGCAATTAACAATCAGCGATCATACAGTTTAGACCGGTGTTTTGATGCCATCTGTTGGAATAAGTCCTCTTACTCTCTGGAATGAAGCTATAATTTTCAGTTTACAGTTTCATTAGGCAACATACAGTATAACAGTCACCAAAAGAAGAGAAATCCTAAATACTTTCAGTTTTATAGTCTTCCATAAACAATTAAGCATGTTGCTGAGATTTTTCAAAAGAGAGAATTTAGAAAATTAGCAACATGACCACAGATTGCTATTTTATTTCACAGTTTTAAAATATCACCAACAGTTCAAATGGCCAATGATGGTTTTCTAATTTTAGTTTCAATATTTGAAATGTGACTTCCATCCTTTTTATTTATGATTTTTATTAACTTAAAAAAATACTTGCCCTGTGCCTAAACAAGTTATGCCATAATGCCAGTGATAAAAGTTTACAAACAATCTGTTCATTAGGATACATTTCTGTTTGTTGTTATTAGCTTATTAAATGCCAGATGAAATCTTTGGGGGCCTTTAATACACTAGGGGGTGCTAGTTCTCCACACGTACATATTTATAAAGCATAACTTTTTCTACAATTAATTCTTGGGAATTATAAAGTTGACCTCAAATTCTAATAGAGTACGTAGGCTGCATATATATCAAGAAAACAAAAGAAAAAAAGAACTCATTAAAATTACATTCTGAATTAAACAGCAAGAGTCCAAACAGGAGTGCAATTTTACACTGCAAGAGGTAAGATCCATATGGTCTCGGTTCATGGTTCAGACATCAGTTGCTAGTATTAAACAAAACCTGAAAAGAAAGTCACAGCTTTTCAAAAAGTATAGTATTGGAACCAAATTTCTTAGTGCTATCTATTATGTCTATGGTGCTCCAAAAGAAATACAAAGAAAAAACCACCAGGGAGAGGAGATTTCTTTACTAAATTTAGACAACTTACTTGAGATTCTCTTCCTTTGATATGCCATTCGAACAGTCCCAAATGACAATAAGTCACCATTAAGATCTGAACTTATGCTCTACAGTAGGCTGGTAAATTGCGTCAAGTAACTAATGGCTCTGTTATGAATTCTAACATCTGAATGATGAAAGTAAGCACACACACAAACGTACACACACATACACACACACACAGACACACACACACACAGACACACACACACCAATATAAAGAAGACCCAGGTTTACTTTTAATATTTTTAACAGAATCAAGTCCAACAGGGACATTATTCCAGATTCCATTCTATATGTAGTGCGGGGGTGGGGGCGAGGGTATATTTTTTCTTTCCTCTTTTTGGGTTTAGTTTTCCTTCTTTAAAAAAACTAACCAATAGGACTCCAGATGTACTCAAATTCAGGTAAAGTGTACTAATGCACAATTTTCCACCTTTAGAGATAGCTTGATTTTCAAGAAACTTTCTTGCAAAATAGAAGCCCTGGCATTTCTTTATCAATTGATAGAATCTACTTCTTTTTTTTTAAGTTTATTTATTTAATTAAAGAAAGAGTACAAGCAGAGGAGGGACAGAGAGAAAAAGAGAGAGGGAATCCCAAGCAGGCTTCATGCTGTCAGCGCAGAGCCTGATGTGGGGCTCTATCTTGCAAACTGTGAGATTATGACCTGAATTGAGATCAAGAGTCAGACACTTAATCAACTGAGCCACCCAGGCACCCCACCAGGATCTACTTGTAACTTATTTTGCTTCTTCCTCTTCCCATTCCACCAAACTGCAGGAATTCATCTAGTCTCTCCCATCTTTTCTTAGTACAACTAGAAATATTCCAAAAAGTTGTTCCCAGGTTGCTACATTTTCTGCTCCACCAAATGCCATGGGAGTACTGGTAGATTCTATAGACTTGCTATATATTGCTTGCAGTGGGAAATATCACACCCAGTAGGAGTTTGTTCAGGACACTCTGATATCATGGTAAAGAATATTTTTAAAATATTTAGATGAAGTCATATCTCTGGATTACCTCCCAGCACATTAACCCATAGCAGGAAGAGAACCATGTACTTTTCCTAAACAGAAATACAAATATAATGCTCCAGGGGTATTTTATCAATACACACAAATGATATAACACCTAGAATGTATGAACAATTAGCCAAGACCTCCACAGGGCTACTGAAGGGTTTTATGCAATGATTTTGGAAAATCCTAATCTGAGACCATCATCTGTTATTTTATGAATGTATATCCTCCAAACTCTGCCTAGTAGCAGCTTCACAGTTGCAAGTACACAAATGCTTTAAATTTGCATTTAAAAAGGCAATTTCATGGGTTCATTCTGAGTCACAACAGAGATTTGTCACATACATCACGTTTCCTCCTTTCTTCAAGGACAGAGGCCAAATCTAGCATTATTTATACCTTGGCATAGGAGACGAAGGCAAGAAAATGGTTTTCAAAAATTAGTAATTATTAGAGTTGTCAACTTCTACTGACAAACAGTATAAACTGTGTCGTCGTTCTATATTTGGATCACAGGATCTGAGTTAGAAGGGGCCTAAAAGTCATTTTATTAAACCCCCCATGCATGAATTCCCCTTACTCATCACAGATAAATGGCTTTCCAGTTTCAACTTACACCCCTCTAAACACAGAAAATCACTGCCTTACAGGCATAATTATTAGAAAGCTCTGCCTTTTATTGACTGGATGCCTGTCTTCTCACCATCTTTTTTTATTGGTCAGGTTATGCTGTGTGTCAGAGTTGTTCTACTGCCTGGGATCAGTTCCCAATTCAGCCAGTTACTAGCTTTGTAACTTTAGATAAGTAACTTACTTTCTTTGGCCCTTCAACACACATTTAGGATTTGATCACTTATCATTACCTCCACCACTATCACCCTTGTCCCTGTAACCACTGTCTCGAAAATTCCTATCATTTTTCTGTCCTACAAATCTATTCTCAACATGGCTGCTGAGAGTGATCCATTTCAAGTTTGGTCAAACCAAGTCAGTCTTCTGACCAAAACTGTACAATGATTTCACATTTAATTCAGAATAAAAGTTTAACTCCACACAATGTCCTCCATGTTCTTCTACACCGTGATGCTCTGCTTTTATCCCTTTCCCCTCAGCCATTCAGGCAGCTTTAGTCACACTCATCTCCTTCCTGCAATTCAAGGCCACAAGACACATTCCTGCATTTGGGTCTGTGCTCTGTTCTCACACCTCTCACCTCCCACCTCCCCACCCTGCCCCACCCCAACCCAGAACCCTGCCTGTGAATCCAACTTTTCCCTCAAGTCTTTGCTTAAATCTCACTTTCTCAAAGAGACCTATTTTGGCTCCTTAATTTAATAAAGGCAAACTGAGCCCCATCCACTTCATCACTCAGCACTCCTGATGATTCTCCTTAACCTACCTACTTTTTCTGTTTTTTTCCCATACTATTTCTCACTTCCCAGTTTACTATGCAATTTATTAACTTTCTATTAATTATTATCTATCTCCACTAAAATAAACTTCATAAGGACAGAGACTTTTATCTATTTTGTTCATAACCTCTTGTATACAGTAGGCATTCAATAAATGTTATCAAATAAGTGAATGAATTTGAGGATAGTAAGTTAAAACATACACAGCTTGGAACACTTTCATATACTTATTATTATTATTACTGCTATAATTGCCATTACTGTTACTGTTATTGTTACTTTTTGTGTGTCATTCTTATCATTACCTGAAGCATCCTTGCCTGTTTCCTAAGCTGTAATTACTAAAGGCCTCTGATCTATAGGGTCAGATCATCTCCCATCTTCTGGGCTAGTCCAACCAAAGCTGACACTGTATTAGAAGCCTGATCTTTGGAATTGTTCTTCTTTTTAGTGTGGGATGAGTCCACAGCACTTACTCTACTAAAGCACTCTCCTCTAATTCTCACTGGGGCACATGTCTGACCATCTGTCTTACTTTCTCTTCATACTCCTGGGCCCCTTCTGTGACAGCCCTAAACGCCAGGTCACCAAGGTCTAATTTTAAAATATACTTTAAACGTTGTGTTACCATTTGTTAAAGGAGATGTAAACACTATAAATGCAGCACACTCAACAACTGGACTAAATTGTTGACCATTTAGATGGATACAAGTGGTTTCTAAACTTTTTCCTGATCTAACCCTTCTATGCAGTAGTCAATCAATATTTGTTCAATGAGTGAATCCTCTTTTTTTAATGTTTATTTATTTTGAGGGGGGGGGGAAGGGTTAGAGAGAGGGAGAGAAAGAATCCCAAACAGGCTCTGTGCTGTCAGCACAGACCCGAAATGGGGCTGGAACCCACAAACCATAAGATCAGGACCTGAGCTGAATAAAAGAGTCAGACATTTAACCAACTGAGCCATCCAGGTGCCCCAATGAGTGAATACTCAAAAATGACCAAAAAAAAAAGTCAAATTAATGTTACAGTTATTACAATTACTTCTAAAATTAAAGTTTATATGTAAACATTTGTTTTTTAAATATTACTTTAAAAATTAAATATGTCACCAATCATATTAGTTGTCCTTCAATACAATTTAAATTCATATTACATGTGGTAATATGTAAAGAAAAGCAGGCTTCTGTCTATAAGTCCAGAGAATGACAGTTTTTGCCTGGCAGTAAGGAATCACGGCATAACCTCTCCATGTTTCTACTTTAAGTGTTGATTACGCCTCGGTTTTATACATCTAAGGAATGAAAGATGATACAAGTTACCAGTTCCCTCTCTCACCATAAATTTCATCCTCCTTAAGAAATGAGCTTGTTTGACACAATAATAATTGAAATATTCCACGTGGAAATGTTTCCAAAGTATCTTTCAAAGGGATATTTATAACACTGAGAAGAACATGACCATCATAAAGATGATGCATGAAAACACAATGTATGAAGATAGTGAAAGGGGATAGGGGTAGGGGATATTTCGGGAAAAAATAAGTCATACTAGGGAAAAAAATTACTTTCAGATACTTGAGAAACATCATTTAGAAAAACACTAAATTTATTTGATGTGACTCTCGAGGCCAGAATTAGGTCCACTGAGGACTTACAGGAGGAAAATTTTAGTTTAACATTAGGAAAATCTATAAAATAATTAATGTAGACCAAATATCAAACTGAGTGGCTTTGATGCATTGAAAGTTCTCTGTCCAAGAAATGTAAACAAAGGCCAGATAACCACCTGCATTGCTTTGTTAAGGCTAGGTAACAAAAATCAAATTTATTTTCTCACAGTTCTGGAAACTGGAAGTCCAAGATCAAGCTGTCAGCAGAATTATTTTTTTCTGAGGCCTTTCTCCTGGATTTGCAGGTGGTTATCTTCTTCCTGTATCTTCACATGGTTTCCTTTGGGTACACATAGCCCTGATACCCCTTTGCGTGTCCTAATCTCCTCTTATCTCATAAGGATCCCAATCAGATTGGGTGAGGATTCACCCTAATGGCCTCATTTTAACTTAATCAACTTTTTAAAGGCCCTGTTTCCAAATACAGTCACATTCTGAGGTACTAGGGATTAAGGCTTCAACATATAAATTTAGGAGAACACAATTAAGCTTATAACAACAAGATATAGAAGAGACAGACACTGTAGCTAGTGTGGGGGAAGGAGTTGTAATAGATATTACCAAAGGTCTACCTTCTAATTCTTAGTTCAGAAACTTGGGGGGACATAAACATAAAATCTTATTTTTTTTAATTTCTATTCATTTTATTTATTTATTTTTCAATATATGAAATTTATTGTCAAATTGGTTTCCATACAACACCCAATGCTCATCCCAGAAGGTGCCCTCCTCAATAACCATCACCCACCCTCCCCTCCCTCCCACCCCCCATCAACCCTCAGTTTGTTCTCAGTTTTTAAGAGTCTCTTATGCTTTGGCTCTCTCCCACTCTAACCTCTTTTTTGTTTCCTTCCCCTCCCCCATGGGTTTCTGTTAAGTTTCTCAGACCCACATAAGAGTGAAAACATATGGTATCTGTCTTTCTCTGTATGGCTTATTTCACTTAGCATCACACTCTCCAGTTCCATCCACGTTGCTACCAAGGGCCATATTTCGTTCTTTCTCATTGCCATGTAGTACTCCATTGTGTATATAAACCACAATTTCTATATGCATTCATCAGTTGATGGACATTTAGGCTCTTTCCATAATTTGGCTATTGTTGAGAGTGCTGCTATAAACATTGGGGTACAAGTGCCCCTATGCATCAGTACTCCTGTATCCCTTGGGTAAATTCCTAGCAGTGCTATTGCTGGGTCACAGGGTAGGTCTATTTTTAATTTTTTGAGGAACCTCCACACTGTTTTCCAGAGTGGCTGCACCAATTTGCATTCCCACCAACAGTGCAAGAGGGTTCCCGTATCTCCACATCCTCTCCAGCATCTATAGTCTCCTGGTTTGTTCATTTTGGCCACTCTGACTGGCGTGAGGTGATATCTGAGTGTGGTTTTGATTTGTATTTCCCTGATGAGGAGTGACGTTGAGCATCTTTTCATGTGCCTGTTGGCCATCCAGATGTCTTCTTTAGAGAAGTGTCTATTCATGTTTTCTGCCCATTTCTTCACTGGGTTATTTGTTTTTCGGGTGCGGAGTTTGGTGAGCTCTTTATAGATTTTGGATACTAGCCCTTTGTCCGATATGTCATTTGCAAATATCTTTTCCCATTCCGTTGGTTGCCTTTTAGTTTTGTTGGTTGTTTCCTTTGCTGTGCAGAAGCTTTTTATCTTCATAAGGTCCCAGTAATTCATTTTTGCTTTTAATTCCCTTGCCTTTGGAGATGTGTCGAGCAAGAGATTGCTACGGCTGAGGTCAGAGAGGTCTTTTCCTGCTTTCTCCTCTAGGGTTTTGATGGTTTCCTGTCTCACATTCAGGTCCTTTATCCACATAAAATCTTATTTATCTAAGGTCTGAATCTCTAGAGCTCTGTTTCAGCACGTGATTGGACATTTATGGTGGGATTGTTTCACCTTTTTTTAAAGTTTATTTATTTATCTCGAGAGAGAGAGAGAGAGAAAGCACAAGTGGAAGAGGACAAGAGAGAGAGAGACAGAGAGAGAATCCCAAGCAGGCTCTGCACTGTCGCTGCGAAGCCTGATGTGGGGGCTCGAATCCATGAACTGTGCATGAGATCATGGCCTGAGCTGAAGTCAGATGCTTAACTGACTGAGCCACCCAGGCTCCCCGATTGTTTCATCTTTTGTCCTAGATAAATAATAGTATATGCTAAATGTAAGACAGTCTGATTTAAATTGGTATTTATATTATACAAATAGTATTAACATAAATAATTTCAGGAATATTATTTAAAAATTATTTTAATGTTCACTTTTTTTGAGACAGAAAGAGAGAGAGAGAGAGACAGAATATAAGTGGGGGAGGGGCAGACAGAGGGAGACACAGAATCGGAAGCAGGCTCCAGGCTCCGAGATGTCAGCACAGAGCCCAATGTGGGGCTCGAACCCACAAACTGTGAAATCATGAACTGAGCTGAAGCTGGATGCTTAACCGACTGAGCCACCTGGGCACCCCTCAGAATATTATTTTTAAGTGACTATTTACTATGTAAAATATCCACAATATTAAGATTTTAAAAATAAAGGAAAATAGTTGTCCAGAATTCTGTCACCTATACTGATGAAAGTCTTCATTTTGTATTTTCTTCTCATTAGCTGTAAGTGTGCACAACACACTGAGAACAGACTTAGACATGGCATCAGGTACTACGAAACTCAAGACCACTGAAAGGAAGCAGCTACAAGGATTGGGAATGATTTGAATGAGATGGGAAGGAGAGAAGAAAGCCTAGAAAGGAGTCAAAAGTCTCAAATCTGGAGGAACTTAAAGGATAACAAGTGTTTCAACATTTAACAGATATTTCTCAAAAGGTACAAGAACTGAAGTCAAGAAAAGCAATTTAGAGTAGAGGCAAAGCTTATGAGTTGAACATTGCCATGTTCTGATATAAGCAAATCTGCTCCCTAAATTCTCCCCTTAGGCAGCTCTTCACACATGGGGTTAAAATTAAATCACCATAGAATCAAAACCACAGCAAGATATCACCTGACACCTGTCAGAATGGCTATTATCAAAAATGCTAGAGGGGTGCCTGGGTGGCTCGTTCGGTTAAACATCCAACTTCGGATCAGGTCATGATCTCACAGTCCGTGAGTTCAAGCCCCGCATCGGGCTCTGTGCTGACAGCTCGGAGCCTGGAGCCTGCTTCGGATTCTGTGTCTCCCTCTCTCTCTGCCACTCCCCCACTTATGTTGTCTCTCTGTCTCTCAAAAATAAATAAACATTTTTTAAAAAAGGCTAGAAATAACAAGTTAGTGCGGATGTAGAGAAAAGGGAACTCTTGTGCAGTGTTGGTGGGATATAAGGTGGTACAGCCATTATGGAAAACAGTATGGAGCTTCCTCAAAAAAACAAAAAAGGGAACTACCATCTGATCCAGCAATTCCACTTCTGGGTATTCATCTGAAGAAAACAAAAACACTAATTCAAAAAGATATGTGCACCTCCTCCATGTTCATTGCAGCATTATTTATGTATCCAACATATGGGAATAATCTAAGTGTCCATCAGTGGATGAACGGATAAAGAAACACACACACACACACACACACACACACACACACACACACACAGAGGAATATTAGTTAGCCATAAAAAAAGAATGAAATCTTGCCATTTATAACAAAACAAATGGGCCTCAAGGGCATTATGTTAAGTCAAATAAATATGACTGAGAAAAAGAAATACTGTACGATCCCACTTATATGAATCTAAAAAAGTTGAATTCATAGAAACAGAAAGTAGAATAGTGGTTACCAGGGGCTGGAGGTAGGATAAGTGTGAAGATGCTGTTCGAAGGGCACCAACTTCCACTTATGAGACAAATAAGTTCTGGGGATCTAATGCACAGCATGGTAACTATAGTGAGTAATACTATATTATGTACTTGAAAATTGCTGAAATAAATAAATAACCATAGAATATTTTTAGAGTCTCTAAAGGTGTAAGCCTTCAAACTATCACCTTACTGTTGTTCTCCAGTAAGTATACTGTATACTGTTGTATACTCCAGGTGTATTTAGCAGCAACAAAACTCTTACAACTAAACATTTAAATTGAATTATGTTCTAAATATTATTACCAGCAAGTATCACCTATTTTTTCCTTGCAGAAGTAAAATCTCTAAAACTATATCCTTCAGTCAACAAACCATGAAAAGTCTTCATCTTTGTAATGAGAAAAAAAATCATCTTCTGGACAGAGTGTCTGCAAGAATCAGATGGGATAATATAATTAAAGTTCTTTGTAGGGGTGCCTGGGTGGCTCAGTCAGTTGAGTGTCTGACTCTTGATTTCTGCTCAGGTCCTGATCTCAAGGTTCATGGGACTGAGCCTCTTGTTGGGCTCCATGCTAGGCATGGATCCTGCTTAAGACTCTCTCTCTCTCTCTCTCTCTCTCTCTCTCTCTCTCTCTCTCTCTTCTCTCTCTCTCTCTCCCACTCCCTCTCTCTCTTCTCTCCATCTGCCGCCCACCATGCTCGTGCTCTCTCTAAAATATAACTAACTTTGGGGCGCCTGGGTGGCGCAGTCGGTTAAGCGTCCGACTTCAGCCAGGTCACGATCTCGCGGTCCGTGAGTTCGAGCCCCACGTCAGGCTCTGGGCTGATGGCTCAGAGCCTGGAGCCTGTTTCCGATTCTGTGTCTCCCTCTCTCTCTGCCCCTCCCCCATTCATGCTCTGTCTCTCTCTGTCCCAAAAATAAATAAACGTTGAAAAAAAAATTTAAAAAAATAAATAAATAAAATATAACTAACTAACTAACTAACTAACTAACTAACTAACTAAATACAGTTCTTTGTAGCCTCAGAGTCACCAAGAAAATGTTAGGGAATGTTACTTATGTATGTCAGAGAGTCTTTTCTAGGTACCAGTACAGATAGCAGAAGATATGAACAAATATGAATGTGGTTTCTGACTAGACATCAAGTGGGAGCCCTGTAGTCAGACTTCTGGGATCAAACCCTGGCTTTGTAGCTTATTAGTCCCATAACCTTGGGCAAGTTACCTGACTTCTTGGTTAGGTAACTTGCATCTGCAAGTGGGGATAATAATTGTTCCAATACTCAGAGAGCTTGCTGTGAGGAAAAAGTAATATGACTATGTGCAAAACACATAGAACAACACCAAACATCAAGTAAATTATCAATAAAATATTAGTTGTTTGTTTTGTTATTATTTAGCTCAAAATTTAGTTTCGGGACCAGATAGATAATGATATGTACATGATGTATATATGTATACACACATGATGTATATATGTGTATATATATATATATATACACATGAGACATGTGTATACATATGCATACATACACTCTGTACATAAGGTAATAAATTTAAAATGCCGTAAGTGTGGAATAGTCAGTGTCTGAGTAAGTGCACTGGATAGAATCTCAGTATTTGACAGATGCAGGAAGCCATTTTAGGATATGAGTGTCTGACCTAGGAAACAGTTTTGTTTACTCAACTATCTTTCCTCTAAAATGTGACATTCTTGAGGGTAGGGGTCATATCTAACTCACCATTTAATCCTCAATGATCAGCACATTACTGACATATCCATAGTTCTAATAAACATTTGTATGGTGAATACAAGAATAAATGAATGGATGAAAAGGTAAGGAGCATATTCTGGAAACTGAGAACATTGTGTGCCCAGAGCAGGAGATTCACATGATAATTAATAACAGTAGTTACTACTTATTAAACCTGCAAACAAATGAGACAGGTCCCAGGGAAAACTAGATTTGATTGTAGGAAAAGAAAGATAAGGGAGCAGAAGAGAAAAAGGCTAAAAGCATTTTTGCAAAGAGAGATATTTGTACTAGCATAATGATCTCCTGATTCATGGACTCATGGCCCGTGGCATCTTCACAGCTCTCTGCACACTAATTGTGGGCACTTAGGAATCTCCTCACTAGAGAAGAACTCTAGAACACAGTCTCCATGAAAGTCATAGGCCTCCAATACTTCCTTTTCATCACAATGAACAACAACAGCACCTTCATATTTAGAAATCTTTAGTTAACCCGCTAATGTCTACACAGAGTCAACTAACACTCTTCCCAGATGGGAATGCATCTCATTTTATGAAGTCTACTTAAGAAGAAATACCACAACCTCTAATGTTAAGTCTTTGTTGTCAGGAAGTGATTCTGTTTCTTCAATAAAACCCTATTGATTTCCTCAGGATAAAATTAAAGAGGAACACGTCATTCTGTTCTTTGAAACGGTTCCTTTTTTTAATTTTTTAAGCATCTTTTAATATGTACTCTCTTTTCCAAGTTAAATCATTTCAGTTCCTCCTAACACGCCTCTGAGGTATTTTTTTTTAATATTGTTTTATCACTCCTATGCCTTTCCTCTAACCTCTCCAACCATGTGTGTGCCAGGGAGTGAACCACTGTTTACATATTATTCCTTCTGACCTTTAAGTTCAGGACTCATTTTCCAGTGGGACTGCCTTTAAGGTGCCTTTGTGAGAATTAGGAGAAGATGCCACCCTCTGGGCAGATCATTTTAAAAAGTGCCCCTCTCCAGAAAGGCCAATTAGAAAAGGGCCTCTTGGAGTGAAGAAAAAAGTGCTCCCTCCTTGTCCTTTGGTCAGGCATATTTATATGCTGAACAAACTGAAGAGCCACACATGGCAGCCCTTTGAGCCCTCTGTGTTTGGAGAATAGGATTAGTTATATAGTATCTATGTGCCACAGAGCATTGTTCTCTTGGAAAGCAAACCCCTTCCAGGTTCTTACCTCTATTTTTTTTTTAAGTGTAACCCTCTGCTTAGCAGAACCTTGAAAATAGCCTGATAAGGACTAAAAAAATAAATCATGAATTTTCTGTTCTTACATGCCATTTTCCTATTTCTCTATTACGCTTACTTTCTAAGCTACAGCTTCAATGGTGTTAATTTCCCTGTGACGTTGAGAATTTTTTGAGTGGTGTAAACATAATCAACCAGACCTTTGAATGACCTGACAGCAACACGAGCTGAGCATCTCTGATTGCAGAGTCACAGTCACTTTGGAGGAAATATGGAGGCAGGGTTCTGCCTTCAAAAGTACTAGCATCTAGCTGGGGAGACAGAACACCTACATTTAGAAATAGACAATCATGCAGAACCACAAATGTTAAGATGCTATTAAGGGGAGACAGATGTGACAGGGGTACAGATGAAATGAAAATCACAGGGTAGGGAAGCAGTAATGAAGTAAAAGTGGCTTGGAAGCTTTTAGGGACCTTGGAGTAGGTAGAAGACTTACATGCATAGAGAGAGAATGGAATGTGGACTTGGCAGTGTGTTTTCCCTCTTCACCAAGGTACAATCCCACTTCATCCCTAAAGAAATGGGTGCACTGGAAAGGACATTGGGCTCAGAGCGTAGGAGTCTAGGTTCTAGTACACCTACTAATAACTTTCATTATGACCTTGGACCAGCCTCTTCACATTTCTGGATCCCCATGACTTCGTCTTTTAAATGTGGCAGTGGAAAACACCACTTCCAAGGTGGATTCCACCTCTTAGTTTCTATGATGTTCTGTATTCTGTGAGTTGTTTCTTTATTTCCAATTTAAGAAGATCATTGTTACTTCTGATCCCTATCTTCTAAAATGCTATCTCAATTTATCCTAACCTACCCTTCTGAACCAGCCCCCAGTATCACAAATGTAAGTGTCAAAGTCAAACAATTCTAGTCTCTGGTCTGACTATTTACCTTTTGTTCTTACATCTGAGAAATGAATCACACTTAAAGCCATTTTTCACTTAATGTTTTAGCCTCATAGAGCTGAGGTTTCCTTGACTTAAAAATGTAATCATTGTGATAGGGCATGAAATCATAAATCCACTAAACTTTTCCACTGTTATTTTCTTGGTCAATATACTCCTCACAACATGCTTTAGAAACATTGCATAAACTCTGATAATGCAATTTGTTATTAAATGGATTTAAATATGCAGGGGTCAATATTCAACCCTAAATGTTACTATTTTTATATTAAAAACCATATATAAGCCAAATTCGTGTATAAGGAAGCTAATGATTACTACCTCTTTTTAATAGGTTAATCTAAAAATGTTAAATAAAAAAAGAATTCTACAGAGAAATTAGAAATCTTTATTCAATAAATGGATACTTAGAATATCTGTTACATATTTTCAGCTAGAATATCCATTAGATATCAGCTAGAATATCCTTTGTTATTTAGAAAAAAATCTTTGTTACAATTGTTATATAGAAACAATCAACAGAGTTCTTGGAGTTCTGTCTTAAAAAGAGAACATCTATAAAATGCAGATGTTGAGGTCAGAATTAACTGTTATCTACCCAACCAAATGTTGACACAATTGACACAATACCAAAACCATCATATACTAACTCCCAGTCAAATAGATGCCTATATCTCCACTGCCTCCCAAATCTCCACTAATATGACAGAAAATGAATAAAATAATTGATAAACCCACAAGAATAAAGGAATAATAGAGGAGATGACTGGAAGCAAAAAAAAAAACAAAAAACAAAAAACAACCCATGATTAATATTTTGGAATGGAATGGTAAGTGGTAACTGATTTAGCAGCATGAGGAAAGCTAAAACCTAGGTCTTAGGGAGAAGCAGCAAGAAGCCTGCAAATTCATGCACCAAGGAGGAAGGAGTGGTTAGAAATCTGTATGGAGAAAATTAGACCCTCAGATGCCCCTGTCCCTGCACCAACCAGAGGACTTGACCAGAAAAACTCTAGATTAGGAGACATTACGTGTAACAGAGAGGAGGGGTGTACAACCATACAGAAAACCTGGGTATTAAGTCACAAGTACTCTCAAACATTTTGTTCTTAGGGCCACTTTATACTTAAGAGTTTTAAATACCTTGGGGTACCTGGGTGGCTCAGTCAGTTGAGCGTCTGACCTTGGCTCAGGTCATGATCTCACTTCTTGTGAGTTCGAGCCCCACGTCGGGCTCTGTGCTGACAGCTCGCAGCTCAGAACCCTGGAACCTGCTTCGGATTCTGTCTCTGTCTCTCTGCCCCTCCCCTGCTCGTGCTCTGTCTCTCTCTCTCCGTGTATCTCTCAAATATAAATAAACATTAAAAAAATTTGATATTAAAAAATTTAAAAAGAAAGAATTTTAAGGACCTCAATGACTTTTTGTTTATTTTGGTTATATGCATCAATATTTGTCTTATTATAAATTACATCTGAAAACATTTAAATATTTATAAAATCATTTAAATAAAAATAACAAGCCTATTACATATTAATACTTTAAATAACATTTTTATGAAACATAACTATATTTTTTAAAAAAGTGAGAAGAGTGGCACTGTTTTACATTTTCGTGAATCTCTTTAATGTCCAGCTTCATAGAAAATAGATTCTTATATCTGTTTCTGCATTCAATTGATCACGCATGTTGTTTTGGTAAAAGAAGATTAAGAAAAATCCAGCCTCACAGCAACATGCATTTAGAGGGAGAGGAGTGTTTTAATAACCTTTTCAGATAATTGTAAATATTTTTCTTTGATACTATACCAAAATTCAACAAGTGGTAGCTTCTGAAAGGAGAATTGTGATAGTGAATTTGAAACCATACCAATGAACTTTTTTTACTCTGTTACATTAAAAGTCATTTGTCTATATTGCACTTTCACCCATGCATTGTTTTGTAATGTTCTGCATTGGTCATTTAAAAAGAATCAGTTTATTGATTTAGATAGATCTTGCAAATATTGGCACATTTTATTGTACAAAATCAAAAAATCACACTGGTAACTCATTTCTGAACTCATTACTAGGAAGATTTCAAGCTTGTGGTAGTGGAAAATACAAGTCTCCCAAAATCCTAAATTTCTTTCTCAAATTCCACTATTGGCAACAAATATCATGAGTTGTTTTTCTTGAGGTGACAAAATTACCTTGTTTATTCTTGAGAGAATGTCTGCCAAATAGCCACATTACAATGACCATCCTATGTAAGTCACTCCTTCAAGTAAAAATGGTGCTCTGGGGAAAAAAACCTGTAGTGCAGCTTGTAACTCAAACAACTGCACAGTGCTTTTCCTCAAGACACCATGGTACGTTGGTACATTTGCAGAAGTGCCTTGTGTGTACTTCTCATTTCTCCAAAGAGAACAATAAAAGGATGTGCATGCACTTAAGGGTCAAGATGAAATAATAATTAATCACTTTTACTATTCACTGAAAAGATTTTTAAATGAAATTGGCTGTACTTTTTTTAACTGTAAGTGCATAGTGGTGAAGGATGCACTGATGGCTAGCAGAGTTTCGTGCCGCTGATTAGTGGTAGGCACCAGCAATTTTTTTTTTTTTTTAATCAGCGTTGCTTTTGCATCATCAGTGCAAATATCAACACAGTGAAAAAAGCAAATACCATCTTAGTATTATTATGGGAATTGTTTTGACTCTGGAATCCCTGAGTCTAAGAAGCCTCTGGGGTCCATAAACCACGTTTTGAGAACTGCCAATGCAAATACTTTATTATGTATTCTTAAAAATATGGCAGTCAGGTTTTTACCTCCAGGCAAGATACTAGATGATTTCTCTATGGAGAAACTGGTCAGCCCAGATTGAAGGCCTATGGATAATGACATTTAAGGGTTTACAAATGAAACAGCCAATGAATCTTAGCAATAGAAAATCTTGTCTTGCCCCTGACATCCGCACGTGTGGGCGTGCGCGTACACACGCACCTCCCAATATTTTCCTGGTGCCTCGTGTTTTAAATATGAAATGAAGCCAAAGATCGCGAAATACCTTAGAAAAGCCTCTAGGAAAAAAAAATCAGACAAATATAAACACACAAACTGAAAATTGAGACAATGCAGAGAGCAACAATTAAATATAAAATCAGTGTCCTAAAAGAGAGATAAGAAAACTATTGCAACCATGAAACAGGAATGGGTCAATAAAGACCTCTTGAAACCTTAAAAAATATGATAGTAAGACTTTAAGAAATTCAGTAGGATGTTTAGAAGACAAGAGTTGAGACAAAGTCAAGTTTGTTCTACCTTACAGAATGCAGAACAAAAAGACAGGTAAAGGAAAAATAGGAGAGAAAAAATAAGAAAAGTAAAGAATAAATCCAGAAATCTTAAAATCTGACAATTAGTAGGAGTTCCAGAAAGAGAAGCACAGGGAAAAGAAATTATAAAGAATTAACCCACAATATCATTCCAATCCCAAAAGACTTAAATTTATAGATTCTGAAATAGACAACAAAACTTGTATGCCAGAACCTATCACTATGATATGTTAGTACTTTAGGGATAAAAGAAAATCCTAATAGCTTCTAGAATGGGGAGCGGGGAAAAGGTGCTCACATGTAAAGGATCATCAACCAAAATTTAAACTTCTCAACAAGAACTTTCAATGCTAAAATACAATGGAATGATGTCATCAAAATACTGAGAAAACATTTCTTCTACAACAGAGTTCTATACCTGGACAAGTATAAAGGTAGACTGTAGACAATTTCAGACATTTTCAAAAGTATTTACCCCCTATCCACTTTCTCAGGAAATTACCAGGACATATTTTCATCACAATAAGAGAGTAAAGGAGAAAAACTAGCCATAGGATCCAACCCAAGAGAGAAATGAATTCCTAGAATGATGACAGTGGAAAATCCCAGATGATGCTTATGTGTCCTATTAAAGAGCAATGAGTCTGGATTGGAGCAAAAGGAAGGAAGGCTTCAGGAGGGGTGTCATAGGACAAAATGAAACTGATAGATTATCTGGAATACTTGACCGTATTGAGAGGGATATAGCTCAAACAGACAATTTAAGGAAGAAAACTAAAAAAAATATGAGTCAATGATGGAGTCTGGGTGGGGGGAATGTGATAAAAGCATACCATATAGCGTAATTATGAAGAAAATTTACATCATCATAATGTAAACACCAATTATTCATTTAACCCAAATATTGTCCCAAGGGAACAGGAACACAGTAGACCCCCCCCTGTCCCAAGGGGGTCTCAGGAGACATATGGTTTTCATGATGAACCTTATAAAACTATTTGATTTTTTGAGCTATGTGTTTGACTTTGATAAAAATTAAATTAAGAAAAAATTAGGACTTTGCAGATAACCTTCCACCATGTATGACTTTTTGGTGCTATAAAAAGGACTATACACTCATTGCTCCACCAACTGTCAGAGCAACAGTTTTCAATTTTTTTTCCCTCTGGGACACACATGACAAGTGAGAAGTGACATCCCATGGATGTTCCCATTGTGCTAAATTTAACACGATGTTTCTGTCCTGCTTAAGAAATTATATCAGAATACAGGTGACTAAGAAGGAATACTATAGGATAAATGTGAACAGTGGTTGTGTCCAAAATTTAATATTCACAATTACCCCAACTTTAGATATTCTTAGTAAGAGATTGACATACCTCATGACTGATCTTAATACACTAATGTGTCATAACACGAAGCTTGAGAACTGTTGGGTTATAGCAGGATCCCCAAACTCAGATGCCTACCAGAGTCAGGCAAATAAGAAAACAGTAAACCATGTAAGCCTCTCATTCTTGCCATTTCCTTTCATAGAGCCACGAAATCAAAGAACTTTTATTATTATCATTATAAGAAGCAACAGAGCCTGTGTGATTTTGGAAGATAACTGATCCTCAGCCGTCATATATAACAGATCAATGAAAGTAGAGGCATCTATGGCAAACTGTAAGGATAAGTCATTTACAGGCAGCATTATTTGGCTCCAACTATTTCCAACCAGGCTAGAACAGAGACACATGCTCATTCCATCTCATCCATATCTTACACTTCCACATCCTAATGTGAGTCTCTTGTTAGCCAAGATGTAGGTCATCATAGATGATTCATGTTTCTAAGGCAGGCCTGATTTGCAGACTTAACTCTCGCTTTTGAACTCACATCCCATGGAAATGTCCTGGAGAGTCCAACATTTCCATGTACAAACTTCACCTCCCAGATGTCTTCTCACAACTGGAAAATATATACAAATCCTGTATCCAACCATGTACCCAAATCTTCAGTTCAGAAAATAAGATTATCATATTTGTCATCTAATTCAATTGCATAGAAGCATAACTCCTTTTCCTATTAGGCCATGTGGTGCTACTTGGACTGAGCTAATGCCCAGTGACTAGGAGGGTGGAGATCATAGATGTTGGACTTGGCAATGTCTTCAAAGGACATAACAGTGCAGGGCATAGGAGGATACCATACCAGTAATTTAAATAATATTATTGCCTTCTAACTTTCCTCCCAGATCCCATCCCCCTCTTCCTAGCCCTCTTTGGATAGCCTTCCCTCATCCTTCAAGCACATGGTTAGAGTGTCCCACAAGGGCAACTTCATTTATGCCATCTTCATCCTGACATGTCCCCATCTCTAAATTTGGATCTCAACCTTCCTACCAGGCTCAGAGGAAGAGGTTTCTGACCTTTTGTCTAAAGATCACAGCCTTTATTTATCCTGGGATCTACTCCCATAGTTACCCGTCCTGCACATTCAAAGTCTGCCCTCCTATCCTCAGCCATGACCTGGGTCTCCCTGCCATCAAATAAAAATAAACAAATGCTTCATTTTACCACACCTTCTTCTAGCTGCTTCACAATCACCCCTTTTTCTCCTTCCCATCCTTTACTGTTCTTTGCACTAACCTCCCAACGTCTTGCCTTCCATTTGGCCCCAATTATGACTATAATAATGGAAATGTGTCACATTTATATTTAATTCAGTTCACAAAATACTTTCACTATCCCTTTTGAACCTCACAATAATCCTGTGAAGTAAGTAGAACCAAAAGTATCCTCACTTTATAAAAGAAGAAACTGAGCTTCTGAGAGATTAATAGTCAAAGTAACACAGCCAGTAATTGGCACAGAAATTCAAACTGGATCCACCGAGTTGTGGTCCAGTGGCTTTCTACTGTTCTACTACCTCTGGAGCTGTCCATTCTAATGCTACTAGAGATTTCTTTCTTGCCAAACCCCATGATAATTGTTTTAGTCCCTTCACCCCTTTGTTTTTCTCTGCCTTTTGAATGTATTAACTAATCTTCAAAATCTTGAAACAATCTTTGTTCTTTTTAACTCTCTTTCCCTAGCTTTCAGGATACTGCAATTTTCAGATTCTTTTTCTAGTTCATTAACAATTTTTCTCTTTCTTCTTTTCTGTACCCTTTTTCCAGATGAAAAGATTTTCCTAACGCTTAACTTTCTGGGTGTGTGTGTGTGTGTGTGTGTGTGTGTGTGTGTGTGTGTGTGTTTCCTTTTAAGTCTCTTCCTCATGAGTCCATAGTCTTACACAAATGACTTTGCATCTGTTTCTAAATTAGAAGCTTAAAGAACTTTTAATTTTTTTCTATTCTTTCCTCTTCCAGGCCATATCTCACCAAATTCCATAGTTCCTTGCCTTGTCTCATGACTGCTCTTTCTTTCCATCCTCATTACTACCACCCACCTCCAGCAACTTACCACTCCCTCATGACTAGATTATTTTCTCTACAAGATTTCAACACCCAAGTCAGCCTTCCTAACAGTGACCTTTGCATTTCTTTTCTTTCAGTCATCTTGCACACTGCTGCCAAAATATTCACCTTAACATAACGTATCCTTAGTGGTACTGTCTCCTCAAAAACATCCATTCAGCCAAGTGTGATCTGGGCCTACTCTATAAGGCTCTTTGATGAGAATAACAGTATTATTGCTAGGAAAGGTTCATGATGATAAGTGGTATTACTACTAAAGGTCCAGACAAGAATGGGTCCATTGAGGAAATAACATATCAACCAGGTGGTCTGGGGGAGGCAAGAGAAAGCAAGAATACATGTACCAGAAACAGATGAGGGAAGGAAGCTATACTGAGGGCAGACTCAGGTTAAAGGTTGGGCTAGCCAGCCTGTTGCCTTAGATCCTAATCAATCTATAAGGGCACTAAAACAAGATGGGGGAAAAAAATGTATTGAGCATAATTCCCCCCAAGGAAAAGACTATATGTAGTTGAAAAACTGCTTTTTTAAGCCACTTGAGCTGGAAAGGAGGGAGTGATGAGACTGCCAAAGGTCAGGTCAAAGGCTTCATAAGAAACATAAGTCAATTTGCTGCAGGCTTGGCATGACTGCAGAGGGACGGGCAACTTTGGGTTGGAACTGGGTTGCTTGGAACCAAGGCAGAGAGGCTGAACACTGCCCCTAGTGGGCCCACTTCCTGCTTCTCCCACACATCACTTATGTGTATCGACCAAATATTGGTCTGAAGGGGGCAACTGGTTATTCCCTGTCTGGGGTGACTATGTGTCTCAGTCCTGCCCTGGATCAGGAATGCTAAGAAGTTTAGGATGCCCGGAGTTTAAGGTTAATCTAGTGGAATGCTGATAAATAATTAACAATTGAGTCCCCAGCAGGGGCGGAGGGGGAGAGCCCTAATTTCTAGTGTTTGCCAGTTCCTATGGTATAAATACTCTCCCATGACTGATTTCAAACTACCAGTATGATGACGTCACTGAACATGGAGCTGTGATGAGAGGTGCGCAGTTGGCTCTCACAAGTTCCTGTCCTCTAGCACACCACTGACATATGAGAAGGTGGCTGGGACAGAGGCAAGGAAGGTCAACTAAACCAGATCATGGTAGACCTAGCATGCCAACTTTTGAAACACAGACTTTATTCCATGGAAAAAGGAAACAATCAGAGGTTTTAAAACAAGAGTATAACACGTTTAGATTTGAATTTTTAAAAGTCTCCTTGTTAACTTCTAGTGGATCCAAACTCATTTCTTTGTTCCTCTTTTAAAACTAACCAAAGCATATTCACAACATATTTTCAAAATATGTCCAATACAAGGTTACTATCATAATCATAAAATCTTCTTTCTTACAAAACACCTAAACTTGTTAAAAATTGGGGAAAAATATAAACATATAATTTACAAAAATATAAATGTTCAGTAAGCATATTAAAAGCTTAATGGTCACTAGAAATAATAGAAATTTCAAATGATGATATGGCATTTCATATATCAGATTGGAAATACTTATTTTTACTGATTGTTTGGCAATAATCAGTGTTAGCAAAGGTATGGGGAGATGAGAATTCTCATACACTGTTGATGGAAGTAGAAATTATTAAAAATTTCTGGAGGGTAATTTGGCCATATGCATGGATATAATATATTTGCCAAATGGGTATAATTCTGTCTTAGGATTTATACTCCTGAGAATTACCCTAAAGAAATAATTCCATAAATTCATAAAGTTTTTCATTCCAGCATTGTTTGTAATAGCAAAAGAAATTGCAAATGGCCTATAAAGGCAGGTGATTGTTAAATTTTGTATGCCAAATCCATGTATCATATTACTACATGACTATTAAAAACTATAATGTAGCTATAGTTGTGGATATAGAAACTGTTTTTAGATTCTAAATATTTTTAAGAGAAAAGTCAGGTCATAAGAGATATATATATTCATAAAAATACATTCTGAAATAAGGTACAATAAAATAATGATTATGTAAGAGAAGGAGGGTAATTGAAGATTTTAAATTGTCTTCTAGGTATGTTCTACCTTCTCTATAACAAATCTAAATTATTTTTATATATTATCCTCTCAGCTTTGATGGTCAACATAAGAAGTACTCATATAAAGATTCTCTGTGTCTTCCACAAAATTTATATCCATGTGTTACTTACTTAATAACAGCAAACACATATCACATGTAACTATATACCAAGTAGTATTCTAAAGTGTATATTACATAAATGTAAATTTAACTCACTGGAGCCTTCCAATAACCCTATGAACTGGGTAATGCTATTATCCTCATTTACCGATGAGGAAAAAGAAACACAGAAGATGAACAACTGCCCAGTCACACAGCTGGTAATTAGTAAAGCCAACATTCACACCCAGACAGTCTGGCTATAGTGTTGACACTCTTAACCATCATACCATACTGACTCTCTTGTAAACTCATTAAGCTTTAATTTCTTTACCTGAAGAGTGGGACTAATATTACCTATCTCAGGGGCTTGCTGTTGAGTTTAAGTACAAAAAGAACCTAGTTGAATGCCTGGCACATAATTATAGTAAATAAGTGCTGGCTATTAATGATATTAAAAGTGATACTACTCAGACCTCAACTACCACTACCAATTCACTTCACTTATTTCCCCACTCTACTCCAACAGATAACTCTCTGATTTATTTCAACTCTCCCCCCAAATGCTTCATACATATTCTATATGTCCGGTGTCATACTCGCGTCCCTGTTCATGCTGAAATCAGGTGACTAGACCTATCCGAATCACACTGGGCCTTAAAAGCTTAGCTCAGGTCCCTTTTCCAATTACTCTAGTTCTTTCTAGTCAGAAAGAACTATTACACTACGCTGTTGAATACACATGAGACAATTAATGTATAATTAACTGCTAGTTCTTTCCCTCTAACAATGCAGCAAGCTCTGTGAAAGCAGGGACGACTGTGAGAGAGATTTTTTCCTCGTACCCCTTCTGTCATCTCCAACCCCAGTAGGACAAAACTCAGCTATTTAACATATATTTGCTTCATTTTTGTACCCATTCATGGAAATATGCCCATAAAAATAGAAAGTCACACTTAAGTTTCCCAGCAGCTTCTTTCCAGAAGAGAGAGAGAAATCACATTAAAATCAGGAGGAGCCTGACATACAAAGGCAAACACAGAGAAGAATGCAGTTTGTAACTGTTATTAACATATACTATTAATGAATATGCAATATTAATAATATTAAATGAACATTAGCTATAGATATTTCCTGCATGTCTCCTTTGTGTCAAGCACTGTGCTAAATGATTTATAGATACTACATCTTACTTACAACCCTAGTGTTAATAGAAATAGTCCTTCTTATAAAAATGGCAAATGAGAAAGGTTAAGAACTTGCCTGATAGAGCTAACAATCAAAGCCAGTTTGGTCTGACATCAAAATGTACACTTTTTCTGTGTATCTCCCTTCCTCCCATGTCTTTATACAAGGTTGAGATTTAGGGCTTGTTTTCCTATTTCTTAAAAATACTTATCACATCTTACATCCCTTGCCAAACTTGCCTTTCTAAAAATTAGGGTCACTATAGAGCACTCTGTTTTAGATATTCTCCCAGAAAATTTAGTTACAATAGTACCAGAGGCTCTTTGTTTTAAAGGAATCATTAATTAAAGGCAGCCCTACATTCTGGGCACTGTTAACCATGAAGCTCTGGTTATCTACAATTATTAAAGCCATTAGGGAAAAACGCAAGTTGTTTTATGGTCAAGGACAGGAGGAAAAGTCTGGGCTGACTTTTTATGAAAAGTATATCTGTATCTCCTTGTGAAAAAGATGGTGAAACCATACACATGGTCACCAAAACAGTCCTTACAGTCTGTTTTCTGTGGGTGTATGGATGACTTTATATGGGTATTTCAGTGGCACTGAGCTCTAAATGGAGGCAGAGTGGTTCAGAAAAAACATTCTGGGTAGCCCATGTAAAAGCTGTTCTTTGAGTTCCTCTCTTAGTGCCCCCTCCCATGATGTGTCCCCATGTCCCCTCAGCCCCATGCCCTGAACCACTCCTGGACCACTCAGTTGGACTCTCCCAAACTGAGCAATCACATGGAACAGACTACAAAACTTTTACTTTCTTCACATGGAAAGATCTGGTAAGAGACCTGTAAAGATACAACCTGTATTCATTAATAGTTCTCACCATCTTCAAACCACAGAAGTTCGAGCTCAATACAAGGGTAAATTTCCACATTAGGAAATATGAATTTCCTCATTCTATTAGATTTGTACTTCTTCTAAGCTGTCTTTGAAGCAGTAACTAAATGTTTAATATGAAATAAATATTTTAGGAAAAAGCTGCTATTTTTAAAACACGGATATTAGCTTTACGTAATACTAACTTTTCCCAAGTGTTTTGTAACTTAAAGACATCTTTCTGACATAAAGGGTAAATTTTACAATAAATATGATTATTTTTATATGCATAATAGGAGAACATGTAATTCATTTTTATTCAGTTAAAATTCATTAGAGACTGGCATTTAAAGACTTAAAATCTTTTCTGAAAAATAACCTTTATAAAAATCCTAAGGCCTTCCTCCCCCTTTCCACAAACGTTGGCTTTTGTTATTTTTTTTATAAGCTGCATATTGAATTTCCCAGGCTGTGTTTCTGAACAGCAATCTACTGAAAAAAGTGCAATTATTTTTTTTCACTCAAACATGCATTTGAGAGAAATGAGTAGATCAGATAAAGAGCTGAGATGCTATTCAACTCAACCTTGAGTCACTCTCTGTCTCTTTTAAAAAAAAAAAAAAGGGTGGCAAAATCAATACAAACCAATAATAACTTCACATTTGTGGAAGCAACATGAATGGCTCTCCAAAATATTGAGACACATCCAAGTACATTTTCGTAGAGCTGATATTTATCAGAAGTCATTTGCCCTCAAGCAGATGCTCCCTTTCATTGTGCTCCTGTCACAAATGACTAAGATTTATGACAGACAATTACAGCATCTGCAGTTAGCAGCCTTATAATCAGCACCATTATTTAACGATTGGTGCAATAAACTGACTCCTGTTACTGTTTATCAGATATCAGTCAGTTCTGGCCATTTTCTTCAGCTCCCAAATCACAGTATGGTGCAGCCACTGCCTTTTAATGGCTAGGCAGAAGCAGGAGCATTTTCACATTTTTTACAGACTGCCGAGGGAAAGAAAAAAAGCAACCAATTACATGTGTGTGTGGTGCCCTCTCATTTGAGATGCCCGCGTATATAACTATCTCTATACAGTTCTAAGCCTCTTGCAAGAGAAAAAACAGCTTTGACTGTGGAAGAGTTTTTTATATGTAAAAACAAAAATAAATAAAAACAAAAAACCTTCTTGCCTTTTCATTAAAAAGTCCTCTGTTTAAATATGCATGTCTTTTGTAAGTATAAAATGTTCCTCTACCAGGTCCACTGTTTTCTCTTCTAGCATGGCATCAGCTTGCTTTTTACAATCAGAAAAGCAGCTACTGTCTCTTGGAAATATTTGTCAAGGAGCAGGATTTTTCTTCCACATTCTGTTGAGGCGTTATGCAGAGAAAAGTGTTATGAACACAACTTTTCATCAGTTGAAAGCCTACATATAAAAGAGACCATGTGTACGTGTTTAAAAGTCACTCATATATTGAGGCGCCTGGGTGGCTCAGTCGGTTAAGCGTCTGACTCTTGATTTTGGTTCAGGTCATGATCTCACAGTTCCTGGGATGGAGTCCCACGTACAGAACCTGCTTAGGATTCTCTCTCCCTCTCTCTCTCTCTCTGCTTCTCCCACCTCGGTCTCTCTCTCTCTAATAAACACTTTAAAAAGTCACTCATATATTAAGGAATTCTATCTTTCTAAATATACAAACATACAGATGTATATATACTACTTAAATTCTTTTCACAAGAAACACCACACATTTATGTAACAAATATGAGTGGCAGGCAACAATTCAGAGGCTATTTGCAAGACAAGACTTCAGTATAATGTGGGAGATGGTATAAAGATATGAGTTTACAGTCAAAATAAAAAGCTTAAGTAAGCTTCTATAGATGTTCAAGTATGAAATTCTAGTTAAATTTAGAGAAAAAACAAAACAAAACCCAGACCTTTCTGATTCCTGTATTTTGTTACTTTTTCTAGAACCAAACAAGCTAAGTGTCTCAGTCATAACCAAAAGCATTTCATCCAGTGACTTCCATTTTATGTATTTGATAATATCATATATGCCCAGACAGAAATATTGATGAAGCTGCCTTTGTAAGGTCTAAGTTACATGCTTGTCTCAAAGAAGACAAGGCACTGGAGAACAACTAATGTATTCTTAAAAAAAAAAATTAAGTGACCCCATGGAGGTCAGATTTCCCTTCCAGAAACATGCATAAAGGGTTTCATCCAGTCAACATGTAAAATTGGTTATTTTCTAAGTTGAAACTTTTACAAAGGCTTCATAGTCCTTCACAAACAAATCCTCAAAATTCCATACATGGCTTCAACAGGTGAATCATCAGAGTGAGGGTTCTTAGACTTTTCAAGTTAGAAAGGCCTTGGAATCATTTCATGCAACTTGCTCATTTCAGAGACAGTGAAGGTAAGAGAAAGTGAAGTGATTTTCACCAAAGCACAGAGCTAAATGTTGGCACAGCTATGACCAAACCCCAAGTCTATGGCATGACTAGCAAGGTCCTTCCTGCGAAGTCCACCGCAAAGATTCCAGTGGCTCTTTCTGTGCCTGGAAGAAACCAGCTTTTTGGCCCTGCTAAGCCAAACCCCACTTTGGGTGCTCTGTGTTCAGCACCCCCACAGAGCACTCTAGAACACAGAGCACACTTTCTGACTCAAGGAAACAAAGTTTCCATAAACCTGCTAGACACTTACTTCCCTCTTTAGTATTGCACCTGGAACCAGAAAATAACAGCTATTCAGTTATACAAATAACACTTTTATTTAAACAGTGGGTATCAAAGTTAACTCAAGTTGTTGACTTTTAAATTTTTTAAAAATTTCTAATATAGTAATTTGCACCTTGTATAGATCTTGTTCATTTGTGGTTAGGTTTGTTTGATTGATTTTTTTAAAAACTATTTTGCACAAGTGATTGTAAAGTCAAACCAAAACGATTTTATTTCACCAATTTGGCACCATCAAATAATTCACAGAATTTTTAGAATCAAGAAGAAACCCCACACCAGTCTTTCTTTGCTGGTCAAATGCAGAAATATATTAATGTACAGACAGGTCTCTCATTCCACTTTAGTAAGATTGAAGAAGTACTTTGCATGCATCAAAGAAATTGTTATGTTTTCTACCTATGTTCTGCCCCTTTCTGCTGGATTAGAAAGAAAAATTACCCAGCCTACAGCAAGTTACTGCCACTGGAAAGCCAATGACAATGCCATCTGCACTATAGGATATTTAGCAGGTATTCCTGAGAGGCCTGATCTGGGTCAATATTATTCACATAAACACTTGCAGGTGGCATTTTAGTAACACATTTCAACACCAAGCCCAAGGGCATAGCTGATGGTCATGATGAGCCACAACAGATTTGACTCTCAACAACAACAACAAAAAAGTTGTGTCAGGAGCACATTTTCCTTCAAGATCCTTATCTGGGGCTATTCAGGGCAGAGTAGGGGGAAAGGAGCACTCAAAGAAAGTAATGCATTGTCAATATACCAATATTTGGTGGCTGATGGCCAAGGGTCACATGGTACAGGAGCTAAGGGTCAAGCTCTTAGGTCAGCCAGACAGACCTGGGCTTGAATATGGCTCAGGCTTGGTGAGACTCTGCTAGAATTCTTCATCTCAGAAGGTCCCTCATCTACTGGGTGGGGGTGAGAGCGGGACAGTGCACATAAAGCAATGAACACTGTGCAGGGCACAAAGCATTGCTGCTTCAATGTTAGCCAGTATTACTGCTATTGCTGCTATTTATATATGAGATTCCAGACTGAATTCTTTTGTAAGTGGAAATTTGGACTTTATAGGTTCAGTAAATAATTACCCACTGAACTTAGGTATATAGAATTGTCACATTAATCCTAGCTAAAGTCTATATACCTTATCTATCAATTAATGTACCTAAACAATGTGTGTGCACGCTCACATGTAATTATTGTTGCACTTCATTGACTTTGGTTTGGTTCCAATGTGAATAAACTAAATTTACAGAAAATGGAGAAAACATGAAAATATTACAAAGTATATGATTTCACTTTTGTATTCAGTAACAATATCCCTCTGAATCACAATAGAGCTGTCAATATAATAAAATCCTGTCTCTTCTATTCCAAAAAAGTGGATTACATACATTTAAACTACCAATTATATTCATTTTTTCCCAATTTTTCACAACCATCAACCCATAAAAATAAGGTTGAAGTGATTAGAAGAGGACAAATGGCTCCTCTCAAGAATCAGAAATCTCCTTGGCACACAAGTTGCTGAATAGCAAAATTAAATCAGATGACAGTAATGAAAGCCAAGGGGGCCACTCACTCCTTGAGGAAGTCATGACACTAGGACACTATTTCATGATAAAATCAAGTCTAGAGAGGAAAAGCTTTGGACACTCTGGGTTCTAGTCCAGGTCCACATTTATTGGCTGTGTGACATTGAACAGATTGCTTAACCTCTCTAAAGCCTCAATTTTCCTACATGCAAAAACAAGATAATAATAATAATAATACCTACATTGTTGTCTTGAGGAATTAAATAAGTCAACATATGTGAAGTGATCAGGAGAGTGCTGCCATGTAGGAAGCACCCATAAATGCTTTCTCTTGTCTACGAAAAGTGCTATCAGCCTTGCTTTCATCGCTGTGTTATTCAAAGCAAGTATGAAATGCCTAATAATGTCATGATCTATTCTAGAATTGTCTTCAATAGAATAAAGTCTATTAAAATTAGAAATAGGTAATTTTTAGGCAAAATTTTTTAAATGATGTGAAAATCTGTAATTTTTTCTCAAAAAGCAACTTCATATTCAAAAAAAAAAATGAGCCTACAAATCAATTCCATTAATCCAATTTCATTGTAGGTATTGGCCAAGCATCAGTCCTTCTAGTAACAGTGGTGGTAATCACTCTAGTGCTGAAAGGTGCCAATTTTTTCTATATTACTTAAATACAAAGTAGGATACTTACAAAAAGCATTTTTTTTAATGTTTATTTATTTTTGACAGAGAGAGAGAGAGACAGAGCATGAGTGGGGGAGGGGCAGAGAGAGAGGGAGACACAGAATCTGAAATAGGCTCCAGGCTCTGAGCTGTCAGCACAGAGCCCGACGCAGGGCTCGAACTCACAGACCGCGAGATCATGACCTGAGCCGAAGTCACTCAACCGACTGAGCCATCCAGGCGCCCCTACAAAATGCATTTTAAATCTCATCTCTGCTCTTTATCCAATATTCTTAGATGCTATATCATTTTAGTGCCTACTTCCAAGAATTAATTTCCTATATCCAGTGATACTTTCAGAACTCTGAGTAAAGCCAGGTTCTGGAGACTTATTCTTCTTGTAAAATAAAGGGAACAAATAAAATGGATTATTTTTGTGTGTTTCATATCTGAAGCTCATTCATTGATCTTTGGGTCTGTATGTAAGGTAGCATACAGTATGGCTAACAGTGTAAGCCAGGTAAGGTTTCAAACATTCTTCATGCCTTTAAGACTCTTCTAAAATGCTACTGAGTCAGTAAAACTGTGCTTAAGAACATATTTTAAATTGTGATGAGAAGTTCATCTGACAAAACATTTTCACTACAGTTGAGTTTTGCGCTATCTTGGTGGGGTAGATTGCAGATGGAATTACACCCATTCCAAAGAGGAAAAAAATGTGACTTAGAAAGGTCCTAGAGACACAGCTGTGGTAAGCTAGAACTCAGGCCATTTCCTCCATTTTGTTTTCCACTATTCTCACTAAACATGATTTTGGGGTTTTGGTCAGACTAAGCAAACTTGGTATAAAAAAACCTGAGTTTGAAGACAGCTCTATCCTTCGTGACCTGAGGCAAGTAGCTAACGATACAGATTAATGGTAAGAGTGCACCCATGGAGCCAGCCTGCCAGGATACAAATTCAGCCCTGCTCATAGATGTGTGATTGTGGATGGTTATTTTGCTTTCTGAACCCCTGCTTCCTAGTGTGTACAGTGGAGGCAACTATCTTCATAGGGATATTATAACATGAATGAGACACTCCTTCTAAAGGTTTAGCACAGTGGTTAGTATATAGTAACAGCCCAAGAAATATTAGTTATTAATAAATTTGCACTAAAACACCTACCTCTCAAGGTCATCTGTTGTATTAATAACAGCAAATTAAAGGACTTTGTATAAATAAACTACTATGCCAAGTTTAAGAATCATTATGTTTCTGTTGCTGTCAGCAGCAGCCTAAGCTTACTTTGATTTTTGTTGAGCCTTCAATCTATGGCCCTATCTTGATCCAGATATTTCAATTCCCAAAGTTTTAGGGTTTCATTAGTTTGGAAAAAAAAAAAAGACAGAATATGGAAGAGAATCTTGATTCCCTCTATACCACTGAGATCTGAATGACTCTACATCACTGGAGGGGCAAGTCCAACCCCCCAGTGGCCACTAGGAGGATAATTTAGATACCATCACTTGAAGCACAAAGGCAATGGAAATATCAAGGGCTTCCCTGTCAATTCAGAGGAATTAAGGCAAAATGGAGAGAAGCCTAGAGACTTCTCTACTTACCACTTTCTCTGGCTCCAGTAACACATAGGTATCCAACCTAAAAGTTCACATGGTCACAGAGGCATTTCAGACTCACTCTTTAGAAGACCCTCTGCTAATGAATACATGGAGGGTGAGATTGTAGCATTACACCTGCTTCTTGGCTTTGCCTTGCTTTCCAGTTTATCTGATATCAAATCCATCTTTTCAAGTTCTACTATGACCAGCCCTTGTTTATGTTTGTTTTGTTTACTTTTTAATTATTAACTTCTAATTTTATTTTGTGTGTGAGACCAAAAGAAAAGGCTTCGTGCTCTTTTGTGTAGGACTGGAGGAGCTGACAGAACTTGTGTCACAACAGTATTCATCCTCAGTTGTTCTGAGGATGAAGCTCTGGCAGAGACAGTGACTCAGAGACAGTTCAGACATTCTCACTCATATGTGCCATTTGTAAAGTCTTGAGAACAACCTCAGCAATGCCAGGAGTTGAGGTACTTATCAGCTTTTAAAACAAATTGTACTCTATTGTCATTCCTTTTTATTTTAAATAAATATTATTTATTTCACCTTGAATTTGTAATTATGTATTCTTTTTCTTACAAGAGTGTCCCTTAATAACATAAGCTTTTGGTGTGCCCCTGAGTTGTACAAAAGGACACAGGCAACAAGACAGGCAAACAAAATCTAGCCCTTCTAGAAGAAGAAGCTACAGTCACACTTCCACGTGGGAAAAAGCTAGAAGCACCAGATTGTTAGAATGCTTAGTAAATTATAAGGGTGACCCAGAATACAGGACGCAGCTTGGAAGTAAGAAAGAGACACTGAAGTTCAAAGGCACAGTTTGTTGATTAATGAGTGATCTAGATCTGGTGGGTTGCTTTGAATTGTTTCTGCACCTCCTGATAGTGACTTCCAAGATGGGAAATTGTCCACATCATCTCAGAAGTTACCATAGCTCAGTGTTAAGAGCACAGATTTCAGAGCTACACCAATTGGGTTTGAATCCTGACTTGGCCACCAACCAGCTATAGGACTTATGCCCCATTTTCCTAATCTGCACAATGAGATAACACGGACATCTACTATTTAGGTTTGTTAAGAGGATTAAATACAATAAAGCATATACAGCACTTCCCATGGTGTCTAACACATGAATGCCCCCAAACGTGAGCTCTTGAACAGGCACTCAAGTCTCCTCCTCTGACTGTCACTGCTACCATTCCCAGCTATCTCTGTGGTACTCTCATTTTCCACATTTTGGGTTTGTTGTTGTATTTTTTTTTCAAATATGGTGTTTATGATTTTATTATTTTTTAATGTTTATTTATTTTTGAGAAAGAGAACATGAGTGGAGGAGGGGCAGAGAGAGGGAGACAGGGGATCCAAAGTGGGCTCTGAGTTGACAGCAGCAAGCCCGACGCAGGGCTCAAACTCACAAACCATGAGATCATGACCTGGGCTGAAGTCGGATGCTCAACCGTCCCTGTTTTTATGATTTTAAGACTAAAAACTTGGGGAAAAAAACAAAAACTAGAAAGGAGAAAGTTAAACTAATTTAGTTAACTCTAATGACACACTTATTCAAGCCACATTCGTAAGTGTCTGTGGTGGGCTATCTTTTCCCTGTTCCACTTTTCTGTTTATTTAAAAGGAATCAGCTTTCTAAACTCTACTCAATCTACTCAAATCAACTAATTAATCTTTTTAAAATCTATTCAATCAAGTAACTAAGACTAATTCTGTTCTTAGGTAAAGTGCAACTTCTTTACCTGGTGTTCTAACTTAACTAACTTCATTAAAACTAATATTAAGATTCATCCTAATCATAATACTAATAAGTATATATTTTTTTGTGGTACACAAAGTTCTTTCTTCCAATTCACACTATAACCCTGTGTAGGCACAGAAGAGAAACATCAGCATTTGCAGTGTACTGAAGCTTACAGAAGTTAAGGAGGATGTCTAAGGGAAGTAAAGCACTTTGGACTAGATCACAGAGCCCATGGGCCTGTGACTACACCCTGGTGAGCGTGCGGCGTGGTGCCTTCAATCTTGGAACAGCATCTCAGTTCTTTGAAGCTTACTGAAACTTACTCTTTCTATTTTAAATGGCATGCCTTCTGCCCACTGGATAGCCCCTTCAGGTCCCATTTCCAATCAAACGTTTGTCCCAGACCTACTCCTAGACCCAAGTTCTCAGATGAGCCATGGAAGTGAACCCTAGGAAGAGCTCACTCAGAATCCTTTATTACAGCCTTCGAGATAATCCCCAGACAGATGCCAGGATGAGAATAGATATCTGCTGACAGTTCTCGGTCAACATAGCCACCAGGATCCTTTTTCAATATGCAACTTAAACATTAAATAATATGTATAAGCATTCTCTCTCCTTGCACAACAAAAAGAAAAGTAAACCAAGATTAGCAACAGGTTAGAGAAAAGGGAGATAGGCTTGCTGTTCTAAGCAAACTATCACTTGCTTTTGTAAAAAGTGAACGTTTTTGATCATCTACCATCTATTTATCTGAATTTTAAAAATAGTGTACCACTAGAAAAATAAACAATGTTTATAAACCTATTAAAGAACATGTCTAAGAGGTAGGGAAGGAAAGGAGGGAAAGAGTTTAGTGAATTATTCAACTACCTTTCCTCATTAATAGTAGAATGTTCTTGACCAATTAAAAACCAATTTCATTCCCATCAACCAAGATGCCCACGGGAAGAGCCATCTGATGCATTTATTAAATTAACCCTATATGCTCTGAGCCAATGCTCTGAGAAGTGTATGAAATAAAATAAGAAAAAAAAATTGGAAATACTTTACAGAGCAACTTCTATGAGCTCCAAATGATATCCAGAATAAAGGAGAGAGGGTAGAAAGGGCAAATTAAATTCAAAGAAAAATATGAAGCCAAAGGTTGCTACAGGTATTCTGAAAAAAGCTTGGAGTAACATCCACCAAATTCCACAAAATGTTACAGAAATTAGTTTGCAATTTCTTCAGGAAATTCCTTTAACTTCTTAACAGAATTCTGCAATTTTAGCTAGTTGTACCTAGGAATAAGATTGTCAGAACATTTTGTGCTGACGTAGATAGCAATTTTATCCACTGCAGGCTCTGGGTAATTTTGGATCTCAGATACAAAGTCTTGTAAGAAGTTCAGGAAACACAGAAAAATTTTTGTCATTGATTCCTACAGGATCAGGTATCAAGGTATCCCTTGTCCAGACTCCTTTGTTTACTTACCAAACATGTTTAAGTGTTTGCCATGTATCAGGTACAGTTCCAGACACTTTAAAAATATTAATTCATTTAATCCTTACAAATCCCCTGAGGCAGGTGCAAAGAGGCACAGAGAAATCAACTTGCCCAAGGCTGTAACAGTGGAACTGGAATCCAAACCCAGGCCATTTGGGTCCAGCATCTGTGTGCCTAACCACTACTCTGTGCTATCTACTTTTTTTTTTAAACATTTTTTTTTTTTTTTATTTTGAAAGAGAGAGAGACAGAACTCATAAGTGGCAGAGAAAGGGGAAGAGAAAGAGAATCCCAAGCAGGCTCCCATCATTTTAGGCTCGATATGGGACTGGACACGGGGCTCAAACTCACAAACCACGAGATCGTGACCTGAGCCAAAACAAGATTCCCACGTTTAACCCACTGCCACCCAGGCACCCCATATGTCCTCTCTACATAAATGAAGGAAAGAGTGAAAACTCAAGACACATCTGAATGCCTTACCTGGAATTTGGTTCTATCATTCATCCCTTTCCTCTCTGTTAGTGCTTTGTACTTTGTCCACAAACATGAGGTTCTCCCTTTCAAAAGTCAGCCCTTCTGCTACCATTCTTTTGTCAAATTTCTTGAAGGGAAGCCCACACACACAGGGCTTCCACTTCTTGACCAGCCATTTGTTCCATAACTTCATGCAATTTGGTTCCCTGCCCTCTCCCACTTGTCTGCTGGCAATGCTCTCTTGAAGGATCTCTGAATTGCCTTATCCAGTGCCTTGTCTCTCAGGCTCATTCATCTCTGCCTCCTAACTCCATAGCAGACAGACCCTTTTCTCTCTTGGTTCCTGTTATCCTTGTCTGCAATCTTCCTTTTGCATTTATTACTCTGCTTCTTTGCTGGTTGACACTTTTCCAAATCTAGCCTTCCTATGTCTCTCATTATCTTTTACCTTCTCTCTCTCTCCAGATATTATAATTTAGAAAAGGTTCATACCCTCCAGTGGCTTCTATTCTTTACATTAGTTTCTAGAGTCTGGTGGGTCCACAAACCTAACTTGTCAAAACCCAGAAAGTAGGTCCATCTCTTTGAGGACAGTCACATTAACCAATCTCGTAAGACTAATGAAAAAGTTTTCATTTACAATGAAAAGTAGATTATCAAAGGGACCTCAATCCAGAGCATTACACAGGAAGCTAAATCATGGTCAATATACCGACCTGTAGTTTAGAACAAGCAGTGTTATTACAAAAAAGAATGGCCCCTGGAATTCTCTGGTAAGTGCATTTTTTCCCCATAGACACAGGTGGGAAGCCAAATTATAATCAGAAGATTGCTAGGTCAGCACAAAATAAGAAAAGGAGGAATTAATTACATGAATCAAATATTTAACAGCATCAGGCTAAGATTTACAGGTGTATCCAGCTGCACAATAAGGCAGTAGCTGCCAGTGGGGCCAACAAGTAATTGGGTCAAACATCATCTTCCATGAATGAATGAATGTTGAACAAGGGCCTTGAAATTATTTATATTTTACCATGACGTTATAGTCATTTGTTGAAATCTTGACCCCTTTGCAAGATTTCAGCTGCAAGATGGTAAGGGCCACATGTGTTCATCACTGTATCTTTACCACCAGTGCCTGGCACCTGGTAAACATAAAGCAATAAATGTTTATTAAAGTCATCCAGACATTTATAAATATAAATAAAACACATTTCAATGTCTGTTTTCATGTGATTTATCCAGAAAGTGCTGCTGGGTGTTTTGTCTTGCCTTTCAGAGTTTATTAGTTCAAATAGATAGGATACCTTGGTATCAAAGATTTACTCTTGGCTGATATTTTTGAAAATTGTGAAATCATAGACTACGGTTTGTCTGTCTTATTTATATCATTTCAACTACTTATTTCTCCTACCCAGGGACTAAATCCCAATGCAACCCCCACCCCCTTTATCTTTGATGTTTCTCATTCTTGGTAGGTAGAGGATGCAGCAGCAAAGAGAGAGTCACAGATTCTGCGTGCCTATGTGGGTTAACCCGGGGCACTCATGGGGTTAAAAGCACTGCAGTAATATTAAGCACATGTTTCAAGTCAGCAGGGTGCCAGCCTGAGATGTCCTCAAAGCCTAATTTGATAGATATTATGCCATACACTGCTGCAAGTAGTAATGAAGAAAGTAAAAATTTTATGGATGAGCAAAATAGGAGCTCTTATGGATGGAGTGTTTTTAAATCAGGTGTATAATTTACCCAGTGTCAGACCACATGTAGAGTGCATTACTCAATTGAACTTACAAGCAGATAGGAAAGCAGTTTCTTTTAATAAGCACTTCTTCAACTTATTGGCTCTACAATTACTTGCACCAAATTACCAGCAGCTGCTGCCTGTTTGGTATTTTATCCTAGACAAGGAGTTACATTAGTTTCTAATCAACAAGCCATTCAAGGACTCTTTATAATTTTTAGCTTAATTCCACTTTTATTTGGAATTTATTAATTGGAATATCCAATATTTTCACGACAGTATTTTGCTTAGCTTCCCTTAACAGGAAACCTATGCAACTTCCGAAGTGAGGGGGAAAGGGAGGGAAGACTTATTTCTGATATTTGTAACTTATTTCTGATATTTGTAACACTGAACAAACTCTAATGGACTCATGTTACCTTCTAGTCTGAATTTTGAGATTTGCATTGCTTTTGTAAAAATAGTGATACTATATTTAAATTTCTTTATATTTGGAGTCAATAAATTGTTTGCTGACTCTAAATAGCATATATCCGTGCATAAAGTTAACTCAAGTTTAAACATTAACCAATTCATTTTAATACAGGGCTTCCCAACCTTGGCACTATTGACAGACATTCGGGGCTGGCTAATTCTTTATTGGAAGGATGTTCTGAGCACTGTGGGATGTTTACTAAGATCCCTGGCCTCTACCCACTAGTGGCACCTCCCCACCTCAAATGCCCCAGTTGTCACAACCACAAATACCTGCTGACTTGCCAATCACCTCAGATGATTTAACAGATTTAAAGAAATCAGTGGGAAAAGGGCTTCAGAAACCATGGTAAGAAGAAAATGCACTTTCAATTCATTTGTTAAAAACTTTTCAAAGTATTCTTTTATTATTTTTTTAATGTTTATTTTTGAGAGAGTGCAAGCGGGGGAGGGACAGAGAGAGGAGGACAGAGGATCCTAAGCTGGCTCTGCACTGACAGGCTGACAGCTCAAACCCATGAACCCTGAGATCATGACTTGAGCCGAAGTCAGACGTTCAACCGACTGATCCACCCAGGTGCCCCCAAAATATTCTTTTAAAGACTGTGTGTGCACTAGTCCATATGTCCTTGCTTTGTGAGGAATTATAAAATGAATCTGTGAATGAATTTAATTCTTCAAAATGCAATTATTTAAATACTATCCTATTTTAAAGCTGCTTTCAGAGCCAAAGGCTAAAGGGGGAAAAAAACAAGAACTGCTTATAGCTAAATAAAATAAAAATTTGAATAAATATTCTCACTATAGAAAGACTCGTGCACAAAATTAGCAAGTATGATTACATTTTTACATCAGTAAAACCAAGAATATCTAATGTGAGGCATATTTTATTTTTTAAATTACATTATGCATTGTTGCCAGCTTTAAATTATTAATCAGAAATATATGATCATATAAATGCCAATAAATAATGATAAATCATAAAACACCAAATCCAGTTCAAGATTTTTCTCATAGGGCTTTCAAAACCATAGATGTCTTTTTATAAGGCCAAAATCAAAACTGGTAATATTCAGAACTATTGAAGGACCATATACACACTGAAGAGCAAGAAAAGCGAAAGAAAATTAAATTATCATCTGAAAGCCTTCACTAAGAGCTTACCATCTACCATCTTTCATCTAGTTATATGTTGGAAAATCCAAAAACATACAGTTGAAGGCTACTTCTCAGTATAGCATAGAACCTTAAGGTGCAGAACTTGAAAGGTCATTTAGACCTACCAGGGCCATTTCCTGACTCTGTCCTTCAAGATTCTCAAACTTTAATGTATATACACATCACTTGTGCATCTTGTCAAACTATGGGTTCTGAGTAGGTCTAAGGCCTTAGGAAGTCTATTTTTCTAACAAGCTCCCAAGTGATACCAAAGCTGCTAATCCATGGACAACTTTGAAGAGCAAGGATTTGTCTACAACATCCCCACAAACCGATCATAAAGCCCAATCTTGAACATTCTTCAGGACGAATGACAGAGAAAATACTAACTCCAAAAAAATAATAAGACATTTAAGTACCTATTGAAATCTTAATTTTCAGGTTCTTCCTGGAGCCAGTGGCCAGACCATGGGAAACTTCAGCAACCAACTTAAGAAAAATTTTACACAATTAGGCAAAACTAATAAAAAATAATTGGCTTGATCTCAATCTATTAAAGTCAATCCAAACTGGATTCCTTCTTACTAGTAGTTTATGGAATTAAAAAATAAACAATTAGATCTTCATACAAACTGCAGTTTCTGTGATAGTTTAGGGATGCATTCCCTTTTTCTTACTCCTGTATCTATGTGGCTCCAATTAAATCCTGAAAAATAAAGAACTGGTGTACCTCTAGTACAGACTCTGCAATGATAGCCCAGCCCCTTAAATACTAAGCCTATCAGAATCTTTAGACAGTGCTGGTATATTTTGACTATGCTGACAGAAACATGTCATGAGTTTGTTATTTTATAAGGAAATAAGGGAAATGACATCAAGTTAATGGATCCACTCCTTTTCCCGGAGATAAAAAAATATGTCCTTACATCACCTGAAAGAGTCAAAGAACTTTCAGTTCCCAGAAGCCACAGATGTAGGATCTTAAAGGTAGACCTATAAAATCACCATTTATTCAGGTTAATAGTTTGCAGACAATCTAGATCCTCTATTTTATACCAGAAGTTTACTTCAGCCTACTTTATGGCTTCTTGGTCTTTTTAGCCAACTAGGAGAAGTAAAAACTCAGTAGTTTCAAACAATGAATTAAAACCAAGAGCTAATATGTAATCCTGAAGTCATTTAATAATTTTATGGATCACCTTCAATATTCAAAATATTAACAACAGGTTATCCTTGGGCTTTACACAATCAGAAAAAAAAAATCTTCAATCAATCAGAATGAAAATTATCCATAACCCATCAGTACAGCCATACTGGGGGCACGCTGGCTGCATAATCACCCATCTTTGAACAAAAGGAAGACAGAAATTCCCATGGGACACAGCACCATAGGACAGTTTTATCATAGTTAGATCAGGAAAGACTTTTTTCAGAATAGGGATTAATGTGTAGTTTCCTCTAGAGAGAAGTTCTTTGTGAATCAACATTGATGCCAACCATATTTAACACATTTATAAATGTTCGGAAAGCCCAAATTTATTCTATGTGAAAGCTCCAAATTTGTAGCTAAGGAAAAAGGTAATATATAGGTATGAAAATCTCACCGATTTGTACAAGTGGCTAGAAAAGCTGTAAGTAGGCTTAGTATAAGGTAACATATTTTATGATAAGTGGCATCAGTATATACAATGAATAGCTCTAAACTCTCTGCTTTAGGCAGAGAAAATACACACATGGGAGTCACTGTTAGTTCTCTGAGGAACTAATTAAAGTGCTTACCCTTTTTAATGCCATGTGACATTATGGTTGTCACATATCAAAAATGTTAATAATGAAGTCAGAGAAGGCACAAACAGAAAAGGAAATAGCAACTAACATGTTCGGAGGGTTAGGGTGTTCCCATTTGAGGCATATTGAAATATTGGCTTCTTGAGCCTGGAAAAGGAACTATTTAATAGGGCACCTGATTAAAATTTATACAACTGTAAGTGTTCTGGGTAGTGTGGTCATAGGCTTGTTCCCTGGTAAAATGGGAGAGGAGCACCCTTTGATACTTCAGTGAAATAAAGTTAGGACACTAAAAGGAAAAAGTGGATGGCAAATTAATAGAAGTCACCAGCAACATCTTCCCTACCCCCTACTCAGTGCCAACCACTGAGCTAAAAACTGAAGCAATGATAAAGAGCAATATATATATGGTTCCTGCTATGTTAAATTTAAAGTCAACTGGAATTAGTTAACTGAATAGAGTGACAGAAAAATAGCTGAAAAATTACCCAAATAATGTAAAATTATAACTGAGATAAGAGCTCTAAAGACAAGGCACATGGTCCTATGACAGTGTCCAGCAGTCGGCTTTGACCTAACTGGGAGAAGGCCACTATTTAGAAGTGTGCAGATATCTCCGGGCGCTTGGGTGGCGCAGTCGGTTAAGCGTCCGACTTCAGCTCAGGTCCCGATCTCGCGATCTCGCGGTATCTCGTGATCTCGCGGTCCGTGAGTTCGAGCCCCGCGTCAGGCTCTGGGCTGATGGCTCAGAGCCTGGAGCCTGTTTCCGATTCTGTGTCTCCCTCTGCCCCTCCCCCGTTCATGCTCTGTCTCTCTCTGTCCCCCCCCCAAAAGAAAAAAAAAACAAAAAAAACAAAAAACGTTGAAAAAAAAATTTAAAAAGAAGTGTGCAGATACCTCAAAGATGGGCAGAAGTTGAACTGACTGGTTAAAAAGCAAGAGACGGCCACCAAGTAAAGCCAGACTATTCTTTAACTTCCAGAGACCTCTGAAGTGCTTGATTTAACATTCATGCCTATTTCCATGAATGGTGTTTGACAGACAATTAGAATCTCCAATGACAACAAACACTGGATGAATAATACAGAAGTCTGACCCAAAGAAAAATTCTTTAGCCATAAATAATACAGGATCAGTATCTCCTAAATGGAGCTACCTAGTTGAACAATGTGCACTGCCTTCCAAAACATGTCTAGCACACTTGGGAAATCTACACCAAGTTAGAGTGGTAATGTAAGTTGCCCTATATCATGAAGCATGAAACCAGTTGACTTTCTTCCAAAATTCACTGGAAAGAAAATTGACAGAATTTGATATGAACATCCTAGTAATTTCTAATTTACTTAGATCATAATCAGTTGTGAAATGCTTGCTTGGTGCCAGAGTGTGAACTTGTGGTGGATGCATGTTTTTCATCTGTGAATCTCCGGCAGAAACCACAGGGCCATGCTCAAAGCAGGCAATCAATAAATGTTTGTTGACTTGAAAGACAATAGTTAAGGCTTTAATTTATCTAACACAAGTCATTGACTAACAATCATTATCTACTTCATTTGTGTTGGTGAACACTGACATTTAAGGATGTTCTGTTGATACATACACCAGAGCCCTCCCAAACAGGAACACAGCCCTGCTCTCAAGCTTGACAGGGCTATCTTTACCATCTGATGCTCTCAATCCCCAAAAATCCTCCTTCTTGCCAAACATAGTCATTAGGTCCAAGTGCACATTTTGGGGGCGCTAAAATGTTGACTTTGATCTTCAACAAAAGACGTTTTAGTCCCTTTATTTCTATTTTCACTTTAAAGATGCCACTCTGCAGTTAGCAAATTTCTACTCAGATTGATGCCTGCTATCTTGGTCTCCAATCTTGTACATCTCTATCACCAACTCTACTTTGAGGGGGTTGGAAGCCGTTGTGAGAATTTTTTCCCCCAAAACTAGGGCTTTCAATATTTACACTCTGTGTACATATATTTATATTTATAACTTATTTATATGTATGTGAGATCTAGCACATATACACAGTAGAAATTGTCATAAATAACCTCTCTTTATTCAGTTTACCAGCTTAAATGCTCTTCAGTCCCACTATGAAATATACAGTGGCTGATGCCTAAGGCATACTTAATGTTCACTGCTAGTAGATCACTCCCTAGAAAAATCTAAACACAAGTGCACCTTCCAGTTGTACTATATTGGCTTACCAAGAATTAGATGAATTTCTAAACCTCTACATTTCAATTGTAATTGATATTGTGAGTCTATAATTTTAATTAGTATTAATGTACATCTGATGAAACATGAATGAGAGAACAAAAAAATATATACTATAAAAAATATATATTGAGGGATCCCTGGGTAGCTCAATCAGTTAAGCATCTGACTTTGGCTCAGGTCATGATCTGGTGGTTTGTGAGTTCGAACCCCACATCAGGCTCTCTGCTGTCAGCACAGAGCCCTCTTCAAATCCTTTGTCCCCCCTCTCTGCCCTCCCCGACCTCTCTCTCTCTCTCTCTCTCAAAATAAATAAATAAACTTTAATGCTTTGTAATAAGAGCAAGTAACTAAAAAGTAATTCCTTTTGAATCAGATATGGGGGAACAATTTTGAAAGAATGGAGAAAATTATAAAAGTCTAGAAGTTTTTTGCTTTGAGGTTTCTTCAGGAGTGAATGCAAGTTTTGCTCCAGTTTATAGAAATCAAACCGGGAAATGCTATACCATATATTACGGGTGTATTTTATGTAAGAAAAACTTAAATTAATGAATCCCTACACAAAGAAAATACATTGGCCCTATATTAAAAAAGAACAGTGAATGACTATACATGTACATGTTCTTAGTTAAAATATTCAGTCCTATAAGTACCATTCTTACTGAATCTGTTCTTAAACTGACTTTTTCAATTAATCAACTACCTACAGATTCCAATCGCAAGAAATTAGATTTAAGGTAAGAGGGAGAATGGTACAAAATGAAGAGGCAGGTAGGTTTAGTAGGCCTGGTAGGTCAGAATATTTTCTTCCAAATGTGATGGGACAGTATGAGAAAACCCTGGCTATCATGTGAAGAAAGAATTATGAGGGGAACCAGAAGTGGAAACACAGGAAAAATAGTGAGCTATACAGAATTAACCCACAGTGGTGGCTTAAGGTGGATAGTAAAGTTAGTAAAACTTGATTAGATCTGGCATATAGTCTAAACATTGAGTCAACAGAACCTACTGAACATGGGGAGTATGCAAGCAGACTAAGGTTTCTGTCTGTTTGTTTGTTTTGAAGCCTATGTTTTTTAACTTCACATCTGGTTAATAGTGGGTAGAGGAGCAAGTTTGGTGGTATAGCTGGAGAAGCAAGGGTAGGAACATACAGAATCAAGAATTCTGTTACCAGCTGGAGATAAATAAGCAATTGGATATGAATTTGCAGTTTTAGAAAGTTGGGGCTATCAATATAAATTTATAAATCATCAGGAAAAATGTGGTATATAAAGCCATATGACTAGGTAAGATCACCAAGAGGCAATTTATATTTAGAATTACATAACAGAAAGCTAAAGAAAAGAGTTGGCAGAGGAGACCGAGGACAATGGGTAGAAATTGATGAAAGTATGTGTCAAAGAAGCTAAGTAAAGATAGTATTTCAGAAAGAGATTTCAGTGATAACTGAAAGTAAAATAGAGTCAGAACTGACCATTAGTGTGGCAAGATTAAAGTTGTTGGTCACCTTAGGAAAGGAGGCTACAGTGGAGTGGAGGGAACAAACCAGCTTGGCATGAGTTGCAAAAAGAATGGGAAATGGGGAAACTGGAGCATCAAAAATTGACAACAATTTTGCATGTGGCTGTCCATTTTCAAAACACCATATATTGAAGTGACTATCCTTTCCTCATTGTATAATCTTAGCTATTCTGTCATAAATTAATTCAGCACTGGAATTTGTATTGTTGAATTTTGTCAAGAAAGTAAAACTTAAATGTCCTTATGAGGAAAGAGCGAAAGAAAGAAAGAAAGAAAGAAAGAAAGAAAGAAAGAAAGAAAGAAAGAAAGAAAAAGAGAAAGGTTGAGGGAGGGAGGAAGGAAGGAAGGAAGGGTTAATTAACTAGATGGGGGAAGGGGTCCTTTCATTATTATACATATATCAAATCCCCACAATGTACACTTTAAATATTTTACAACTTTATGTGCTAACTGTACCTCAATAAAGCTGAAACTCAAAAAAAAAGTATACTCATTTAGAGACTTTGCTATAAAGGAAAATGTAGGGGTGCCTGGGTGGCTCAGTTGACCAAGCGTCTAACTCTTGATTTAGGCTCAGGTCATGATTTCATGGTTCCTGCGATCTATCTCTGCATGGGCTCTGCACTGACAGCACAGAGCCTGCTTGGGATTCCCTCTCTCCCGCTCATGCTCTCTCCCTCTCTCTCAGTAAATAAAGGGGTGGGGGAATGGAGAAATAAGGTAGTGGGTAGAGGATGACATTAAATCAAAAGTTTTGGTTTTAAGGCAGGATTATTACATGATGTGCTTGAATAGGTAAGAAGGGACTAGCTCCTATGCACAAGCAGGACCTGACCTTGGGAAGGACAAGGACAACTCATCCCTGCCCACAGTGGAAAGGAGAGTACCTGGATACAAATGCAGTTAGGCTGGCGGACCTGGTGCTGGAAAGATGAGTTGTTTCTCCTTTTGTGAATTGTGTTGAAAGTGAGAAGAAAAGAGAGGCTGAGGGAGATCTGAGGAAAGAGAAGTTGGACCAGAGACTGATAAGGCATTGCCGGGCAGTACTGTGTCTTACTTGACATCTGCAATCTTACTCATAAATAAAACTAATAAATACATAGATGTGTTTTCTTCCATAACCAGTGCTCAGATTTATTGTATACACTTACTATATTCATAATTTATTGTATATCTTCCCAACAAGGCTAGAATCTTTAAAATATTACATTCACTGTTCTTCTCCAGGGACCCTCACTCACATTGCCCAGCATGTAACTGGTACTCCATAAATATTTGTTGACTGAATAAATTAATTCAGTATCCACAAGTACCTAAAATATGCTTAAAATTGAACTCATTATCTCTTATTTAACCCCTTCATGTACAAACCTATTCCTCTATTTCTTATCCTATCATAGTTCAATTTTCCAGTACAGAAACTTGAAAGTCATCATACAACCTCCCTCATTTCATTCTCCATGACCTGCCAATCATCAAGTTCAGTCAACTCTGCCATTTAAGTATTTCTTGGATCTATTCTGGCAGCCAATTTCCTGGTTCAGGTCACCATCACCTCACCTGGATTACTGGAAAAGCATTGTAACGGCTCTCCTGGCTCTCATTTTATCCCCCTCAAGTCCATTCTCCACATCTTTCAAAAAGTGTAAATCTTATTATGCCCTCCACAACTTTAAACCACCCATTCATACTTCAACAAAGCTCTCAGGAAAAAATCCTTTTTTAAAAATGATTTATGACATTTTTCTTAATCTGGCCTAGAACTCTCGTTGGCAAATTAAATTTCAATTCTCTAATTAGTGGCTCTCCTTCAGCTCTTAGGTCTTTGCACATGCTCCTTTCTCTACCTGCAATACTCTCTTCACCATCAGTTCCTACTCATCTTTTCTTTCTCAACTTAGAAGGCATTTCCTCTAAGAACTCTTCCCTGATTCATGGCATTGGTTAGATGCTCCTCCTAAAAGCCCCCTCTGCATATTGAGGTTCTATAACATTCCTTTATAGCACTGTTTTACCCTAAATCCACGTAGTAACAAAGTACAGGGTAGAGGCTAAGGGTTCTTATAGTGAATTTATTCATCCATCCTTCTCTCCCAGCACCTTAAATCTAAAGAACAAAAAATGGGAGGATAAAGGGATGTTCATTTGCTGAGGAAAAAGGAAACTGTTTCTCACTGGTGTCCTCCAGAGGTGGCCAGTTGGTCTAAGCCGCTCTGTAACCATGGGCCATGAAAAGTTGGCGAGGAAACCCCTTTTATTGCATTTTTCTTTTTTCAAATATAAGAATTTTATAAGTAAATTTCTCAGAATCTGTGGTCTAGAATGACTGATGTTACTTTGTTCTCCTTAGAAGTGAGGCTCAACTTATTTGTGTTCCTAATTCACCTCAGGCTCTTTAAATAACTAATACCCATTTTTAAGATATTTATGTAAATACTTGAGGAAAGTGAAAAGTGTAATTTTCATCTCTGCATGATTACTTCAAGAGCAATGTAGTAAGTCACAGAGAGTTAGAAGATAAATGATTCTGAAAAGTCAAAGTGGCATGGCTTATAGCAAAAGACCTGATTAATTTTAAGTGAACAAGCACAAATTAACCACTGCAATATCTGCAGCAAACAGAATCGCATGCCCAGATTGACAAGCAAAACTTTCCAGTTGTCTCCTATGTGCCATTCCTTGCTTGTGAGTGTTCAAGACTGGGGCAGAATGGTCCCATGAAGGCTTCTTGGCAAACTCAAAAGGCAAAGGAATAGATGAGCTGAAAGAAAACAAAGAGGGCCCTGTAGATAGATTTAAAGCCCAAATTAAAATCACATAGTTTCATCTCATCTCATCCTCTATTTCCTTAAAATGTTACCTTGATTCTAATCATTTCAAAAATAGCTTGTGGTTTTATTTCTTAGAATATAATCAAATAAATTGTATACAAAAGCACATTATATTATATAAAGATAAGCACAACATGCAGGTTTGTCTTCATTAAACAAACATATATACTTATTATGTCCTAATCTACCATTAGTAGAGAGAAAACAAAGTAGCTGCCCATGGAAATTAATCTGTTAAATAAAGCCTGATAAAAAATATATATCACTCTGAGAACCTGTATATGTGGTTGACCCTTTTGATCCCTATAAACAGTTAAATACTGCATTAGCTTTAGCAGTATTTACGCCCAATGTACTTGTTTCCATGTTTTCCATTAAATCATTAATTGCATGTCCCTGAGCTCAAGAAAGGCTCTTAAGAAATCAAGACCAAGTTTTAGGCAAACTATACCTCAAGTCAGGATGATTATGAACTTAGCCTATTTTTAAATATTTCCACAGAAGCACATTCCATCAAAGAGAACTGACATACAGTTGCCAGATTTAGCATTTAAAAATGCAGAACATCATTTAAGTTTGAATTTAAGATAAACAGTGAATATTTTTTTAGTATATATATGTCCTGTGCAATATTTGGGACATATTTATGCTTTAAAAGTATTCGTTGCTTATCTGAAATTCAAATTTAGGTGGGTATCCTGTATTTTACCTGGCAACCCTAGACCTGAAACCTAGCCAAGGATAATTTTTGTCAGATAATTCAATTTCTCTGCCAGATTGCCACATCTGAGATCATTCATCCAAGAGAAAAGATGATCATAAGTTGAAAACCTCAGGTTAATTAAGAACTAATTGTTGGTCAAGTTGCCAAAAGTCAATACTTCTATCTCCAATGTAACAGTCAATTCAATCAATATAGGCTTTTAAAAAGTTTTTAAATAAATATGATTTTTGTTTTCTCTAATAACTTAGAAACACAATGGTGCTCACCTCATTTTCCATGTGAGATTATCTTCAATGGACAACATAAACTTTTTGTTAAGTTAAAAATGTCAAACTTGAACTTCATGAAAGCCAATATAAAAGGTAAGGCAGTGTATTATTTTATTTTATTTTTTAAACTGAGGTATAATCAATAAGAGGGTATAATTTTAGTTATAGATAATTTCCTTATATATATATAAAATGCAACTGAAATGGAATTTATTATCCTGCCTCCCAAACACATTTTTCTCCAATATTTTTCCTGTTTCTGAATAATATCAGAGCCCTATCTGATGGCCAAGTCAGAAACAGGTGTCATTCTCAATTCCTTTTCACATGATCCATATATTAAAGAACAAAAAACAAACAAAAAAAACCATTTGTTGAGTGTTTGCTATATTTGCCAATATTACCATATTAAGTACTTAATATTGAATACTTTAAGTATTAAGTATTTTCCAAACCACCATCATATAATTTTAACATGCATTCTTTTATCTGTCATAAGAACCCAATGAGATAGGAACTCTAATGACTTACTCTATAGATGAAAAAACTGAAGCATTAAGAAGATGAGTAACTTGCTCAAGTTCACACAGCTAAGCAGTGAGTGAGCCAGGACCAAAATCTAGGTCTAACTTAATCACTATATAACTCCACACATTCAATTGGTCACCAAGTTCTGTCAGTTCTACTTCCTGAATACTTCCAGATACTTTCTCTTTACCCCATCCCACACCTTAGTGTTAAACTGATCTACAATTTTGGGTTCTGTATTTGTTTCTTAGGGCTTCCGTAACAAAGTACCATGAATTGGGGGGGGGGGGGGGCTTAAATAACAGAAACTTATTGTCTCACAGTTCTGGAGGCAAAAAGTCTGAAATCAATGTGTTGGCAAGGTCGGTTCCTCCTGAGGGCTATAAAGGAACAAACTGTTTCAGGCCTTTCTTTTTAACTTTAACACGGTCATCTTCTCCCTGTCTATTCAGATTATCTTTCTTCTGTGCATGTCTGTCTCTGTGTCCAGATTGCCTTTTTTTTTTTTTTATAACAACACTAGTCATTTTAGATTAGGGAACCACTCAACTCCAGTATGACCTCATCCTAACTAATTACATCTGCAATGAACCTATTTTCAAACAAGGTCATATTCTGAGGTACTAGGGGTTAGAAATTCAACTATCTTCTTTGAAAGAGGACACAGTTCAATTCATAACAGATTCCTTCTAATCTACTTTCACCAAAGAGCTTTGGCTAAAATTCAGATCTAATCCTGTCATTCCCTCGTTTCCATATTTTCAAGGACAAGTTACAGCCTCCAGGATAAAAGGCTAAATTTGAGGTATGGAGATAATAGAATTCTTTATAATCCATTCTAAGCTTGACTCTCCAGCTTTATATCAAGCCTCTTTCCACTCTCTTTATTTAGCCCTTGAGCTTTAAAGTTCCAGATAGACCATAAACCTGACCTGTTCCTTTTCACCTCTTGACTCTGTGGAGCTCACTCTACTACAAACACCTTATGCTTCTCCCTCATCTCACATTTTTGCCTCAAGTCACAGAAAAGCAAATCTGCTCCTTTTCCTTTCCAGTTTTATAGAAAACATCCCTGGTGCCTTCCTCTCATGCCATACTTATTCTTCATGAAGGATAAATTTTCTAAGCAGATTGTTCTGAGCCATATTATGTTTAAAAAGAAAAAAAATAGGGGCACTTGGGTGGTTCAGTCTGTTAAGCGTCTGACTTCAGCTCAGGTCATGATCTTGTAGTTTGTGAGTTCAAGCCCCACATCAGGACCCTGTGTTGACAGCGCGGAGCTTGGAGCCTGCTTCAGATTCTGTGTCTCCCTCTCTTTTGCTGCCCCTCCACCCACCTCTTTCTCAAAAGTAAATAAACATTAAAAATTTTTTTAAATAAATAAAGAGAAAAAAAATAAAGGTATAAAACAATGACTATTATAGTCTATAAGCCCTAGATTTGGGGTAAAGGTCAAGGTTATAAATATGACATTCATTGGACACATTTTACTAGTGATTTAGGTCACTCTTAAAAATCAGTGTATTGGGGCACCTGGGTAGCTCAGTTGGTTAAGTGTCAGACTTCAGCTCAGGTCATGATACCACGGTTCATGAGTTCAAGCTCCACGTAGGGCTCTGTGCTGTCAGCTCAGACCCTGGAGTCTGCTTCAGATTCTATGTCTCCCTCTCTCTCTCTTGCCCTCCCCCACTTGTGCTCTGTCTCTCTCTGTCTCAAAAACGAATAAACATTAAAAACTTTTTTTTCATGGGGCGCCTGGGTGGCGCAGTTGGTTAAGCGTCCGACTTCAGCCAGGTCACGATCTTGCGGTCCGTGAGTTCGAGCCCCGCCTCGGGCTCTGGGCTGATGGCTCAGAGCCTGGAGCCTGTTTCCGATTCTGTGTCTCCCTCTCTCTCTGCCCCTCCCCCGTTCATGCTCTGTCTCTCTCTGTCCCAAAAATAAATAAACGTTGAAAAAAAAAATTAAAAAAAAAAAAATTTTTTTTTTTCAAATCGGTGCTGGCGTGCCTGGGGGGCTCAATTGGTTAGGTATCCAGCTTTGGCTCAGGTGATGATCTCATAGTTCATGAGTTCGAGTCCCACATTGGGCTCTATGCTGACAGCTCAGAGCCTGGAGCCCTGCTTCAGATTCTGTGTCTCCCTCTCTCTCTCTGCTCTTCCCCCGGTCATGCTCTGTCTCTCTCACTCAAAAATAAACATTTAAAAAAAATTTAAATTAGTGCTCATGTGTCAAGTGCACTCTGGCCATTTCTTCACATTCCCCTTTGGATATGTCAGTCCTGCTCGTGCTTTTTGTCTCTCCATATTAAACACAACAGAACTGGGCCACCCTTATCTCTCTATGTTCCAGGTTCTCTCCTATTGGTTAAGTGAATCAGGACTTTTGTGAGCCTGACCATTTCAATTTGGTAGGAGAGAAACCTCATTTCAGTCTCAAATCTAGGCCAGTTCTATGACAGAATTAACCAGAAGCATCTGCATCAAATAACAAAACAAAAGTTCATTTCTCTTGTGGTCATAGGTCTTTGTATATGTACTCCACTGATAGAGGATCAAAAGGGAGAAAAAGTTAGTGGCACACCAAATCCCTTACCAATTTCCTAGTCATCAGTAGGCTCTCTAAATAACAATTCATTGGAATTAACATGGGCAAGTGTCCCCTGAATATATATATATTGCCTATCTCTACAGAAAGAGGGTCTCTGTACCAGTAACCTGGTCATTGGACTGTGAGTTTCTTGAGGGCAGACATGGTTAATCATTTCTTAATCATCTTTATAAATACCATACAAAGCACAGACCCTTTTGGCAAGGGACTGGAGACTCTGTTTCTACAACATAGGTGTAAATGACACTTATTACACCATAGACAAAAAATGAACCATTCAGCCCAAAGGGAGAAATGAAACTCTGAACCTAGTGTGCAGTATAGTAGCTAATGGCAAAAAGAAATATGGCAGAAAATGCTTGTGAAATACATGTTAAGGTGCAAGGTTAACTATCAGCTCACAGTGAAATACACAAAAATATTTATAAAAGTTAAGCATCCATATCGTCAAAGCACTCTGAGTCACAATTTCAACAAAACTGTTTTGACAAATTAATCATAAAACTTTTTGGCAGACATTGGGAACAATGAGCATAAATTGGTTGAAATACATTCGATAGGTAGGTGTCCTTTTTGGATTTGTTAATTTGGTGTTGCCAAACAAACACATTTTACTGCATTGATGCCTTCACCACCCTACTTGCTATTTAACATCCATCCAGCAAATAACTAAACACCTCATGGTTAGTCTTTTGTATAATACTCCAGGTTTTCAGGAAGGTATTCTATCATAAAATTGGGAGTTTCTATTTTGTGAGTTGCTATATGGCAATTCCACTTGACAAAATATAAATATGGCCTATTCAATCCACTCATTTAATAAGTGACATTTAATTGAAACATCTAAGTAATTCTTTACACATCCATAAGTCCCCCTCAGGGATGATTCTAACTGACCCTGTTTGGGTCAGGTGTCCATGTCTGAACCAATCACTGTTATCCAGAGCAATAGGTTTGTGAATGACAGCTCCACCAGAAGGCCAAAGTAGGGGAAACAGGCAGATAAAACATGAGGGAAAGACAGTGGAGCACAGCGGAAGGAACACAGACTGAAGAAACAGTGGCTCTGCAACTGTGCGCAGACTTTGTTCCTCTGTCACCAAATTAAGAGTGGATCCAGCTCCAATACTCTCTGATCCTACATGGACAATTAACTTTGCCACAATCAGTTTATGTAAATAATAAAGATTCTATTTTCTTGATGGAGAAGATGAATACTATTTGGCTGGAATAGAAAGTCTGGGTGACTCCTCTCAAATACACAGGACTTCAGTGCCTTAAGACAAAGGAATAGAAAAGACAAACAGAGAATTTCCTCAAAGTCAGAGTAGGTGAGGCTTCAGCATCTCTTAAATTACAATAGCAAGAAATCTACTGACTTTTTGTTCCTGGTGCCTACTGACAATGTGAACTTTGATTCCTGTCCAAAGATCTACTGAAACACCTGCCAGAACCTTTAGAAACTTACAGTTAAAACCTTGAGTATGTCACTAGCTTCATCTTCTCCGCCCCATCAACGAGCCCTGATCTATAGCCATAGAGTATCTATGAATCACCACCATTCACTTTCATGACTTTATAACATTAGTGATAATGGTGATACTTATTAAGCACCTCCTATGTGCCAGGCAGTAGTTAGGGGCTGGCAATATGGCAGTGAACAAGACAAATCCCTGTACTCATAGAACTTACATTCTAGTGGTGGGGGATATGGCAATCAGTATGTAACCAAATAAAGAATCCAGCTGTGGTGAGAGGTAACTTTAGAAAAGGTGTCAGGAAGTGACATTAAAGTTATATATGAATGACTTGAATGAAGAGAAGCAGCCCTCCTTGAAACCTGTGCTTGGCACCCTCCCAGGGATATTATATACATTACCATTAATCTTCCCATTTCATTCTGAGAGGATAAGTTGCTTGTTCAGATTACATAGCACAGAATTCAAATTCAAGTTTGTCCAATTCTTCAGCCTCTGCTCTGCACCCCACCACCTTAGACTTTATGCTTTTAAACCTCCTGGCTGTAATTCTCTTCCTGGCACTCACTTATCATTCCAGTTGCTCAACTATCATTTTCTTTCCAAAGTTTCTCCTGGCCAGCAATACTCCACTATTTCCCTTCCTCTGCCAACCAAGGTGTAGATCATTGTTCTTGCCTCTGTTCCCACAGCACTCTATATGGGATCTCTCTTGAAATAAAAAAAAAATCCACTGTAATTTTCCCCTTATATCTCAGACTCCTCTCCTAGATGGGCAGCTCTTTCAGGTCAGGACCCATTTCTTATGAATTATTCCTCAATCTTGCCCAAGGCCTGAAACATTGAAAATACTCAAAAAATATCTGTTCAGTAAATGCCGTTTGGCTATGGAATGAAATGGATGTGATGTGGTTGCTCAAGACACAGCCCTAATGAGAGACACTCACTGGGAATGTAGAAAAAATAATAGACCATGGGTCCTTCTTCCTCAGCAAAAAGATCACCCATCCTTCTCTGGAAATGGGCAGTGAAATGAAGACTGGAGAAATTTTGAGGTGCTGGGTGGCTCAGCAGGCTGAGAGAACAACTCTGATTTCAGCCCAGGTCATGATCCCAGGGTTGTGGGATTGAGTCTTGTGTCTGGCTCCACACTGACTGCTCAGAGCCTGCTTGGAATTTTCTCTCTCTCCCTCTGCCCTCTCCCCAACTCATAGTGTGTCTCTCTCTCTGTCTCAAAAATAAAATAAAATAAAATAAAATAAAATAAAATAAAATAAAATAAAATAAATAAAATAAAATAAAATAAAATAAAATAAAATAAAATAGGGATGCCTGGGTGGCTCAGTCTGTTAAGCACCTGACTCTCGATTTTGACACAGGTTGTGATCTCATGGTTCGTGGGTTCAAGCCCTGCATTGGACTCCATGCTGACAGCACGGAGCTTGCTTGGGATTCTCTCTTTCCCTCTCTCTGTCTCTCTCTCAAAATAAATAAATAAAGTTAAAAAATTAAAATAAAATTTAAAAGACTGGAGAAATTTTTACTGTGTTTCAAGTGATCTAACAGTGGCTACTATTGAGAAGTAAAATGACTTTTTTTTCAAATAAAAATATTTTTTTATAAATTCAACCATCATAAGTTTTCAAAAACTAGCATTTCCAACAAGTTCCAAGGGATGACATTTTCCTCTCTGCATGTAGAGTAGGGAAAACTTCCTTACTTTGAACATTTCATTCATATATAGTTCCCCATTGGTATAAGATGCTTTGTTTATATAACTATTTAATTAACAAGACCTTTATTTTTCAGAGGAATCTTACTCTTAAGAAAAGGAGCTTTTAAATAGTGTTGGAAATTTTTATTTTAAAAAATATGAGCTGAAGTGCACCGCATAGAGCATGTTGTAAAACAGGCAGTGCATCATTATCACCTCCCACTCAAAACCATTTTAACTATGATCTCTGTATTTGGGTAGTTCAGCTAATTAACAACCTGGTATTACTGTAAAGATGGGATTGTCATGTTATTTGAAGTGGTTTTTAATAGTCTTTAAGCACTAACCACTCAATTTATTAACAGTTTGCTCTATCATAAGTGAAGGAAATTACATGATTATTGTGAGTCTGAAACTGAGGAGAAATATATATGTATATTTTATCATTACCTATAAAGAATACCAATATTAAAATGGCTTTTAAAAAATATAAGTAAAGTTTCCCAAAATGCCTATTAATCATTTGTTGCCAATGGCTTTTACAGGTCTATAGCCATCTTCCTTATACCCTTTTATTCAACTTTTACCTTGATGTGACGGAACAAAAATAGGGTAGGAGAGTAAAAACACATTTCAGAAACAGAATAAGCAATGGTTTAAAATGTGAACCTTGAAATCAGACTGGCTGGGTTCAAGTCCTAGCTCTACCACTTATCAGTTCAAAGACCTTACCCAGTTCATCTGTGCCTTTCTTTCCTAATGTGTAAAATGGGGGTCTTAATAATAATAGGGCTTGACTGTGGGCTTGCCATGAGAATTGATGATTTATTATATGTAAAGCACAATTCTCAGCAAATGCTAGCTATTATTAATTTGGCCTAGCTGCCTCTAAAATACTCTACTTCTCCATGGCAATACTTCACAAGGTAATTTCTCTACCTTACCAAGCAAGAGGAGCCCTTTTCCAACCTTATATGATGGTAGTTGTAGGGGCACCTGGGTGGCTCTGTTGGTTAAGCATCCAACTAAGGCTCAGGTCATGATCTCACAGTTCGTGAGTTCAAGCCCCTCATTGGGCTCTGTGCTGACAGCTTAGAGCCTGGAGCCTGCTTCAAATTCTATGTCTCCCTCTCTCTCTGCTCCTCCCCCACTCATGCTCTGTCTCTCTCTCTCCTTCAAAAAATAAATAAAAACATTAAAAAAATTTTATGATTGCAGTTGTATATATTTTATCTACTAGAGAGTGTACAAAATCACAAAAAAACAAGTCTGAATTGAGTCATAATTTTAAACAAATATGTATTTTCCCCCACCACATTTGCAATGACAGGCATTTGTGGCATAGCAGAATATAGCCATGGAAGACAGAACATGGCCCCAAGTCTATAGTTGACAAGGCATGTGTTCCCAGCCCACACATTGTGCTCCACTCGCTTGGCATCCCTGAGCTTATCCTGTTAGAAAGCTAATGTACAGATGAAGCCTGCTCCAAGCTAATACATGGAATAGATACTAAACAATACTAAAAGATCTTCAGCCTTTCCCTGAAGATTTTCCTATAAGTCTTTTGTGGCTCAAAGATGACATTAATTTTTTTTCAATGTTAGGTTATTTGGTTTTGGGAATAAACTGGACTGGGAGTCAGAAGATCACTAAATAGAGATATTGGAATAATTAATGACAATATGTGTGAGAACCCTTGCAAATGGCCTGGAAAGTAATAATGCCTCCATAAATCCTACTTAAATCACTACTTTTCTCCCAGTTTCCAGACTTGGCTCTACTAAAAATAAATAGGACAGCCTTGGCAAATGATGGCTCTGAGCCCTGGTGTCCTCTGTAAATTAGTAGGTGAGATAAGGACAGCTAAGATGACTGTGCTAGTCATTTGTCTTTTTGCTCTTAGACCTATTCCCACATATCCCCAGCTCTGCTCTCTATCACTAAGGGCTGATCCCTGTAAACTCCATTCTCAGGCACGTGCTAACTGGCTTACAGCTAGCTTGGCCAAAGGGAGGCAGTGACAAATGATTCAAGAGCACAGAGAAAATGGACTAGGGAATTTCTCCCCATCTTTATGATTCCATAATGTCTTTGGCAGTAGCTCTGTATCCTCTCTTGTCTCATCTCCCACAGATCCCAGGCAGTCCTGGCTTCTGGGCTTTGTAACACCTCCATCTTTAGTCCCTCCAGCCCTATGGATATTGGCAGCTTCCTGCTGTTACTAATTTCTGGATTGCCTTCCTGTCTCCCGTTTGGTCTTTCAGCTTTTCCTTCCAACACCTTTAGAACTACTTCCTCATATTAAATTCCCTATACTGAACTATCTGCCACAGGCTCTATCTTTCTGACTGGACTCTATTATGATCACTCTCAAATCTTAAGCTCTCTGGTCCTACCATAAGTTAGATTTGGGTAGGTTCAAGATCTTTCCAGCCTTTTTGCCCATTGTCTTCTCTAACCAACCCTAAGCTCCCTACCCATGGGTCAGCTGCTCTTCCAATACTCTTTGCTGTATCTCAATCATTCCATTTAACGTGCTGTGTCATATTGATCTGTTTATGCATCTAAATACTTAGTAGACTATGAACTCTTTGAAGCAGGGCTGTTTTTCCTCCTTTTTATAAACCTCCTGCAGTATTGATGCATAGTAGGACTTCTATATGAGTGTGATAAATGAATGAATGCATAAATGGAGCCACCATTCCACAGGTCCAGATATAAGCAGTCTTTAGTTCATTCCTGAATGGAGATCACCAGGAAAGGCCACAGCTCAAATAGATCTCCTCCATTAGCCTGTTACTACAGAATTTAGCCAAAATTCTACCACAGAGTGCACTGGGGGCATTATTTATGTATGAGGCCATTTGAAAAGGTTAATTTCCCAAGGCAAGCTTAAGTCATTATGAATCAGTCACACCTCAGGAGAGGTTAGTTTTGTAGATTGTTTCCTATAGACACAGACAGCTGGAAAGGAGTAAATAAATCCGTAAAGGAAGAAAGCAATGTCCAGAACAAGAAGTCAGCCTATATCTTGAAGTACAGAGTCCCCTAAGTGGCCTGTCAAGTTGTCACTCCTCATTGTATGGAGGCCTCCATTTGAAGTCTGCCCTATGGAAAGCTGCTGTATAACTATGAGTTTTTAGCCAGTGAATGAATGTGGAGAGAAGAAAATGAGAGAAGGCCCATGAGGAGGGTGTTCTGGAGCTCAGGACTGATAAAACTGGCTAAGGATTGAGTTGAGATGAAGTATGACAAATGGCAGAGGACAGAATAAGTTGAGAAGGCATGCAGAGGTGGTTGTGGGTGACTCTTAGTAAGAAAGGGTTAAATAGTCTGAGTTAGGGAGAAAGGTCATCATGATAGCACTTCTCAACTTGACATTTACCATCTGCTCCCATCTCTATTGGTTATATACTTTGATTGATTTTACAGGGAAAGTATGCTAATATCATATTCTCAAATTTGGATTCCTGAAGGCCTCAAGACATAATAATTTCTTTATTCATTCTTTTATTTAATAAAATGTTATGGAAAGCTGACTATATATTGAGTACTATACCTACAGCCAAGCAGACACCTCTCAAGTGTCAGAGGTCTACTTTTCTTTCACAGACAATGTGAGGAAATGAGTCCCCAGGGCTCAGAGAAGAAAAGAAAACAGGAAAATAAAGGGTGAAGACAAAGTCAAACTCAGTTCTTCTGATTTTCAATCCAATGATCATTCTATAACTTAAGACTGTTTCATAGTTTAAGCTCACCATCTCCATCAGTGGAAAAGAATATGTGCCCTTGAAAGCCCAATTCTTAGCATAGCATCTGAAATTTAGCTGATGTTTAATAAATGTTGGATGAATGATTTATGGTATGGATGGATGGATGGATGGATGGATGGATGGATGGACAGATTAAGGATGAGTAGATGATCCATTTCAAAGCATACAGCTCTCAGATGGTTAATGAGGATTTCTCAATTTCAATCTTCCCCAATTTTGTTCTTCAGATTAAAAAATATATATATGCTTTAAAGCCAGTTCTTCTGGGAAATGTGGAAAGCTACTTAAAAATTTTTTTTTGGAATATGAAGGAAGATACATAGATAAGTGAACAGAATGAATGGATGAATGACGTATCGCCTTAGGCATTCTCCTCACGGGAGTCATACTTGCCTAGATTAACATTAAAATTTTGCAGCAAATGTCCCTTAAAAATGTGTGACTGCTTTTTCATCTTTACCAGCATCTCCTCTACTAATCTTAAAACTATATAAATTTGCTCCTGATTTAATATCAGTTAGCCACCCACACCAAATTACAAAAGTTACTTCAACCCCACAGTTACTCTCATTTAATTTTTGTTTCAAGTCATCCTAAAGATCACATGTCTTTGTGTTCCTGGAAATGATATCACCTGTGTCTGTGTGTATACCTACATATGTGTGTGTATAAATTATTATAAATAATTTCCTGGTCATAGATCACTCCCACCCCCTGAAGATTTGGGACAACCTGTTCTCTTTTCCATGAACATAATGCATCTATTCTCTTTAGGACTTATATCTGTCTTTGTCCAGGATGGAGGGACACCAAGCTGAGAACTGACATCCACCAAATGAATAGAGGAAGAGAGACCGGTTTAGGTTGAAGCGGCTCAGTAGAGGTTCAAAAAAGATCATTGGGGCTGGGAATTATGAGTGAAGGGTTTTCATTCAGGTCTTCATTCAGTAACATTCTGAAAGCCATTTAGAAAACCTTTTAAGTAGGCAAGTGATGGAATTTGATTTAATTCTTTACAAGACCATTTTGTGTGTTATATGCAACGGTGATTGGAGGGCACAAAAACCAGAAGAAACTATTATATATAACTTAGGGCAAAACTGAAAGAAATTTAAATTCAGTATTTTTTCCCCACTAACCTTCAAACATTATTAATCCATTTTAATCTCACTCCAGTTTTCATTTTACTTTAGGAGAAAGCCCTTACCTTCTCTTATACCTTGTACTCCAGCATCAAATAACCACAGAACCAAGCATACTCACATCTTTCTGTTGTTTTTGTCCATGTATTTAAAGACCTCAGAGAGTTTTAAACTCTATAGCCTTTTAAAACCTCCTAATACTTATCAAAGAGAAAATATCAGCTTGTTGTTACCTTAGCTCTTCTACTGAGTTTGAGTTCATTGTCTCTTCCTGTTTTAAAGGGCAATTACTTGCTATAGACTGAATGTTTGTGTCCCCCTAAAATGCATATGTTAAAATCCTAACCCCCCACTGTGATGGTATTAGGGAAGGGAGCCTTTGGTAGGTGATTATGTCATAAGGCTAGAGCCCACATGAATGGGATTAGTCCCTTAGAAAGAGATCCCAAAGAACTCCTGTCATCTTGCACCAGGTAAGGATACCACAAGAAGATGGCTGTCCATGAACCAAGAAATAGACTCTCACCAGACACCAAATCAGTCAACACCTTAATCCCAGACTTCCCAGCCTTCAGAACTGTGAGAAGTAGATTTCTGTTGTTTATAAACCACCAGGTCTACAATACTGTTATAGCAATTTGAATGGACTAAGACATTACTCTTACAGAGCTTTGTTGCTTCATGTTTTTTGTTCTCCAACAGGCAGGCTACAACTATACAGCTCCCTCCCCCTACCCTGCAAGACCACACTCTGTCCAGCACACCACCTCACCTCAGTCCCCATGGCCTCCAGTTTGTTCCAATCTTCAGCATCCCTCTTTAGTAGTGCTGCAAGAGCCCCCTGACATGTCTAATATGCTCTAAGAGAAGCAAATAGATAACGCTATATTCAAAACTGAAAGGAAAATAGTGACATCACCTGTGTCACTATTTATGTATGACATAATACATAAAAAAAAATCACTTTGATCAGTGACTTCTCTATTGCCAAGTGTGCCATGGCTCACCATGAATCAGAAGAGAGTTCAAATGTTTTTTTAAAAATGTAAATCTATGATAAATTTTTTAATGTAAAGGCATATTTTAAACAGTTATAAAGTCACATGGGTTAATTAAGCAAAAGGATATATTTAGAAAAAAAGAATACAATGTTAACAGTAGCTACTTCTCTTTATGGGATTATGATTTCTCTATATATACTTTCAATATTTGCCAAGCTTTATACAATAAGCATATTTTACTTTTGACAATATAGTTACCTTTTAAAAAGTAAATTTGATATTTTATATAAACTTTTAAATTTCTAACAAAACTTGTATAATCTTTATAAACTATGTGTATGCATGCACACATGCACACGCACATATGCATGCTTGAACATAACCTTATTTCTATCAAAAGCATTAACTCCCAACCTTGACATATAAGTACTGGGTCCAGGTAGCAACTAAAGGCAGCAAGCCTCACCCCCCAGGGACCTGAGCCATGAGGAACAAAGTCCATAAGCTTTTAAAGGACAGTAGCTTTATGGAAAAACAAGAAGGTGAACAGGAAAACAGATTCCAGAGATCATGGTGAGCAGGTCATTATCAGACACAGAGGCATACCAAGTAAGTGAGAATTAATGATCTAACAGGAAAATGAGAAAATAAAATCCAAATATTCCTTAAGACAGATTCCTAGCTTCTTTAAGACATTTTTAGTTTCCCTTATAATCTTGGAGATAAGTTTATCACACTCCCTCTTTTAGTTTCAAAAACAAACAAGTAAACAAATTGGTTTTCTTCTATAATACCAAGCATTGTTTATATAATGGTGCCTTTCATACATAACCTCATTTAAATTTTTCTTTTAATATTCATAGTAATGATGTAAGAAGGCATTTTCCCATGGTAGTTTAAGAGCCATGAAGAATCAAGCAGGGGATTCTCCCCTGCTCTCTCTCTCTCTCTCCCTCTCAAAATAAATGAACTTAAAAAAAAGTGAGATACATCTATAAAACATTTAGAAGAGTGCTAGCACACAATAATCCCTGGATACATTTTTGCTGTTATTTGCTATTATCACCATTTTAGACATGAGGAAACAGGGAAATGAGTCAGGATTTCACTCCAGGATTCTCTGACTTCAAATCCACTGTAAACTCTCAATCACATTTCATTTACAGAGGTTACAGCCCAAATGGAAGGCCTCAAATGGAAATGCTCTAACATGTTGCAAACTAAACTATGACTAATTCTTAGTTCTTTGTAGTTTTTTTTTTACTATTTGTACTATTTTTCTTTAAATGTGACATGAGATGATAATGCTCAGAGTTTGTTTTCTCTTTTTTCAGATGAGACTTTGATTTTAAGAATCCTGTCCTAAGTGTATAGACGTATGGTTGTGTTTAATAAGCAAAATCAGGGAAACATCATTAGAGATCATGAGATTATTCTTCTAAATATAGCCAGTCACTTTACAGGACTATAGCTGAACATCTTAGCAGGATGAAGCTGGCTCTAATCTAAAGCCCACGAAAAAGTGAGTTGTTGTTCGTTGTGTGACTTATTCCCCTAAATAACAATGCCACTTTTGCTGTGGGCATGTAGTGGTTAAGAGTGAAGGTTTTGGGATTTGACAAGACCCAAATCCCAGATCCTTCTTCGTCCTTCCTGGCTGCAGGATCCTGTGCATGTTGAGCTCTTTATATCTGTTCCTGTATCAGTAAAATGGGGACAATAGTCCTCACCTTCTAGGAAAGGGGAGGAAGGAGAAAACTACTTGCGAGAACATGTGTGAAGTACTTAGCGTAGTCCAGGTACAGTCAGGCCTCAGTCAAGTCTGGCAGTACTATTAAAAGGAAAACATGTATTTAGATGCCAAAAAGGAACTCTAATTTAGGTGACGTGTTCTAGAGAAAAGAAGTGAGTCAGGAGATGTGGATCCTATTTTGGGCTTGAGAACTGTAGTCACAGGAAGCAGCAATTTCCCTGAGAGTTTGTGAGTTGATTATAAAATGGAGAAAATAATATTTTTACTTACCTGCGTGGATGCATGGAATGTAATTTCGTCCTCCGAAGAATGAACTGTATGAAACATAACTTTTTCAATCGTGTGGGTCTTTTTCATCGGCGTGGGGTGAGGAGAGTACTCCAAACCACTTTCCGTTGCGTGCATTTCTTTTTAAATTCTATCTGCACATGTCATATCGTCAACAGGCAAGTCTAGTCTACAGATGCAGACCAAACACTGCTTTAGAAACTATGAAAGCTACATGGAGATGTAGCTACCAGGAAACCGGAAAACCTGAAATCAGCAAAAATAACTCCTGAAAAATTCTCCTGCCAGTACCTTATTATTACTCTGCTTCCCCTTCCCTGTGCTGTGCATACTAAAAAGAAGAGGGAAAAGAGAAAGAATGGATTGTCTGGATTTCCTTGTGATCATATGCTCAGAAATGGTTCCTCTGTGGTCTAATGAAATGTTCTTTGCAAAGTGGATAATATGAACTTAACTCTAACCCAACTATTGAGCCATAATTTCAAGGAAGCAATAATACTATTGTTACTATTACCATCCTTCCCTTTCTAATATTTATCCCAGACTAATGATAAGTGTTTTGCTGAATATTTTTAAAGCTTTTCCTTCCTGATGAAACTTTAGTTTTTGTAACAAAGCATACACAGATACCATAAAAATTGGAAATTATGGATTAACCTGTTAGGGGAAGATCCCCAAAGGCTTCAGAATTAAAATATTATGTTTTAATTTGACTTTTCAAGATTTCAGGATTCTCATCTATAAGATGGTAAAGGTTCTACCCCTCAAAATGGGTGCCGTTTGTCGTGTTCTCATTTCATAGTGCCCACTGCCACTTCTGTTTCTTCAACTAAGTAGTGTTTCTAAGTTATGAATGCATCAACAAGGACAGAAGATAATGCTAGAAAACTGATACTAACAACAACCACATAATAATAACTCAGAAGTCTGAATATAAACCTGCTCTTTTCTCAAGGAATCATTGACGGCAAGCTGTATGAACTATGTATTTATCATTTTATATTTGCCTACAGTGACACCTGCTGGAAAACCCTGTTGAAGCTTTAAAATGAAAATAAATTTTAAAAAATAAAATAAAAACCAAGCTTTGAAAACATCAGCCATATGTTATTATTATTATTTTTTACTAAAAACACATTGATTATACTTCAATTTAATTTCTGATTCTGCTTTTGAATTTTCTTTTTTTGTGCAAACTGAGAAACTAAGATTCAATTCCACTTGATGACATAATTATTTTACTGATATGAGAGAGTTCAAATTAACTCTTATATGATGCAAACTATTTTAAAATGGAAGCATTTATAAATAGTTTAGTTGCATTATTTTGCTTCCTTTTGAAATATTGCTTTAAAATTTACATATCAACTGCAATGTGATGATAAGTGATTTTAAAAGTCTTGCTTAAGATTAAATATCAGGATATTTAATACTATGAAAATATTTAATAGCTAGCACTTTCCTGAGCAGCATTCATGCACAAAGCCATTCTGTGTTTGGGGTTTTCAGGTTGTTTTGTCACAGGCACCAGGTGCCAGCCTACACTATGCATTAAGCAACTGATGTGGATCTTATGCAAATTACCTTTAATTTCAATAGAAATTTTGCATACTAAGGGTTCCCATCTCACAATGACATAGGGAAGGGTTTGTGCACCTACATCCTGTTACCATTAATAAAATTCACTCACAAAAATTGTGGCACATTAAGAAATTGGAAGCATCTACGTGGAACTGGGTGATTCATGAAGTCAACCTTACCTCAGGATTGGGTATCTTATATTTTTCCCCGCCATGAGACACGTGTGAAGCAACATCACTGTTCTTGAATTCAATCACCCTCAGCCTTTTCATAATCATGTCAGTATGGTTTCTAAATGGTTGGTGGTCATTTCTCCCATTTAAATTTTTGTTTTTCAAAATATAAAAGCTGTTTAAAGTCAGTGCTCCTTTTTAATGCAACTATGTTATTTTTTTTAAGTAAATTTTTATAAAGATTGACTCCAGTTCATTTTTAACTATGCCTCAATTTCTGTAAGAACTCCCTCTAGCATTATGTACAGAAGATTTGGTACTTCAAAACAAAGATTCTAATATCTTCACACCAGCCACATGGCTGATTCTCCATATTTTACTATTTTACCATATCTGTTCTTATGAGAAGAAAAGATATCTTTGTTTAAAAGTCAAAATTCATGGGGAAACAAATTTTCTCTAATATCTTACATTAACCTCCATATTAACCCAGTCTCTTATTCCTTCAGCACAAAAGACTTCTTTAGTAAAGAAGCCAACAATTTGTGATGATATAGCTCCACCTATCATTCTATGTATGAGAAAATCTTGGCTAGTAGAGATAGACAAAGATCAAGTACACAAGAAACACTTGCTGAATTAGCTAGATATTCTGTCTTTATTATGACTTCTGTAGCTAAGCAAAGCCAGTAACCTTCCTTTTCTCTCTGTCCATTTCAACCTGAAGTAGGTACAACTACCTTTAAAAAGAAATAGTTTGAGGGCACCTGGGTGGCTCAGTTGGTTAAGTGTCTCACTCTTGATTTCAACTCAAGTCATAATCTCACAGTTCATGAGTTCAAGCCCTCCGTTTGGCTCTGTCTGGCAGCACAGAGCCTGCTTGCGATTCTCTCTCTCCCTCTCTCTCTCTCTCTGCCTTTCTTCCATTCACACATGTGTGCACACAATCTCTTCCCCTGACCCTCTCTCTGTCTCTCTCTCAAAAATAAATAAATAAACTTAAAAAAAGATATAGTTTTGTTTTTTATCTTAGAGAGAAAGGGAAAGAGAGTATGCATGAGCATGGGAGAGGGGCAAAGAGAGAGAGAGAGAGACAGAATCCCAAGCAGGCTTTACGCACAGCACAGAGCCTAATGTGGGGCTCAATCCCATAACCCTGGGATCATGACCTGAGCTGAAATCAAGTCATACACCTACAAAAGAGCACTCGTAAAAAAGACATAGTTTTTTTAAGAAGATAAATTTTTCCAAATGTCTACTAAGCTTTACCTATACACCTTAAAAATAGTTAGAGGAATCTCTCAAAGTTTCTTTCTCAGTTCCTAGGACTGAGCTTTCTAGGCAGTACATATTTCTCTAGTCTTTAAACTCTACTCCCAATAAAGTATAATTGAGAGGGGAGACTGAGGTAAATTATAGCAAATAGAACCCCTTCAATCCCAAGCATCATAAGAGATATTCAGAGATCTTGGATTTCTTGCCACACAAAAAAGATTTCACAAAAATGAGTTTAAAGTAAACCCAATTAAGCTGAAGCTCTTGTGGGCGCAAGTTTTATATTTGGCCTGTAGATTTATATTTACATTTGTTTTTATTTTATATTCATGTTTATATTTGCTTTTGTAAACTATAGGTTGGATACCAAATTTGATATTCAATTTATTAACAGATTTTAAAACACTCAAATCATTAAACAACCATTAGAAAATCATATTAGTGAAATTAGTTATTCCATGTTTATCTATGCTTTAAAGAGTTAATCCTCAAATAGCATCTGCACAGATTTGGTGGGGGTCTGGATGTTTTCTCTTGAAATATTTTGTATTTTAATCTTGGGTTCTCACAGTTATGACAGCTCAAATTAAAATCACATAACTATCTTCTTAATGACTTCTTAGAACTGAGAAGCGTAATGTCATTTCAGTGACCAAGTTTCTTTCAGGTAACTCTATTTTCAGTGTTACAGTCTGACTGAAAAAAAGAGCAAAGCAGACCTAATGTGTAAATGATAAACTTATATCATATGAAGAAGTCATATAATGGCATATACTATAACCAAACTAAGATTTTTCAATAGTTCCTAAAGAGAATAGTGGGAAAATCGAGTCATTCCACAATGGTGAGGATATCTGTCTTGTAGGTCTTCCTTTTGGGATTTTTGGTAAGGCTGAAAATCAAGAGAGCTAACTTTGTCTTTGGAGTTGGGCATATGACTCAGGCTGGCTAATCAGAAGATTCAGTGATTGGTTCAAAGGAGAATATGGCTAATTAGAAGATTCAGCAATTGGTTCTAAGGAGACAGACCCCAATAAGCCAATCAGTCCTTTTTGGTGAGTAATTGTAGACACTAGGAGGGAACCAGGGATTTTTTTTTTTCTCAGATGATCTTGATCTGTAAAGATGATTTCAGTTGGAGCTGCCCATGGGTCATCTTGAATGAAGCTATCATGGAAGAAACCAGGGGCAAAAGTAGAGACAGAATTTAAATGAAAAAATTGTAACCCCTGGGACCACCCATTTCCTAAATACCGGTTTCATCTTCCCAATTATGTATATATGCTCCCATATATTCCCAAAAGTTTTTTTTGTTGTTGTTCTTATCTTATTATCTAAGCTAATTTTAATTGGGTTTCCATCCCTGTAACCGAAAGGGTCTTGGCCAATATACCTGACACTCAATAGAATATCCACATGCAGTGTAAGGAATTGGGAGTGTTGCGAGAGTCAATATCATATTTACATCTCATATGACCACTTCATTTCAGAAAAGTAACATCATTCATTGTATTAATTTTGTTAATACAAATTGTATTGGACTTGAAATTTGTTTATATTTAATATATATTTGCTTTTGTTTTATTGTTTTATAATAACTATAAGCATAAAGAATCTATATATAGTTTTGTTTTCTCATAGTTATGTAATATAATAATAAAAATAACTTTAATCAACACTGGGAGTCTACAGAAATTTTCTCTCTTTAAAAAGGATCTGTCGGGGGGCCTGGGTGGCGCAGTCGGTTAAGCCTCCGACTTCAGCCAGGTCACGATCTCGCGGTCCGGGAGTTCGAGCCCCGCGTCAGGCTCTGGGCTGATGGCTCGGAGCCTGGAGCCTGTTTCCGATTCTGTGTCTCCCTCTCTCTCTGCCCCTCGCCCGTTCATGCTCTGTCTCTCTCTGTCTCAAAAATAAATAAACGTTAAAAAAAATTAAAAAAAAAAAGAATCATGAGCAAATAAAATGGTGGTTGCTTAGGTCAGTACGTTTCAAAGTATTTTTTAATGTGGCAGTACATAGTTGTTATGGTTATCTGCCTAACCTCTCGGACCTGTTTCCTCACTTATAAAATGAGGGATTGAATCCCGTGTTGATTGGTCCAAATGACATAGTATAATATCCAAGCCCTTGGATTGTAGCATCTAGACTCACACAGTCTAATTTCATCCTTGGCTCCATCATGTACTAACTAGGTTTCCTTTTTCCTGTTTCCTTAACATAACAGATTATTTTAACATTTTTGTGCTTCATTTTTCTTGTAGAAATGTATGTCATAACAGTATTGGTATATCAGGAGTATTTTGCTGCAAGTGACAAAAAAGCAGATTTAAATTAGCTTAAGGAAAAGAGGAATATCACTCAGTTCATTGAAAAAGCAAAGGGTTGGGGCGCCTGGCTGGCGCAGTCGGTTAAGCGTCCGACTTCAGCCAGGTCACCATCTCGCGGTCCGTGAGTTCGAGCCCCGCGTCGGGCTCTGGGCTGATGGCTCATAGCCTGGAGCCTGTTTCCGATTCTGTGTCTCCCTCTCTCTCTGCCCCTCCCCCGTTCATGCTGTGTCTCTCTCTGTCCCAAAAATAAATAAACGTTGAAAAAAAAATTAAAAAAAAAATAAAAATAAAAAGGATCTGTCATGGAGCACCTGAGTGGTTCAGTTGGTTAAGCAGCCAACTCTTGATTTCGGCTCAGGTCATGATCTCATGGGTTTGTGGGATCGACCCCCAATCCCTCTGTGCTGTCAGCATGAAAGCATGGAGCCTGCTTGGGATTCTCTCTCTCCCTCTCTCTGCCCTTCCCCCCATTCTCTTTCTTCCCCTCTCTCTCTTTCCCTGTTTCTCTCTCTCTCTCTCAAAATAAATAATAAACTTTTTAAAAATATTTAAAAGGGATATGTCCTGAAATCAAACTTCAGAACATATTCTATTGGCAGGTCTAGAAGAAATAAGGCCTTCTTATATTCCTGGCAGGAATTCAAAAATGGTATAATTACATGTGAAGGGGAATTTCCTTGTGCCTTCAACCTTTTAGATCTACCCAAATCTACTTTTTGGAATCTACTCCAAACATAAGCAAGCAAAATATAAATTTTCTGTGCACAAAAGTACTTATTACAGCACCATTATAACAGCAAAAGATTGGAAAGAAACCAAACATCCATGAAAGGGGACTGGTTTAATACACTATTGTATTATCACACAGTAGAGTATGATGCAACTGTAAAAAGGAATGAGCAAGATCTCTACTGTATATGCAAATAAGGAATGATCTCCAAGACATATTGTTAAGTTTTTAAAAAATCACAGAAAACAAAAAAGAAGGGGGGCGCCTGGGTTGTTCAGTCTGCTAAGTGCCCAACTCTTGATTTTGGCTCAGGTCATGATCTCAGGGTCATGAGATTGGGCCCCGAGTCAAGTTCCATGCTGGGTGTGGAGCCTGCTTAAGATTCTCCCTCTGCCCTACTCCAGTTTGCTCTCTCTCTCTCTCTCTCTCTCCTTAAATGTCTCTCTCTCTCTCAGAAAAAAAAAAAAAACAAAAATCACTGTACAAGGCAATGTTTGTGGTATGCTCTTTTTTTGTAAGTAAGGTGAGTATTACTATTAATGTAAATATACACTTTTGCTTATATTTTCAAGAATAAATTTGAGGGTTGATGGGGGGTGGGAGGGAGGGGAGGGTAGGTGATGGGCATTGAAGAGGGCATCTTTTGGGATGAGCACTGGGTGTTGTATGGAAACCAATTTGACAATAAATTTCATATATTTAAAAAAATTAAAAAAAATAAATAATGGGAGAATAAACCTAAACTAATAAAAACTAGTTTTTATGGGGGAGGTAAGGGAAATGTGGAGGGAGCATGGATGAAAACATTTGATTTAATGTATCTTTTTTTTTTTTTAATTTTTTTTTCAACGTTTATTTATTTTTGGGACAGAGAGAGACAGAGCATGAACGGGGGAGGGGCAGAGAGAGAGGGAGACACAGAATTGGAAACAGGCTCCAGGCTCTGAGCCATCAGCCCAGAGCCCGACGCGGGGCTCGAACTCACGGACCGCGAGATCGTGACCTGGCTGAAGTCGGACGCTTAACTGACTGCGCCACCCAGGCGCCCCTTAATGTATCTTTTTACATAGTTTTGAATTTGGGACCAGGTCAGTGCTTTCCATAACTAAAAATCAACCAGAAAGGAAAAAAAGCATTTCTTAAAAATTAAAACAAATGAGAGGTACCTGGGTGGTTCAGTCATTTAAGCATCCAACTTCAGCTCAGGTCATGATCTCACTGCTTGTGAGTTTGAGCCACCCATCGGGCTCTATGCTGACAGCTCAGAGCCTGCAGCCTGCTGCAGATTCTGTGTCTCCCTCTCTCTCTGCCCCTCTCCCATTCACACTCTGTCTCTTTCTCTCAAAAATAAATAAATGTTAAAAATTTTTTTTTTAATTAAAACAAATGAACTGAACTGTATATCAAGTTGGTAGTATAAGCACACAGAGAATAGAAACACTTGAAATAACTTCAAAACAGAATGTGGTATATTATTATAAGAATAAAAGAACACCAAATAAATCTTAAACTGCATTCATTAGTCTTTCTGTTAGCATTAATACTGGTGTTATTATTAGTGCACCTGTTATGGGTACATTGTAGCATAAAGCAAATAAATAATTATTCTAATATTGTTAAGAGGCAATGGAAGAAAAAAATATGAGCATAAAATATAAAAGTTCAGCCAAAAATTCATGGTTTTCCATTTGAATTGTAATGTTAGCATGAATACATAAGGTTTTTCTCTAGTTCTCAGATTGTTGCTTCTAAATACCATTCCTCAATAAAAGGAACCAGAGATACTTGGAAAAACACCTGATCCCAAGTGGATCAGGAAATGCATAAGATAAGCCCCCAGTATCTGTTGTGATGAAAAGCTAAAAATTTATCAAAGACTAATGTGGTCATGTTAAAAGAACACAGGAACCAACTTAAAGGGTTCTCACTGGCCTTAAATGGGTCAATTTTAGCATTAAAAAAGAATAATGATTGTACCTGAGTTAAATACAACAAATATTATATATATACATACACACACACATAAGTTCATAATGATACTAAAAAGCTTCATTGGTCATCACTGGAGATTGCTAGGGTACCAATCCATTACTATGAAAACCGATAAATCAGATGAAAGGATCAAGCATGTATCTTGTTCCATCTGTATAAACCGTATTTCAGGGTAACAAAAAGCTGATGATGGAAAATTATTTAAAGGATTCCAGCTAATGTAAAAGGAATAATAATACTAAAAAATCATCATTTTCTAACTCCTAATGGAATAATTGTTCTAGGCAATGAATATTAATGACTGTTAAGCCATTAACAAAATGTTGATGGGAACATTTATAATGAAGAGATCAGGCCAACATACCACAACCACTGCACAAACTAGAAGTAGAACAACCAAATATAATGTGATTCACGAGGTGAGACAATAGGAAGTAGAAAAATTTTTTTCTTCAAAAAACAAATTGAACCTGAAACTAATTAAGCCTCCGAATTTAATCACCAGTTTATAGTTAACAGAGGGGACTTAGGAACAATACAAAAAACATAAACAATACCATAAGATGCAATCAGCCAAATGCAGAACATGGGAAATTCTATAGGACAAATGGCTCCATATCTCCAGCAATTTCATGGCATGCAAGAATCCAAGAATTGACACCAGCAAGTAGTGGGAGGGGAGAGCAAGAAGAAATGATGTAAAGTACTGAGACTTAAGACGTGAACAACCAAAGGCAATGTGTGGACACTGTTTGGATCCTGATTTGAACAAACTAAATATATTTTTGAAAGCAATCGGGAAAATTTGACTATGGACTGAATATGATATAATACTAAGAAGATACTATTAATTTTATTAAGGGTGAAATATCATCATTGTTATATTTGTAAAGCCCTTATTGTTAGAGATACATACTGAAATATTTACAGGTAAAACAACAGAATGTCTGATCCTTTAAAATATTCATGTATGAGTGCCTGGGTGGCTCAGTCAGTTAAGCAACCGACTCTTAATTTTGGCTCAGGTCATGATCTCACGATTTGTGAGACTGAGCCCTGTGTCAGGCTCCCCACTGACAGCATGGAGCCTGCTTGGGATTCTCTCTCTTCCTCGCTCTCTGACCCTCCCGCACTCATGTGCACGTGTGCACACACACACACACACACACACACACACACACACACACACTCTCTCTCTCTCTCTCTCAAAATAAACATTTAAAAAATAAAATTAAATAAAATACTCATGCAAACAGCAATGATAAAGTTGAGAAAACAGTGAAATAAAATTGGCAAAATGTTGAAATTTGTGGAAGATGGATAATGAGTATATGGGAGCTAATTTTACTATACTTCTTTGTGTTTGAGATTTCTTATAATAAAAAGGTTAATAATAAAGTATAATAATTATTATTACATAATTAAAATAAAAAGCCTATACATTATTCAACTTTGAGAAACATTTGTGATGCATTAAAGCATCTTGATGTAAACTAAGTCAACATCTTCAATAATAGTGAGAAACCATAGAGAAATGCTCCCCCAGTTTCCTGAAGCAAATTTTAGTTTCTCTGTCTCTGAATCCATTGTTAGGTTCTATAATTGTTCCATCTATTTATCATATCCACCTTATTATCTTAATAAAAGCATGGATCTTAAAGTCAGAAACGCTTTTGTTCACACCCAAGGCCCATCATAATTATCCATATAACCTAGGGAAATATAATTAACCTCTCTGAGCTTTAGTTTTCTCATCTGAAAAATGAGCAGAGTATCATCTGCTCACTTCCATGTGGGCAGCCTAACCACTGCCTAATCAGTCACTTAGATAAGTATCAGGACTGTACCTACTGGCCTTTTAAGACACCCAAGGGCCTCCTCTATAAACCAGCCTTCAAAAGAACTCATAGCCAGTCTACACCACTGTTTATCTACCCATTGATCAGCTAACAAAAGTTCTATCCCCCTCTGACTGGACAAGACCCATTTTCCTCAGCAATTGGAACAATTCCATCCATGCTGGTAGAGATAAAACTCTGTCAGGAGTGGTAAGAAACTGTAACCCAATGACCTTCTTTAGTTAGAGAATCTTCTTTTATCTTGGAAATATGGAGTTAGCAGCAATACTTATGCACACTCTATGTGCCTATGCCTCTTTATAAATACTCATAGGTTAAAAAAAAGTTCCTGGGTGGCTCTGTTGGCTGAGAATCTGACTGTGGCTCAGGTCATGATCTCACAGTTCATGGATTCAAGCCCCACATCAGATTTTGCACTGGCAGTGCGGAGCCTGCTTAGGATTCTCTGTCTCCCTCTCTCTGACCCTTTCCTCCTGTGTGCACGCACGCACTCTTTCGGTCTCAAAAATAAATAAACATTAAAATTTTTAAAACAAAACTAAACTAAAAAAATAAAATAAAAGATCCAAGACTTTGATGCTAGTTTCATTTCTGGAATTAGAAGAGTTTTGCTTTGTTTTGTTTTGTTTTTATCAGACTAACACACATCCTTGACTTACAGTTTGTGTGCTTCTACTTCTGTAGTTTCAATCTGCTACCTCTCCCCTTCCTGAGCCTTCTCTGTCCTAGCCTTAGGGAATAATCTTATCCCAGGCCTTTTATAGAGACAGAAGTAAGGTCTAAGGACTGCCATTTGTTTATCTATCCCCAATCCCCATTAGATAGTGGATTTTTTTTTTTCTAAGGACCTGGGATTTGGCTTTTTTACAATTCCCCATAACATTAGGGACCATGTCTGGCCTCAACAGTCTCCATAAACATTGGTGACTCACTGAATTATGTTTCTTTTGCTCTGATTTTCCATTTAATAAATATTAGGAAAAGTAAACCACAGCTACATCGAACAACAGAATAAGAGAAGATATTTGCACAAAAGCTCTGGAATATTGCCAAAAAATCTGAATCTCTAACATTTCCATATTTTAAATGTTTAATGGCAGACTTGGAACTTTGTTTTTCCTCATATTTGTTTAATTACAGTCGATGATTCAGAGAATAGGTCAGATAATTGTGGTTTTCAGATTTTTTTTAAGTCGGATGTACATTTACTATGTATTCTAACCCTTGTTTAACAAAACAAACCCCAGATGAAGTGATGAATGGAGGAATATATAAGCACTCCCCTAATTATACTCCCTGCCAGCCCACTGAGCATGCCTAAATATTAAGGGTCTAAAACCAAATATCCTCAGGAATTTTACATGAACTGTTTTCTAAAATTAGTAGGACGGACTTAATTACTACCAGATATATTCGTGCTTAAGTAAAATACTCTATTCGATTTCCCTTTTGAATTCTACAAATATCTTAAGTTAATGGATAATGAAATGTAGAAATGATTCCTTGAACTCACAAAAGTCCATAAACCAAATCCTTACAGGTTTCCTCATCCGCAAAATGAGGATAACAATGGTAAATATCCGGAAATGTTTCTTGCAATGAAGAGCTAATTAAATTAGCTAGAATTGAGCTAATTAACTACTCTAATTGTAAAGTACTTGTGAAACAAAATATGATAAAAAAAATGCTTTAACAATTATTATAACTATTCAGCAGTTGGGGAATAGAAGAATTTTCTTCTGGGATTCAATTAACTGACAGTATTACTAAATTATTCACCATGTGCTTACTGTTAACTGATCTGCAGACGAAACCAGGAGGTCTTGGAACTGTCATCTTAACATGGTTGGCCATGTTTCATTTCGGCCACTGGTAGTCAAAGCAGCATATGAATCTGGCTCAAAAGGAAAACCAGATGCCCCATTCTAATACATAACATTAAATAAAATAACTGGAAATTATACTACTACTTTATTCAACAGCAATCAAATCCTTAGTAGAATGCACAAATCCAATCTATATTATAAGGAAGAAGGTTGGGACTCTTTTTTTTTTGTAAAATGCCAAAATAAATCAGAACTATAAAACATTACTGTGCACGTATTTGGGTGGAAGTGAAGAATGACTCAGGTTCAAAATGAAGATGAACTTTATTAATTAAAAGTGAAATTAACTACTAAGAGAAGCCTCAATTTACTTTGGGAAGTAAAGAAGATAAAAATTATGAATAAAAATTAAAATTCCCCAGGGAATTAATAAAACTTCATAAAATTAAAGAGTGAGACATTTAAGAGTATTCTTTATAAGATTATCATGTGGGATTATTTTGGATAAGGCAATGATTAGACTACAAAATCACTTCTGAGAGTTAGGATAGTTTTTAGGTTACATCTATGAACAATTACTTTATCATATTATTTGGTAGACTTTTATAACTTTTAAACCAGAAAATAATCTCAGCTTCAAACTTGAACAAGTAAATTTAATCCAGAAACCACTGCCTTTACTTTCCTTCATGTTCTTTTAAGACAATGATTATATCATTTTCTTGAGAAAATTCATCCTACAATGCAAATCTAAGTATTTATTTTTTTTAGTGTTTATTTATTTTTGAGAGAGAGAAAGCAAGTGGGGTGGGGAGACAGAGATAGAGGGGGACAGAGGATCCGAAGCCCAAGACAGATGTCTCTGGGCTGACAGCAGTGAGCCCAACGCAGGGCTCAAACTCACAAACTGTGAGATCATGACCTGAGCCGAAGCCGGACACTTAACCGACTATGCCACTCAGGAACCCCTGGAATTTATTTTTAATACCCAGTAAAAACATAAGATTAGCCACAATATTGCAATTGCTAAGAAGACAAAGCTGAATGAAAGATTAATATGTATAGTACTGCCATTCAGAAGTTCATCTTCAATGGGAACACAAATAAGTAAATGGATGTAATGAGTAAATGAATTGAATCCTAAGAGTGAGAATAGATACCAACTTTATTGTCCAACCCCCCATGGCTTTCCATCCCTACTTAGTCAAATCTGCCCTCTCCTTTGGAAATATCTCAGGTAGCAACTGTAACTTTTCCAATCATCTTTACGTATTAAGAAATAGTCTCAGCTGTGGAACAGTCTGGTGCAATTTCATTGCATGTCTTCAGTATCTTCTACTATTTCTTAATTCTACTTTTCCTTTCCTAAAGAAGCTGAAAGGGCTCCTAGGAGGTCAAGGGGAAGAACTATTGGTCTAGGCCTTAATCCTGGCTGTGTACGCTGAATTATTCCAGCTGACCAATGGTAAGTATTTTAGATTTTTCCAAAATGGTCATCTTCCATCCTGGTAGGGGGACAGTTTGGTTCTCATACCACACTCTTTCTCCTGCTCCAAAGAAAAAGTATTCTAGAGATGAAGAGAATGCTGTGTAAGTAAATGTGAAGAATTCTAATAAAGAATTCTGAGGAATAAATAAGAATTTCAAAAGAGATTTTATTTTTTAACCAGTACAGATAAAGGCTAGAAAGTCATCAAAGCAGGTCACACAGTGGGGATTAAGGGGAAGACTAGGAAGGGCACCTGAGTGGCATAGTCAGTTAAGCGTCCAACACTCTTCATAGTTCGAGTTCGAGCCTGGCATCGGCTCTGCGCGGACAGTGTGGCGTCCGTTTGGAATTCTCTCTCTCTCTCTCTCTCTCTCTGTCCTTCTCCTCCCACCCCTGTCTCAAAATAAATAAATAAACTTTAAGAGGAATACCAGGAAAAAATGGAAAATACTATAGTTTCCATTTTTTAAATTTATTTAAAAAAAATTTTAATGTTTTATTTTTTATATTTTTTAAAAATTTTTTTAATGTTTGTTTATTTTTGAGAGAGACAGAATGCGAGTGGGTTAGGGGCAGAGAGAGAGGGAGGCACAGAATCTGAAGCAGGCTCCAGGCTCTGAGCTGTCAGTACAGAGCCTGACGCGGAGCTTGAACTCATGAGCTGTGAGATCATGACCTGAGCCGAAGTCCGACGCTCAACCGACTGAGCCACCCAGGAGCCCCATTATTTTTTATATTTGAGAGAGAGACAGAAAGCAAGTAGGGGAGGGGCAGACAGACAGACACAGAATCTGAAGCAGACTCCAGGCTCTGAGCTGTCAGCACAGAGCCCGACGCAGGGCTCAAGCTCACGAACCGTGAGATCATGACCTGAGCGGAAGTCAGACGCTTAACCAACTAAGCCACCAAGGTGCCCCTATATTTTCCATTTTTGATGAAGTGTTTCTACACTTTGGCACTACCTCCTTTTAAAGAATCAAAATCTTCATGATAAAATTCAGAACTACATTCCAAAAATAGTATCCCCATTTTACAGATGAGGAAGATGAGGCACAGAGGAGTTAGGTGACTTACTCAAAATCACAGAGCCAGTAAATGGCAGAGTAGGGACACAAACCTGGGAAATCTGCTGTTGTAGCCTGTGCTATTAATTTACATGCAGTGCTATCTTTTCTGATTAGTAAGCAAGCTAGTAAAATGATAGAATATTTTAGAGTGGCATGTTAATTAGTATTTTGGTATTGGTAATTATAAAGGTATTTTTACCTAGAATAATAATAACCCAGAAGAATGAGAAAAGGGATATGTGGCCTCCCCCCAAATATTGCCTACAACATCTATACAATTGTTATCATGAGGAGATTTACATTATCCAATACTATTTCCCTAAAGGATATTTTCAACAATTGTAGTTATTGAGTTACTTGGGCAACTTCCCTCTCAACTTCCAATTGGTCAGTCAGTAATATCACATATGCAATTCAACAGGAGCATATTTTGCTTAGGACATTCTACATCCAAAATACTTTTCAGTTGCCAATGATTCAAGATCTTCATTGATTACTACATTTGAATAGAGTGCTTCCCAAAGTCTGTTTCATGGAAAACTGGCCCCTTAAGTTGCTCCATGAAAAGAAGATTCCATAGTCAAATAAATTTGGGACACTGCACATATTGGTTCTCCTTGTTAAAGGTTTGATATTCACATTACCATATTTTAAATAAATTCACATGAAACTATTGTATCTCTAATGTGTCCTTTAAGACTAGATTACTCAGGTCATTGGTTGTCCTGGAATCATACTGAGAATTTAGGAAACAAAGAAGAAACCAGTCAGGAGTAAGGAGGCCAAAATTCTGCCTTGATTCTATGCCTATAGGTTCTTGAGCAGGTTGCTTTACCACTCTGAGGACCAGTTTCTACATCTAGAAATAAGAAAATAAATTGTACCAATAGTTTTTAGACCCTTTCTTAGCCAAGAAATGCACCCTACAAATGAATCTTCCCTAACAGTCTGGATGAAAGCTACTATATCTGGGTGATGAGGATGAGAATCAAGGCCTTCAACCCCCCCATTCCCTGATCAGACCTCCATTTGCCTTCTCCAGAACAGTTTGAAACCAATAAGCCATAATTTTTATTGTCCCTTGTAATCCTAATTAGTTTTACGCTCTAAACATGGCTCCCTGTCTGTCCAACAAAAAAACATCTGAAGATATTTAAAAGCTGTTAGACACTGAAATAGATGAATAATGGTTGGATGGGATTTTCTCCCTTTGGAACTTTTTCAGAATAAGCATATTGGCCTTGCGTATGAGGATTAAAAAAAAAAAAAAAACAAGAGCCAAAAATCCATTTGGCCTGTTAAATATGCACTGACACCATCCAAATATATCTAGGCCATCCTTGTCACCATTAATCACCCCTACCTTCTGTCAAAGCTCCCAAATCGCTATGACAAGAGACCACAATCATCTGCTAATAGGAAATTCAGAATTGCCTCCCAAGTAGATTCCCACAAAAGCCAAACCAACAGGTTCCTAGACAGGAAAGAAAGTCCATTATGTGTCTTTTAGGATTTCTGCCTAAATGCAATCAAGACCATCTTAAGCAGAAAGGGTCCCTTAGGACCCTTTAGAGGGAATGCCCCAAGTTCATCTGCTGAGGTAACCAGATGGCTGGGCACTGGTTCAGGGAAATGACCCTCATGGGAAAAGGAATGGGTTACACTAACTTATGTCAGCTTCAAAGGGGTAGAATTCATGCTCACAAATGTTCCTGGCAAGAGCCCTACATATGTCACCCACAGTCATTCCTCCTAGTTTTTTGGAGTAAAGTCTACCAGGTGCTACAGGTGCCACTTTTTGAGAAACGTAGACTTAACAGTTCTCAGGAAATTCAAGCAAGAGGCATTCCTTATCTCATGTTTATCTAGGAATGCTCATGGATAGAATGTGTGAATCTTCTGTCCCCCGCATAAGAAAGTCCCTGTTTTTCTTACTGTCCTGAGATAGGTGTTTGACAGGCTCCAAAACTAAAATGCACCCAAAGCCAGATTTACAGACTTCAATAGGGACAGTATGGATTTTATAACCAACAGCATCAACTAACCTAGGCCCTGGGCTCATTCCAACAAGGGAGATTCTGTGCAATGACTTATCAGAGTGATGAGTCACTCTGACCTCTCTGAATGCAACAACCTGTGTGTAATGATAGGAGCATACATGGGCCTTCCCCATACCTTTTTTCAACTATGAGTACCCTGGGTCATGGTATCAAGGAGAAATAAGAATTTAGGGGGATGCTCATCCAAACCTGCCCTTCAATGTGTCTATACAACTAATGTGTGGGCTGAAAGCCAAATTTATTTTTGCTATAATGGTCTGACCAGTCAGCATGGCTGCACATTTATCACCATTGAGACTTGCCCTTTGACTCCATGGCAATGTCGCTCTCTGACATCAGCAGAGGTATCTTGTGTCCCTTTGCTGGTAACAAGTACCTGCTTCCATGCCCAGATCAGAATATAATGAAAGGCAAAGGTGATCTTTTCATTCTAAGCCTGTTATTAGTCAATGTTTTCCAGAGAAACAAAACCAATAGGATGTGTGTGTGTGTGTGTGTGTGTGTGTGTGTGTGTGTGTGTGTAATTTATTATAAAGAACTGGTTCACATGATTATGGAGGCTGAGACATCCTATAATCTACAATCTGAATACTGGAGACCAAGGCAATCCAGTGATGTAGTTCTGAAAAACAGAGGGTCAATCTGAAAACCAGAGGTAAATCCCAGTCAAAGGCAGGACAAAGCCAATGTCTGAGCTCAAGCAGTCAGACAGAGAGAGTGAATTCCTCCTTCCTCCACCTTTTGGTTTTATTTAGGCCATCAACAGATTAGACAATGCCCACATACAATGGGGAGGGTAATCTGTTTTACCCTAGTCTACTGATTCAAATGCCAATCTCATCCAGAAACATCCTCAAAAACACACCCAGAAATATTGTTTAATCTAGGCACTCCATGCCCCAGTCAAGATGGCATGTAAAATTAGCCATCACAAAGCTGCATCTCAGAAGCTTACTTTCCTACCTAACCAAGCTCCCTACAAGCAAAATGTTCATGAGCTCCCCTGCTAGGGCCAGTGACTAAAGAGAACACCTTCTTAGAACTGCATGCAGAGACAACACCAAGAAGTTACTGTCACCTATTTTCCAAATCAACCCTTCATTTTCAACCTCTTCTGAAAGGATTCCCACAACCCCAAAATCTCACAGAAGATCTATACCTATAGGCCTCCTCAGGGTTTGGCCACCAGCTTTGCCTGCACATCCCATAAGTACCCCACCATATCCATCCTTCCCCATTTCAAAATCCCAAGCATGTTACTCACCCACAGGAGTAGCATTCAGACCTGAAGTTCTAACACTCAAACTGCCAAAATTGAAGAGGTTACAATACAAGTCTACCGGAAAAGGGGACCCAAGTATGGAAATATGTGTATCTGCCCTATTGGTGACCTCATGAATAGAGCCAGCATGATGACCCTAAAAATATCCAAAAGGCAGCCTCCAGCATCACCTTCAGTCTCTGGGACAGGCCTACAGCAGCTCATTTGCTTACAACCCTAACCCATTATTCTCTATCCTAGGCCTGTGAATCTCCAGTTCTCCTGCTTGGTAATCCAGCACATATTATTTGCTTTACTCCTTTCCTTTTGTGACACACTGTACTCTCCTCTCTAGTTTATCCTTTTCCCACACCCACAACACATCCTTAACTTCAATTTCTACCTTGATTATACTTCCACTTCATTTTACCTTGAGTACATTTCTGACTACTGTTCTAACAACAGACATTCCCTTAGTCTGTCTGGTGTCTGTAGTATCCAACCTGCTTGTTCCTTCAAGGAGATGGATCAGGTAGCTCACTGGCAATTCACAGCAATGAAACTCCGTTGTCAATGGAGTCCACTCACCCATACACTCTCTTATTCCCAGTCTTGAGAGAAAAGCTAAGCCCAAGTCGCTTCCCCAAGCTTCAACAATATTTTTGTGAGTAATCAGCTTTTCTTTGGGAAATAGTTCTAAAATATAAAATTAATGCTGAGAAGATTTTTTGATACTATTTCTATAATTTGCCAATGAGAAACTTTCTCTAATAACCCTCAAAACAAGAGTAGGATTGTCTCCATCTTCTTTTACATAGTCAGTCAACATATCCAAAGTTGAATTCAACTCCCTACCCCCAAACATACCACTCCTTTCCTGTTCTCTCTTTCTAAATTGCCCCACCATTTTTCAAATTGCCTAAATAGACTCTTTAGTCCTTCTACTGTCTTCCTTCTCTCATTCTCAATAGCCAATCACCATATTTTATCAATTCTATCTCCTACATCTCCCCCAAACCTATCTACTTTCCTCTTCTCAGGCACCATCATCTCTTTCCTAGATAACTATAAAACCTTCTGACCAGTCTCTGTTTTCCATTTCCATCTCTGCTCCCACTTCACCTATCCTTATATAACTATGATCTAAAATGCAAATCTGTCCATATCACTCCTCTATTGAAAATAGATCCACAGCTCCTTATTATGCTAGAATAAATATCATACTCCTTAGCAGGAAAAAAAAAACTGGTCATGATCTGGGCATTACTTTTCTCTCCATCTTCATTTCTCCCCACTCCTCCCCTCCCACTGTACAACATTCCCTGAGTAACATTCTCTCACCCTTGGGACTTTGCACTTGCTGTTTCTACTTCCTGGATTATTCTCCGTGCCCTGCCATCTCTTCATCTGCCCAACACTGTTCATTATTTGAATATAAGCTTGACCCCTAATTTTTCCAGGAAGTTTCCCCTGAGCCATACCCATGTACCTCCAGACCTGGCAGAATGTTTCTCTTGTGTGTTCCTAGTCTACCATGGGCTTAAGACTATTATAGCACTTATCCTACCATATTGTAATTGTCCATAAAACAAAGAATTGCCTGTAATTTTAATTATCTCTCTCCCCTAGTGAGTTAAGGACAATTTCTTGCTTTATCTTCAGCACATAGAAGAGTATCTGCATCAAATAAGTGTTCCACAAAAAAAAAAAAACAAAAAGTTGATGAATAAATGGATATTGGCATTTACCTCCTAGAGACTGCCCATTAATGATCATTTTAACCTAACTTCACCTATGTAAGAGAAGTTGGACAGGATCACATTGGATGGCTTACTCCAAGCACAACATTTCACTGCAGGTAGACCAATTAGTATGTTTACTCCTAGAAATATCATCAGTGTTTCCTCTTCATGTCCACAGAAGATACACTTCTTTAGCATAAGTCTAAGTTCAAGGCAGGGACAGTGCCTAAACTTGATGTTCTAGAAAATGTCAGTTGCATAATCCAGGTAGAATGTTGAATAGATTACACTTCTGCATTTTTCCCAGTTATTCATAAATCAGAAAAAAAGATTGTACATTATTCCTTCCCTACTTTACAATCATTCCAGCCTGGAGAAATTAAAGAGAGCACCAATTCAGAAAACAATCTGGCTTTACAATGAAATATTTTCACTTAACTGCCCTATTTTACATGATGAGATACTTGATGATATAACTCAGGAATATGCCTACTAAAATACCACAGAATATAGCATTGCTCCAAATTTTTGACAGTACCTGAGTACAATACATCAGCAATTCATTTCTCAGTTCTGAAAGGTTGAAGATCAGTAGCTAAATCATGTAAGTGCTTATCAAGTAATTATGCTATTAAAATGACATACATCACTCAGGCATATCTTGCCTTTGTCTGTGGATTCTTTGTATTCTCCATTTTACTAGTCAAAACACTATTTTCAGCACCTTTCTCAGGAATTAAGAAAGCTATATTTAAGTAATGTTAATAAGAGTGACATAAACCTGCACGAAGGAATTAGAGAAGTCTAAGGCTACATACCCCCTTGCACTTAGCAGGCGAAAATAGACAGTGGCAGCCTGAACTTGGAATTCTAAGGCTTTTGTTACAGAGACACAATCTTTATACTTTCTAAACCATATTTTCCTTTATCACTGGAACTTCTTTTTACCCTTGTTGTTCATAATGATGAAAAAATCTGTCAGGAACCAAAATAGTCGCAAAAGCAAAAAAAAAAAAAAAAAAAAAAAGATTTATGGAGTCATAAAGGCTAATGCAATTTTCATTATTAATTAGATTTGTGGAAGGGAATTTTTATTCTTTCATGTTTAATTCAGAAATATTTACAATTCCAATTTTTACCAGAATTTGAGTTTGGGAAGGTTTCAATTTTGTTTATAAAAACCAAAATAACTCAGGAAGTTATTTCCAAAAGGTCATTTAATAGATTTCCTGATTGTGGTAATAACTTGAAAATTAGATTTAGGCAAATTTAGTGTGTACATTTGGGTACAACACTGACTCAGAAATCTGTCCTTCAGGGAAGGGGCAGGGAAGAAGACCCTACCGAAATTCAGAAAGCCATTTAATGATCCTCAAACCCAACTGAAATGTTTATTTTAAAACAGCTATTAGAAATGCAAACAGCATGTTTTCACTAGTTCTCATAAGCAAAAGAAACAAAATGATGCACACTGTAGAAGATATTTTGTTAGTTCAAAGAAGAAGAAGAAGAGGAAGAGGAAGAAGAAGAGAAAGAGAAAGAAGAAGAAGAAGAAGAAGAAGAAGAAGAAGAAGAAGAAGAAGAAGCAGCCACCGCCCATCGTGTTTCAAAAGAATTTCAAAACGATCTACCAGCCTATGGATAGAATTACTGCCGGGCAAGATGAGGATCACAGATGAAAGAACATTCAATTTGTCCAGGAAGAAGTCATTAGAACTTCTTTGGCAAGTACAATTTCAGTGTAGAGGATGGCAAGAAAGTGGTCAGGAGAAGGTCAAGATGAAAGTCGGAGGTGAGAAAGTGAATCAAACATCTCTTGGGTTTGGAATAGATTGAAGGGAAGGTTTTTAGTTGAAAAAGAAAAAAAAAGTTAATGGATTTGGGGGGAGGGAAGGATTTAATAAAAGTAAAAGAAAAGGTTAAAAGAAAAATGAGGGTGTCAGAGGAAAGTTAAGGAAAAAGAATCCTATGGGGAGAAGTTTATTTAGCCCAGAGTTCTAGAAGAGAAAAAAAAAAATATGAGGATATGAAGACACAAACAAGAGGAAAGATAGGAAAGAAATAAGAAAAAGACAACAGCATGCAGGAATAAAGAAAAACAGGGGCGCCTGGGTGGCGCAGTCGGTTAAGCGTCCGACTTCAGCCAGGTCACGATCTCGCGGTCCGGGAGTTCGAGCCCCGCGTCAGGCTCTGGGCTGATGGCTCAGAGCCTGGAGCCTGTTTCCGATTCTGTGTCTCCCTCTCTCTCTGCCCCTCCCCCGTTCATGCTCTGTCTCTCTCTGTCCCAAAAATAAAAATAAACGCTGAAAAAAAAAAAAAAAATTTAAAAAAAAAAGGAATAAAGAAAAACAGAGAAAAGAAGGATGAAGAGAGACAATTCTGGGAGAATGGGGGCAATAATGTCTTAAATGAGCACCTGAAAAAAAAGTAAGAATAAAAACTATAAAGTTTCAAGAAAGAGTTGGAAAAAGCAGTAAAAGGCCTTGCACTAAAGTTACACACACACACACACACACACACACACACACACACACACACACACAAGGGGTATGTTATTGTACAAGATTACAACACAAGTTCCAAGAGCAAAGAGTAAACTTTTATTGAAGGTGTTTACCCAGAAGATACATCCCCCTCATGTAGGGCAAAGCAAAAACTGAAACAGGAGGATGCACTAATTAACAATCCAAAGGTAGCAGTGGATAAAGCAAACATGAAGACAAAAGAATAAGACTGTTGAGGCAAGAAAAGTGGAGCTCTTTACATGGTAAGCAGACATAAGTAAGGATTAAATTTCCCTGAAATACACAGTTCTTGTGTTCAATTTGTCCAGGGTAAAATCATTTCAAAACAAGAGGGAATTTAACCATGACACTGTAAGCCTTTTCTTTCCTACAGGTTAAAAGAGCCTGATTTAAAAAAAAATAAATAAATAAAAATGTAAAAAGAGAGAGGCAAACCAAGAAACAAACTCTTAACTACAGAGAACAAACTAATGGTTACCAGAGTGAATGGGGTGGGTGGAGGGTGGGTTAAATAGGTGATAGGGATTAAGGAGGGCACTTGTGATGAGCATTGGGTATTGTATGGAATTGTTGACTCACTATATTGTACACCTGAAACTAATATTACACTGTATGTTAACTAACTGGAATTTAAATTAAAAGTTTTTTAAATTAAAAAATAAAATAGCCTGAAACATAGGACACGGGTGACCAATATTTCTGTGTACTACTTTCATGATGTGTAATTTCATTTGGTGTTTCACCCACCATATATGTCCGACATGACAAAAGTTGACAGACAGTTTCCTTCCCCACTGCCTTCAGCATCTACTCACCTTTCTGACTTTATGACCATTTCAAATTTAAGACTACCTTCAAGGAATTTCAAAATGTCCCACAATTCATTACCTGAGTGCAAAGTGATGAAGGAATGTCTTGGAGCTCTTCTTTAATACCCAGAGATCCCAGCCTAGTTTTATCATAAACTTTTGACCATCTACCATTTCCTTTTGTCATTTTGAGAGGATGCTGACACCAATTTAAAAGACAATTCATTAATACTAGAATTTCATAGGTGGAGAGGTAAAAAGAACATGGTCTTTGCAGAGACTGAATTCAAATCCCAGCTCTATGATGCTGGGCAACTCTCCTGTCCTCCCTGAGCCTCAGTTTCATCATCTATAAATTTGGGATAATAATATTCACCTCCAGAGTTGCTGTAAATGAGATAATGTATAAAGTGTAGTTCAAAAATTGTTTGGCGAGGTGCCTGGTGGCTCTGTTGGTAAAGCATCCGACCTGGGCTCAGGTCATGATTTCATGGTTCATGGGTTCAAGCCGCGCATTGGGCTCCGTGCTAACAGCTCAGAGCCTGGAGCCTGCTTCGGATTCTGTGTCTCCTTCTCTCTGCCCCTCCCCCACTTGTACATCCTCTCTCTCTCTCTCTCTCTCTCTCTCTCTCTCAAAAATAAATAAACATTAAAAAACTTTTTTAAAAATTGTGTGGCACATAGTAATTACTCATAAATGACTATTACTCTGTTCTTCACATTTCTGAGGCATGAGAATCTCACCTAGCTGTAAGTCTTTTTCCAGGTCACTCCATGGAACTGTTTATCTTTTCTGAAGCCAACATGATATATTAAAGTCATTTGCAGAAACAGATATGGCTTACTCTTTGGAATATACTTCAGTTTTCAAGGTTTAATATTAATATTATTGATAGTGTAAAATAGGTCTCCTTTACATTAAATTTAAGCAATTCATTTCATTTCTTTCTCTGTTTTCACTACATTTTTATAATAATTAACTATAAAATCCCATTAATTATTATATTTCCATGTTAGGCCTTAAGTGTATTAAAATGATTAAATACTAAACATATTGGACCACCTATCCAATCATCTGGTGAGTATAATGCATATTTGCAACTATGTTAAATATATGTGTACATACACATATATAATTGATATACATACATTAGTATACATATATACACATATGATATATGTTGTGCACATATATATGTAATATTTTCACCACTTTCTCACATACTCATAGTGTGCTAAAATGTCATGTGTACACTTTTACTTTAAGCTTCAAACAATTTTGTCTTTAGGAAAAAAAAAACATGTTCTCAGAAGTATAGACACTTTATTTCTGTTTTGTTTTGTTTTTTTTTTCACTTTCATAATGTGTTAATACCTAGAAAGAGTCAGCATGTCAAATGTCCCATCACTGATAGCTTCAAGAGGATGAATAATTTAGATCCTTGCCTAAAAACAAGAGGACTCTGGGCAAGTTCAAGCAAGTGAAGAAGAGGCACCAATAAGGAGGCCAGACACTCTAAACTCAGGAACCACCCAGACACATATCCCCAACTTCACAATGTTACCAAGAACCATCACTGTTCACAAAGCATTTACCACTTTTGATAAGCAAGAATTGCCTCTTCCTCTCCCATACTTCAGTAGCACTTGACACCTCTGTTAGCACATTTGTGTGCTAATGTCTCCCTACAGACTGTTGGAGCTCCTGAAGGGCAGGAACCACATTGTTCTCTTGGAGATGATGTTCAATACCCTTTTGTGGAATGAATACACAGCACCAACATGAACTGACTACTGGGTAACCAGCAACCTCCTTCTTGCAGAATGCAATGGTCTTTCCTCATATTCTACAGCATTTGACACCAGAGCTTCCTTCTGAAATTATTCCCTCTCTTATTTTTTATGTCACTGCCCAATCCAGGTTCTCCTCATACTTGTCTGGCCATTGATCCCTTGTCCATTTTAGCTGCCTCCTCTACCATCTTCAAATCCCTAACTTACAGACTTGACATTTATACCCTTCTGCCCCAGGAAACAGCTTCTGCTAGACCATCTCAACTTCAAAAATCCCTTCTATGCTTATTACTCTCCAATCTACACCTCTAGCCCTAATCTCCTCACCAACATAGCCCTAAACACAACTCATTATGTTTTCTTTAAGAAAGCTTCCTTATTTTTTGACCATGGCATCATAATTGCCTCCAGAATTTTCCAGAGGATGTGCTATATTCTCATACTGTTGTGTAAGAAAGAGATACATGTTCAGTTAAGTGGGAGGAAAATTGAGTTAAATACAATTAAAAAGGTTTCTTCTCTGTAGGACTTCTCAGAACCTTTAATATGCTAATGTGTTCTGGGAGTCTCCAAAATGGGGATTGGGTATATACTGCTTTCAAATATATTTGATTATGGGACTCTTACTGGAAGCTTCTCTCAGGAAGAACCAGCTTCAGTGAACCACTTATAGCAAGATCTTATCCAACTCATCCTTGACTCTCTCTTCTCTTTTATGTTATTTTCTATATCTAAGTAGCTATCAAATTCTAATAATTCTTTTGAAATATCTCTTTCTTTCCCATCCCTGCTATTCATACACTATTTGAACCCCCCTGATTTAGACTTCCAAACTTCACACCCAGATAATAACCTTTCTGTTAATTCCTTTTCTCCTCTAATCTCATCTACCAGACTAAACTTCCTAAACCATCATTCTCATTATCCATGTGGTTCCCTTGTTGGAAAAAGGAAACAGAATACAACCAAAAACACCTTCTGTTGTTCCCAGGATTTAGTCAAATTCAAAACCTGGAACTTATTATCCTATTCACCAGCCTTATTCCTTCCATGGCTCTAGCTGAGTCTTCCATCCAACAAGGTTGTTCTTGCCATAATCTGTTAAACATAGCATGCTGCATCTCACTTCTTTTCCTTGCTCATTCACCCTCTCCCCACCTAAGGTGGAGTGTCTTTCCCTTTTGGGCAGGCAGTTAACGTGAATAAGGGATGGCAAATACAGGAATGGAAGCTATAACTCTTCCCTCCTGTGCCCATGGCAAATTTAATAATTAATAACAACTCTTTCTTTTGGACCTTAGTCTCTACCTCAGAATCTTTCCCAACACTGGGCTTTAGGAAGTTACTGCTAACAAAACTATTAGAGTTGACACACAAAATAAAACTGAAAAAAAAAATAATAATAATGGGATTCCCAGCCATAGAGATCAATTTATCATTGTATTCTCTGCATGAATTTAGACTTTAAACCTCTATGAACTTCAGATTCTTTACCTCTGAAATGGAAATAATGCTCGTCTCAGCAGTTTGTTGCAAAGGTCAAATGAGTTTACACACATAAAGGCTCACCAAAGAAGTACAGAGTAGATGACTAGCAGATAATCATCTCTTCTCTTTTCTTCCTCCTCCCCTTGTTCTCTACATATCTAAATGCATCCTTTTCCAGCCCTCCTTAGCCAGGCCAGCCTCCTCTCTCACTCTTTCAACCATTTGTGTTTTCATCCTAGACACTCAATCTAGTTGTGTTGTACAACTGTGTTGACTTAACTCTCCTTAGGCCCTTAGACTTCTCATCTCCATTCACACTCCCCTCCACAACCCTGGTCAGTTCCTGACGTAGCCCTGTTTAATACCTCAACATGGTTCATTCACATCTGTTCTAAAAGTCTGCTCTAACCACAAACATCTGTTGTTCTGCCTCTGAGCCTTGACTTTCCAAGTCTATTTCCCACTCTCATGAAACTGAATCCCTCTAATCCTCCTGATTTTTTTAGTCCATTAACCTTTTCTGGTCTGTCTTTGCTTTCCTAACAAGCCTAGGCCTCCTGGATGGTCACCCAGTGAAACACTAACCACAACCTTAGAATACTCAACTCTTGCATCTTCTGCCATTCCTTCCATGCCAAGCCCTGCCCAGACAACTGTGGGCCCTCCTTGCCTCCTAGTCATGTTTTGCCGGGCATTAAACTCAGTGATTTGAGACCTGGGGCCTCTGCATTTTTCATAGAACCGTGTACAACCATTCTCTACTTATTAGTTCTGTCCTTATGCACTAATCTGAAAGTGGTATAAAAATTACCTGGGGGCATGTTTATAGCAGCACTATCAACAATAGCCAAAGCATGGAAAGAGCCCAAATGTCCATCGATGGATGAATGGATAAAGAAGATATGGTATATATATATACAATGGAGTATTACTTAGCAATCAAAAAGAATGAAATCTTGCCATTTGCAACTACGTGGATGGAACTGGAGGGTATTATGCTAAGTGAAATTAGTCAGTCAGAGAAAGACAAAAATCATATGACTTCACTCATATGAGGACTTTAAGAGACAAAACAGATGAACATAAGGGAAGGGAAACAAAAATAATATAAAAACAGGGAGGGGACAAAACAAAAGAGACTCATAAATATGGAGAACAAACTGAGAGCTGCTGGAGGGGTTGTGGGAGGGGGGATGGGCTAAATGGGTAAGGGGCATTAAGGAATCTACTGAAATCATTGCTTCACTATATACTAACTAATTTGGATGTAAATTTTAAAAAATAAAAAATAAAGTTAAATAAAAAAAAATTACCTGGGGGCTATTTTAAAATGCAGACTCCTGGGGCTCCACTCTGATTATTCTAATTGAATCAGGCTAGTATAAAACCCTGGAATATGTATTCTAACAAGCACCTAAAGCAGGAGTGGGCAAATTACTGTCTTTACGCCAAATCTAGCTCACCATCTGTTTTTGTACTGTCCCTGAGCCAATAATGGTTTATTTGTAAATGGTTGAAAAAGGTCAAAAATGAAAAATATTTTATAACGTGAGAATATTCAAATTTCAGTGTCCATTAGTAGAGGATTTTTTAAAGGACTTTATTTTTTAGAGCAGTTTTAGGTTCATAGCAAAATTGAGAGAATGGTACAAAAATTCCCATATATTCCTTGCTCACATGTATGTATAGCTTCCCCCATTTTCAACTTCCCCCCTAGAATGCATTTGTTACAAGAGATGAATCTACACTAACGTGTTCTTATCACCCAAACTCCATACTTTACATTAGGGTTGACTCTTGATTTTTTACAGAATATGAGTTTGGACAAATGTGTAATGACCTGTATCCATCATTGTAATATCATATGGAATATTTTCACTGCCTAACGTTAATAAAGTTTTATTGGAACACAGCCATAGTCATTTGTTTACAACCATTATCTATGGTTGCTTTCATGATAAAACAGCTAATCTGAATAGCTGCAACAGAGACCACATGGCCCACAAAGTCTAAAATATTTACAATCTGGCACTTTACAGAAAAAGTTTGTTGATCCCTGACTTAAAAGATTCTGTTGTAGTATCAGAGACCTCAGTTTGAGGTATCCTTATATAACAAGGTTCACCGAAATTCCATGCTGCCTAAACTTCACTTCTGTTCTTCATGTTTTAGTGACACGCTTACTCCCTACAGTTAGTGTTTCAAGTATTCTTCACATTTCTCAATCCTTTTTCTACCTAGACCTCCTCACTCTCAGCAGATACCTCACCTCTCACTTAAGTAAGAACACACAGCCTATTTAATCAGTTACTTACCTCACTTCCTTTACTCTTATGTGAAACCAAAACTATTAAAAAAAAAAAAAACAAAAAACATAAAGCCTAGGAGTATCTTCAGTGTCTGGTGGACCTGTGTTTAAATCCCAGCTCTGTAGTTACTGGCTTGTGATTCCAGGTAAGGTCCCAACCTCTAGGTTTTATCATGTATAAATATGGCTGGCAAGCCATAGCTCAGAAGACTATTGTCGAAGTGATGTGAAACAGCTTGGGCCTGGCATAGAGCAGGCACTCAAGAAATACTTTCTTCATTCTGTCTGACTCCAAAACATGCTCAATTCTCCTCTTATCCCTGCCACAATTTCATATTAAGGTGTCCTCTCACCTTCCCTGAGGTGTTCTCTCACTTCCCTGAAACATTAAAAAAAAGAAATCCCACTTATGCCTTAACTGTCCCTCACTACTTGGTTTCTTTTGTTTTGTTCAACCTAGGAAAATAGCTGTTCCCATTTGGGAACAAATGGCTCCCAAGATTACCGATAATTATTAACTGCCAAAAACAGATGGTATTGTCTTGGTATTTGTTCTGCGTTATAGCAAATAACATTCTAACCACAAGAGATTAAACAACCACAAAGCAAATCTCTCCTTGACTGCAATAACAACTCACTCTGGTGGTTTCCTTCACTTTTCTGAGAACTTCTTTTCAGTTACCCTCACTGGCCTCTACCCTCTTCCCCATCCCTTTCTCTTGTCCTCTCTACTCTTCACCTCCCTCTACAGTTTACTTGCTAGGATCTTGGCTTCAACTACCAGTTGAAAATCTAAATTAGCTGCATCTAGCCCTAACACTCCTTAAACTTTTTCTTTAAATTTTTTACCTTTTTTCCAAACCATGGGCAAAATGTCTATCTACATTTCAAACTCAATCAAGGGAAAAACCAAAGTTCCCTTAAAATTAAGGCTGACTCCTGACTTCTCTATTTTGCCAAATGATGCCATCATTTCCTGAGACTTAAACTCATAGTCATCTTTTCCTTCTTAGTCTCCATTACCTTGACCCCAGGAGCTGCCTCGTGTTTATCTCTAAAAATGCCTCTCCTGCCTCTCTTGTCCTCAAGTCCTCACTTCCCAATCCACCTTTGATCCATAAAGTTCTGATTCTTCCCCCACTGCTTCAGTGAAATTGCTCCTGCTAACATCACTGACATCCTCTATGTTGCAAAACCCAACAGGCTCATTTCAGGTCTCCTTTTACTCTATTCCCTTGGTAACATTTGAAACTATAATTCTCTTTCTTTCTTAGAAGTTTACTCCCTTGATTTCTAGTTTCCTTCACACACATCCTATCTGTGTGATCTCTTATCATTAGGTATTTCCCTCTATTATACAAACTACTTACATCACATACTTGATTGGGAGCTCCCTGAGATTAGGGGTCCTATGTCTGCCTAATACATAGTAAGTACAAAGTAAGTATCTGTTAAATTAATGAGTGCATTAATTCGCTCTCTATTAATTCTATTCCTACTGTCACCACTCTGATTGAGCTTCTGGTTCCCTCTCACCTGGCCTATTATAGAGTTTCCTAACCAGTTTCCTCACTTTCAGTCTGCTCCAAACATTTCCAGGTATGATTGCCAAGTACATTTTCCTAATGTAGATCTCTGGATCATGTCTCTATATTATTCAAAACCTTCCAATTGCTCACAAAATTAAGCCAAATCCATGAACTTGGAATTCAATGCCACTGAAATAAAAGTCCAATGTTTCATGCATGGTCTTCTAAAGCTCTTGTATAATAATCTAACACTCAACATGGCCTTTCAAGTTCCTTGTGCTTTGGTGCCCAAACTCCTTCTGTTGCAATTTTTCATCCTTTAAGGTCTACTTTCTCCACAATACCTGACTCTTCACAATTCCTGATCCGATATGACTGAGTAACTTTTGATCTTCAATATTCTAATCCACATAGTTCATACTACTTTGATAAGCCATAAGATTTCTAGCCCGTTGCTATCATTAGCGATCGGCCTATTGAGTAAGCTAGTTTGCAAACTTCCTGACAGCAAGAGCCATGCATTCTTCATCTCATATTCCACTTCATAATGTATTTTCAATAAACATACAGTGAATTAATAGTTACTTAATATGTATGCCATATGTATTGAAATACTTTGCATTCAATTGTTTCCCATCTAAAAACTATTCCCCTTTAATTCCCAAGTTCTATTACAGCTTTGACCCTAGCCCGTCCTTTCCTTTTCCAGTGAAACCGCCTGAAAGGGTTATCACAAATGCAGTCTCTTCTCTCATACCTCCCACTCTCTTCTTAGCCCACAGTAGTCGAGCTTCCTGTCATCCCTCCACCCAACATGGTCTTGCAAAATCAATCACAATCTCTTTGTTGTGAAATACAGCATGCCCCTCTTAGTCTTTAACTTACTTCACATTTCTGTTGAAATATGATCTCAAGTTCCTATCTTGAGCCCAGAACTCACCTGAGTTCATATTAACATATCCAGGTCTGTACTAGACATCTTCACCTGACTGTCAAACCCGGTAGAGTGCTCAATAAATGTTTGCTTAATAAAGTATACCTCCCCAGCTTGCTCTTCTTGGTTTGATCAGTGTTTCTTAATCTAATTTATCTTATGCCCTCTGTTTAATAAACATGTAAAATGTTATGCTCCCCCAGTACCAAATACAATCTAACACAGCTGCCCCCTTTCCCCCAGAGGCTTTTTGGAGGCTGAAAATGACCAACCCTCTGCATGTTTCCATCAGACACCAGACAAAGATGGTTCTGAGGAGCATGCGTTTCTATTTAAACTATTAAAACAGTAGTATTTGCTTAGTTTTTCAAATATAAAATTATAATATTACATATGGTCGATAGGCTTTTTAAAATAATATGCAGTAACCTGGAGATCCTGACAAGCCCCTTGGGGACTCATCCCTCTCTTTCTACTGCTCATCCTCCAAGCTGACAATCCCAGTGCTAGAAGCTCCCTAAAGCAGAGTACAACTCTAAAATTGTGTGACTTTAGGTTATAAAATGTTTAAACGTATTTGACCCCTTATGCATAGTGGGCACTAAATAATAAACACTTTGAGCAAATTATGGAAAGGCATCAAAACACAAAGTATTTTAAAATTTAGTTTATACCTGGAATTTTCCCTTCCTCTTCCTCATCTTCTCTCCTCTACCCTACCTTCACACGTCTAACCCCAATCCTTTCCATTTCTTTTTTTCTCATTTTCATTGTGTTAATCACAGAGTGTGCTATCTGTATAAGAAGCTGAATTTTTTTTTTCTGGAGGCAAGAAAAATAATTTGTCTGTTTTGGAATTTTTATGAGGATATACAAGTGACCATCTCCTTGGCCATACCTAGCAGTCCAAAAAAGAAAAAAAAATCCAAATTACTCTGGGAAAGTCATCCAAGCAAGATTGAAAATGGTCTGCTAGATGCTTAGAGGGACTTACTTCCAGATCTGGCTTCCCAGCAGAAGCTGGAGGGGAAGCCTTAACTTTTCCTTGTACACACATCTTCATTTTACTATATCCTGAAAGATCCCACCTTTGAACTATTAGGATGTTAAAACACTCTGTTGGATGAAGCACTTTGCTCTTCCTTCAGTTTATTGAAAAAAAAAATTGAGGAGTTCCTGGGTGGCTCAGACAGTTAAGCGTCCGACTTCAGCTCAGGTCATGATCTCACAGTTTGGAGGTTGAGCCCCTGCGACGGGTTCTGCACTGACAGTGCCAAGCCCTGAGCCTACTTCAAGTTCTGTGCCTATCTATCTCTGTCTCTGTCTCTGCCTCTGTCTGTCTCTCTCTCTCTCAAAAATAAATAAACATTAAAAAAAATTTTAGACAGCTATGGCGTACTTTTTCATAGCACATTTTTGTTACTATAACCACGTCTTTTCATCCGCAATGATCTAGCACATATTTAAGAGAGTTTGCCCTTCCAACAAAAGAAATTATACATTATTAAATCTGTCCTTATAACTGTCTCAGGGAAAGAAAAATATTACCATCTTTCATTTTAGTTTCAGAGCACTTTATAAGGAGTCTGTGAACATCAAAAGGCATTTATTTTTATCCTTCAATTCACTCTTGAAAGACACACTCATTAGAGCTATGACAATATAGGCAATTTTGGATAGCTGGCAGATTGGACATCATTTCCTAAAAGAGATACAATGTCTGACAATCAAGTTCAAGGCTCCAAGAACCTTGTAACATCAACTCTTGAAGCCAAAAAGCGGAAGCAAAGACCTGAGTAACTTAAAAGAAAGTAACTACACAGAAAATATAGTAGTGTTCAGGTAAATGAATCTCTAAAAAATTTCTAAACCTGGGGCTCCAAAAGGTTTTGTAAAATGTTTCTCAATTTTCACTTCATGCCTCAAACTCCAAATTATATGTGTTGAGCCACTATAGATGATTCATGCATTTTTCTTTTCAAATTTTCTAAAAGGAGGACGCAGAGGTTGAACTGATAAAAGCCCTACTACCTAATCATGATTCAATGTATTTCCACAACTCTAAACCTTTGTGATGGTTTCCATTTTTCATTGTCTGTGGCCTCTTCCTGGGCATTAGCATTCTATTATTCTTTAAGTAATAATAAATTTATTATTATAAATAATATTATATTTAATATATTATTATATATAATACAATACAATATACAATACAATATGTTGTATTATATATTATGTATCATATGCATATAATAAATTATTATTATAATTTACATATTAGACAAACAAGGCCAAGTTTGTCTAGTATGTAAATTAAGAACATAGTTTCCAATTTCCATGTACAAAGGAATTTATGGGACACAACTGAAAAAAGGAGACTTGATTTCATTTTTAGCACTATATTACTAGGTAAGTTGTTTCTTTCTCCTTTATTGATTTTCTCATTCTTAACTTCACCTTTCCCTCCATCCTTAACTTTCTATTTAAAGCCCCACACAAGGAAGCATGTTATAAGTTTTGCTATGGCACCCTGGACTCATCAGCAGGGGTAGCTACAACCAAAAGCGTAATGAAATGTCTTTCACTAATGAAAAATGCGTAGTGGGATTTTTCAATTGCTACATAATCCTCACTACTATAAGTTGCCAGGAAGTCTTTTGGGGATGTATTAAGCATGGCATTGGGCTTAGATACGCAAGTTTAGTTTTAGGAGCTGGGGCAAAACCATATTGCTGCTGCATAATAGAGGTGTAAGTAATTTAAAGATAGAGAAAGGGGGATCCAGGAATAGAAGAAAACATGTAGGGAAGCTGGATGCAACATGGGGGAAGAAAGGTCAAAGAGAGAAATCCCCAGTGTTGGCAAACTAAGAAGGCACTTTGTAAACAAGAATGTTCACTAGGGATGTATGTTCATTCAAGTGGTTTGATGTGGGATATGCAAAGTAAACTCCGCACCCACCCTACTTCATCTCTCCTTCAGTAAAAAAATACTGTAAAATTTTACTGAGTAAAATCTATTGCTCATTCACTTTTCATGAAAGTGTACTCTACCAGAGAACCTCAATGAAAGCTGAGGTCTGTGGCTGTGGGTTGGCATTGGACAAAAACAGAAAGATGTTCTGTACATGTAAGAGACCGAGGGACAGCTGACATCTGTGTTGCCCAAGGAAAGCCCAGGGTATGACTTTGGATTTAATGCACATAGCCACATGCTTCCTGTGTATCTAGAGACCAGTTACTGAATCTCTCTGATCCTGCATTTTCACCACTGTAAAATGAGGGTAATGATAACAGACTTTGGGGTGGTTGTGAGGATTAGGGCTAATATGTATAAAATACTCACTATATGGAAGTTACCCTTTTGATGATTTTTTTTCCATTTTTGTTGTAGCTGCTAAAAAACCCTGGTCAAGTCTATGACTCAAAACAAATTAAAAAAAAAAAAACACACACCATAAAACAAAAGCAAAACCTTTGCAATGTATGGCCTCTGTATGTGTGTTATTTTTTTTCCTGAGTCAAACTGACATATTTTCTATATTCCTAATTGTTTAGTTGTCATCTATATCTATTGTATTGTATTACAACCTACATCAAAGCCCTTGTAAAAAGTGGTGTTACAGAGTTTTTCTGCCTCTTATGCTCCCAGTTTCCCCATACTGAATTTTAGGACATGATGGAAGTCTGTGAATTTTCTTCACTTCAGATGCTGGAGCTATTGCTTAAAGTTTCATAGAATTGCCTGACCAATAATTGGAATGACCTTGGCATTGATCAAAACCTGCCCTGTATTCTCTTGCCTTGTCCCCTTTGTCAGACAAATGTGGGTCCAATCTGGGATTAGCAGTGGAGCATGTCTTGGAAACCTGGTTTTATCTTCTTTGTCATTATGTCATCGCCATCTTAGCTGACTGGACCCAACCATCATATTCCTGCCAAAATATCTGCCCATCCATAGGAGGCAAGAAAAAAACCAAGCAAGGGACAGATAACATTCCCATTTGACACCTAAGGGAAACGAGGCCCAAAGATGTCAGTGATCAGCCCACAGCCTTCATCAACACAAAACTGTAATTAAAACCAGGCCAAGCACTTTCCTGCATCCCGAACACTAGAGAATGTGACCTCTTAACACACGCTGCTTAGTCAAGCAGTCTATAGCTTGTCAGTACATCAAAGCATGGGCAGATTTACTTGATCCTGCTAAAGATTATAAAAGAACAATTTGCAGATAATAGCTTCTACTGGCAGAGCTTATGCAGGGGGCAGGGCTCCTCTCCTACCCTGGAAGGACTGGGGCTGCACAGGCCTCAGGTCCACTTTTGGGTTCTGTGGCTCATCCATGAAAACACTGAAACCTCAGTACATTCAGTGTCATAAAAAGGTAGTGCCTGGTTCCTAACACAAATCCCAAGGAACTTTTAATTTTACATAAAGGAAAACAAAACTTTAAAATCACTATCAGATGCTTCAGAGTCCTAACAAGTGTGTCCCTTTTTTCTTTTCTTTCTTTCCTCTGATAACTTCTTAAGACACCACAGAGATCCAGATTTCTAAACTTTCTAGGAGCGGTTTTTTTGTTTGTTCATTTTTGTTTTGGCTTAGCAAAGAGTAAAGTGTGTAATATATCAGTTGCTGTATCTAGGAATATGAGGCCTGCAAACAAAAGATTTGAGAAGGCTCCCCATCCCCAGTGGTTAGATGGGAAATATCTAGCTCTGCAGTACCCCTAAATGCAGGTGCTTACAGAATAATGCTTATACCCATGTTGAGGGAGAAAGAAAACATTCACTGCTCCACTAACAAAAGCTTTGGAACAGTTAATCATCGATAAACTGAGCAAGAAGGAACTTTAGTTGATTTTCAGGCCTAATGATCTACTCCTTAACATGTCTTTACAGTCTTCACAACTATACCAAGACAAATATCTCTAGCTTTTACCCAAAGCACTTGAAGAAACACAAAGAGAAATTTGGCAAAATGCTTACAAGATTGACTAGACGTGAAACTAGTTAGCAAAAGATGAAGTATTACTGCCCAGGTACTAACTTGGATTAGCAATAAAACAACAATGACACTCCTAAATAATAAACCTTTTCTTTTAAAAGCTAAAAAAAAAAGCAACTATTTTAATTTAACAGCAAACTTAATTTACATAAAAGGGAATGAAATCAATATTATGAGAAAAAATTTGCATAACTGTATAATAAATTACATATCTTAAACAAAAGATCTCTATATTGTGCTTCTCTATCAATCTAAGATTTGATATATAAGGCAATAATTACAATGGCACTGTAAAGATAATCTAGAACATCATGTCCATGCAGATTCCGCAACAATCCAACTTGTTTTCACAGGAAGAAACCACACACACTTCGATCCATCAAGAAAGGCACCAATTAGTTTTACTCTTCTCCCTCCCACCCACCCCTCAGGTTTTAATCATCTGTTGTGTAGTAACTGTTGTAAATTATGGGTAACAACAACCTTGGAACTTCAATACCAATATAAACCAATACCCCACTGCCACCTTCTTGGCAGTTTGCCATGTGTGCTATTTTAAAGTTAGGCATTAGGAGGCAGCAAATGGCTCAAAACCACAGGCAAAGATAAATGTTGTAGGAAGTTGGAAAAGAGACCTAAAGCTGCAGAGGCAGAGAAAACGGACTTCATCTTTAACACAAACTTCCAGGAATTTAGATTTGTAATGAGAAACAGTTAGAAGGGAGAGGGGTTTGGCCCTGTAGAGAGCTTTGTGAAACTATTCCATTCCCCATTTCAGCATCTCAAAAAAAAAAAAAAAAAAAAAAAAATGCTGATGGTCACCTTAAGGGTTAAACAACATAGGTCTTGGTATCATTTAATCTTGTTTTGTTTCTTAGCTCTAGAAACAAAGGTCTCCTGGTTGCCTACGTGTAATTCTCAGGTCACACTTGCTTTGGCAATGCCCATGCTAAGGCATATGCTGTTCAAGCCATTGCAGAGACATTAGAACTGATTCTGCCCCATATTGCCTCATTCTGACTAAGGCATTTACATATTTAAAGCATGCAACATAGTTACTTAGAAATACCAATGCTGCATCTACATTTTAAAAAAAGAATAATGTGACATATACTCTAATGCAAAGAATTATGTCTTCAGATAACACATGTCTGTCTTATTTTTAGGAAGCTGAAAATGGACTTTTCATTTCCCTAAAGGAAGTAAATATCTCCAAATGAAGCATTGTTATTTTAGTTATAATGCTTGACTGAATTATAAGACGTATAGCTTAAACTGCCTTAAAAATTGCTTGATTGGCTTGTAATACCAAAACAACTCTTGCTTCTCTCTGGATATTTATTTTGAAGAAATAAGCTCATATAATTTATAGAAGAATTTTATTTCAAGCACAAATAGAAAGTCCTTAGAAAATATGACTGTTAGGAGTCAAAACTATAAATGTGTGAAGAAGATTGTGTTGTGCATGGAACAAGAAAACTTAACATCTCCAAGGATAGTTCCCTGCAATTTTTGCATTGTTTCTTAAATTGTTGTGCTAAGAATGCACACATTATGTGCCACAAAATACTTAGCTATCAGAATATACAGGATAGAGCATAGTGAAAAACACATTCAGTATTACGATAGCAATATTGTGAAAAACAGTTAAATCAAACCAAAAGTAATTTCTATCAAAAAATGCAAATGCTACACGAAACCTATTTTCCTGCTAGGCATGCGTGATGATTTCAAACCCTCCAAAAACCAAATTTCAGCTTCTATTACAACTGACTATTAATAGGAGTTGAAGAAAATATCACACATTACTTACTGTTTTTGAGGTTCCTATGCCATCCTTCTGAAGTCAAAGGGCTGAAGAAGAATCACTGCCATGAGGAAATCTAGCAGGCAAAAAGAGGGAAAATAGCAAGCATTAGTTGTCTGAAATATTAACATCTTCAGGTTTTCTTGAAGCACTTCCCAAAAGATCCCAAAGCAAAGAAGAAAAAGGAAAAGTTGGAGAAAAACATCACACACATCCCAAGCCGACTTTCTCCACAAACCCATGCAGCTCCAAACTTTAAAGTAAAGGCTCAAATTGTTGAGCATCCTGATTGAGCAAATATCCGACTTCGGTATCACTGGTTACGTACACAATTTCAGTAAGACGAATGCATCTCCAAAATTATGGTTACTTTAATGTATTATCCAGATTTTCCCCCTGTTTCTCTCCCTTTCTCCCTTTTCCATTCACATTTTTCTTCCTACAAAATGCACATAGGTCTGTTCTTCCTTGTACCCCAGTCAGGCCTGGCTTTGAAATGCATTTCAATCTCTCAACACAGACTGCTTTCATTGCATTTAGAGTCCCACTAAGGCCCAGCTTTAAAAGCTACTGATTCTTTTTTTCTTTAGCCTTCCTCACAAAGGAAGGGTATTTTGTAAATTACCAGCTCGTTCAGATCAACAAAAGGTACTTTCATAGAAAGCCCCATTTGATTTTGCTCAAATTTGATTACAAGGATGGAGAAAAGGAAAGGAAGTCAAAAAGAAAAACCCCAGATGGCTTTTTCATTCATCTCAGTGAATGAGCTTTATCTGTGCCTTTTGAAACTGTAGCAGTGGAAAAGCATTTCTGTTGGCTTAAAAAACTTGACAAAAATTATTGGTTTGCCATTTCTCATGTAACAGCCATTGGGAACTGGATGAAAAGACTTTTTCATGGGATCGCCTGCTTGGATCAAAATAATGGAGATTAGGTATTTCATTATAAATTACAGTGGGAGATAGAGCAGGCTGTCATATTAATAGCAACCTGCTCATGGCCTTCAATGGTAGCTATTCTCCTAGACAAAGGACCAAGGGGGTTGTCTATTGAACTTGTACTTTAGGCCTGATCAATTTTCTATCATCAAGGCAAAAGGTGAGATGACTAACAAAGGAATTCACACATGAGTGACCTCATAAGCCTACAGATAAAACAGCTTAAAGAAGCAAAATACATCCTGAAATTATGGATGATAAACTATATAAAGAAGAAGAAGACAGAGTATGAGAGCGGGAAAGGAAAGAGCAATGGTCTATAATTCTCCTCTCTCTTCTTGGCCAAATGGACACATTAAAAGCTACTTGTTTTCAGCTGCAGATAATTGCAGTGTTTGGTTTGCAGTGGTCGGCTTTAAATCCTTCAGCCCATTTTTTTTTTCCCTCAGCACAGCTCCAGTCATTTCACTCGCTATTAACAACGGCATTGTGTTCAAGACAAAGCTTCCACCAAGAGTCACACTTGAAAATAAAAACTAAAAAGAATCACAAGCAACACAGGCTTCAAGATATTACACAGTAGAATGTGCGTTCGTTATTTGCTTCAGGTTACCAGCCTCTCGCCTGCCTCTCCTGCACTTTCTTGGAACCTAAAGCATTTCAAAGACTAAGCTATACCTGAAACTAAAAGACACCAAATCTTAACGAAGCATAATGAAACATGTGATTCAATGAAGATTCTTTCAGAAGAGAGTGATGATAAAATACTAATCCAAAGGACCGTCTGTGCAGGACAGGTGATTAATTTTCATCCAATCGCAAGGAATAATTTAGATTCCAAATTGAAGTTGGCCAAATCACTGTAGAAACTGCTAAAATTTTCTTCTCTGTTACATTTCCATGGAATTTTCTTTAACCTTCCTTTAAAAAAAAATAATTGGGATTTCTGCCCTCTAGCCTTATTGTTCCTTGAATTCAGGATGGTAATAGAGAATTTATGTTCCAGAGATAAAACCCAGGCTACCAAAGTTTGCTATTACCCGGAGATATGGATACAGTGTAAGACTTTCTGCATACTACATAAAGCTAATGCAAAGTAAAAAAAAAACATGTGAGCAGGATACAGTTTTACTGGCTGCATTTTTTAAAGCCAAAGAGTAGTATAAGATTATTAATGTAAAAGGACTTCCAACTGCCTAAAAGCTTGAGAAAATACCATAAATATCACCCATGACAGCAGTTGTCAAAATAAGGCTATCTCTGAAATGTACTCTTGACAGGAGTAATGATCCCCAGGTCTTGGGCACAAGCAGTCTTAGTACACACTCACGTATTTAGTAGTGATGACATAAGGAATCTGGTCATTTACATGTAGTTCAATAAAACAGGATATAATATAATCTGAGGTATATATACAAATGACTCTACATTTGCATAAAATTGTACTTACCTTGTTTTTTAGAAGAACCCTGCTTCCCTCAACTCTTTTAACTATTCAGAGAGACCCCAAATTCAAAGTTATTGAAGAGAAATTAAACAACATTGGTGGAAGCCAGTGTAAAGAAATCTCTTCCCACTATTGGTGTAAATGTGGATGGGTATCAATTTTCCAGAGGGTAACTGGACAGCATTCTTAAAAAGTTTGAAAGCGGAGCACCTGGGTGGCTCAGTAGGTTGAGCGTCCTACTCTTGATTTCAGCTCAGGTCATGATCCCAGGGTCATGGGATCGAGCCCCGTGTTGGGCTCCATGCTCTGCTTCAGATTCTCTCTCCCTCTCCCCTTCTACCCCTCTCCCCAGCTTGTGGTCTCTCTCTCTCTTAAAAAAAAAAATTGAAAGCCTTCATAACTCTTGACCTAGTTATTCCACCTCTAGGAATCTTCCCAGTAGAAACTATCAAAAATGCAGATAAAGATTTTTTTTTCCATGAAGACACTTATACAGTGAGTCAGACAGTAATAGGATAGTGACTAGGACTACAAGTTCTAGAGCGAGTAGCTGAGTTCCAATTACAACCTGACCAACTTCCAGTTACAACCTTGTAACGTTGTAATTAACCTCCCTGTCTCAGTTTTCTCACCTGTGAAATGTGGATCTCAAAGGTGTGTTATGAGAATTAAATGAGTTAATATATGCAGAGCATTTAAAAAGTGACTAACACATACTAAGTACTGAATAAGTATTAGGTGTTATCTGGAAACAAATAATTAAGGTAACAAATCTGTAAAATTGTTAACTAAATTGTGATAAATACAATAGAACGCAATATGCCCATTCGAGATCATGTTTCTTAATAACATGCAAAAACACTCATACTAAGTAAAAAACTCAGTATTCAAAAACCTCTATGTGATATCAAATATACCCATGCAATATTTATGTGCGTTAAAAGTGGTAATAGTATTTATCCTCAAATAATGTAGAACTAGGAGGAGCCCCAAAGAGCATGCAGCATTTATTTAATACAGGTAGGCTAGGCTATGGGGAAAGTCAGAATCTATACCAAAGTTCATCTTCGTGCTCAACCCTAAGATCTAGAAATGAGATGTGCTTCAACAACCGGGAAGTAAGCTTACACTCTAAAATGAAAAAAGTAAAATCTAAGTATAATAGATTCACAAAATTCCCACCCAAAGACGCTGTCAGTATGTGGGTTACCAAGGGCATTTGATGACAGGGAATGCAGCAAAATGACTCAGGGATAAACTTGGGAAGATACACACATGCCAACATATACAGGATGTGTGTAACGCAAACAGCTTTGATTCAGTTGGGGGCAAAGGACAAGGTCAAGGAATCATAAACATAAAAAGTTTCAACAACAGGGCCAGAGGAGTGGCCTAATCAATTGCAGTGGCTGCTAAACATAGAGACTGTAGGGTGCAGCCAAGTTAAGGACTCACTATGGGAATGCGTAGAAAAGGGAGTAAAGCATTTGTTGGTTTCCCTCCTCCTAGCCATAGGAAGCTAGAACCTGAAGACAGAAAGGGAGGTGTATGGAAGAGTAGAATCCCTACTCCTTGCTGAGCCTTTAGTCAAGCCTGAATTAGGGGATGGGGAAAGGATAGGGAAATGGGGAAGCCTAGTATTTATTTGAGCTGTGCTAGTCTTTAGTAACAAAAAGTGACTGGAAAATTACCAGAATCTCCCAAGATATTATTAAGAGGCAGGAATGTGACAGAGCATAGTTGAAGGTGAAGAAAACAAAACCAAATTCAGATTACTCAGTACATGACTTACACGTATATTATGCCTTTGTTGCAAAAAAAAAAAAAAAAAAAAAAGTGTCAAAGCTAAGGGCTAGGCTTTTCAAGAAATTTCAATTAATAAGAAGCAATGTTCAAAAATACAAAAATGCCATATGATCCAACAATTCCACTTCTGGACATATATCCAAAAAGAACTGAAAGCAGGGACTCAGACAAATACTTGTCCATTCACATTTAGACCAACATTATTCACAGTGGCCAAAAAGTAGAAGCAACTCAAGTGTCCATAGACAGATGAATGGACAAACAAATTTTGGTATATTCAATGGAATATTATCCAGTCTTAAAAAGGAAATTCTCATACATGCTACAACATGGATGAATCTTGAAGATATGCTTAGTGAAATAAGCCAGACACAAAAGGACAAATATTGTATGATTCCACTTATACAAAGTACTTAGAGTAGTCAGACTCACAGAGACAAAGAGTAGAATGGTGGTTGCCAGAAGCTGGGGTAGAGGAAGAATTTGGAGTTATTGTTTAATGGGTACAGACTGTCAGTTTTGCAAAATAAAATGAGTTCTGAATATGAACAGTGGTGATAATTGCACAACAAAGTGAACGTACTTAAAACCACTGAACTGTACACATTAAAATGGTAAATTTGTGTTATGTATATTTTACCACAATTAAAAAAATAATATGGGTAAATAAATAAGAATATTAAAATGTTGCTTCCTGAACTCAACTCTTTTATCTTACTATCATCCAATGGCAAGGAGAGGAGAGAGAAAAGGAAAGGGAGGGGACAAGGGAGGGAGACACAGTGAAAGAGAGAGAAACAGAGAGACAGGGAGAGAGGGGAAAAGGGAAGGCCTGCTATACGCAGTTGTGCAATCTGTAGACTTCATCCAGAAGCCATGAGGGGAAAAAGAAGGTAAAATCCAGCTGGAAGTTATGGTGACCAAGTGGTATGTCCAGGGACTAGAGTTCAACAGTTGGGAGAAAGGGCACAATTTTGTAACTTACACACCCAGAAAGAACATCTTTTATTAATCTGAAGAATGACACTGCATGTGTTGAAGCCTTGGAAGGGAGCCAGACTGGTATGTGGACAGATTAAGAATAATCATTTAGATTGAGTGGCAGAGTTCGTTATGTGCTCTTTTTTTAAGTGTTATTTTTTATTTATTTTTGAGAAAGAGCATGCGAGTGGGGGTGGGCGGGGGTGTGCAGAGAGAGAGGGAGAGAAAGAGAATCCCAAGCAGGCTCCACACTGTCAGTGCAGAGCCTGATGGAGCCTGACTCGGGGCTCAAACTCATGAACCATAAGATCATGACCTCAGCCAAAATCAAGAGTCAGATGCTTAACCAACTGAGCCCCGGTGACGTGCTCTTTATAAATGAATTGGCCACCGATTCCCTGGGATAACCTTCTGCCTGGGACTTTCATCACTGTCCTCTTCACATGCTCTTCCTTGCCATCAATAAAACCAGCATTACATCATACACCAAAGCATATGATATGACGGGAGTAAAATAATATGTAATATATAATTTGGCTTCTCTAAATGAGACAACATAAATTAAGTCCAGGTCTAAAACACGTGCTCTTCACTTTTCAGAACTGTAGGGAACACTGTTCTTACAACCAATTCTCTAAGGATGGTATTTAAAATTTACATTCCAAACCCTGACTTTCCACCCAAACTAATGCCATACTTCAGGTAAAGCTACAGGACATTTTTAAGCATATCCAAAATATCTCTTTGCCCCATTGCATCAAAAATAGCTCCCTTTCCTAACTTCTCTGATTCTGTTCATGTGTGACTTAAAGTGCCCAGACACACAACATTGGCAATATATTTGAATCCTTCTTTTCTTTTGCACCTTACAGTCAATCACATGGGTCCATTTTCTCCTTGATATGTTACATCCAGACCTCCCAGGCCTTTCCTAAGGTCTTATATAGTTCTGAAAATGTAATCGTTTCTCAGGGCTCTTTATTTGATACTCTTGTCTTCTCTCTCTGTGGCCTCATTCAGGAAAAGCAGTGATTCCCTTGATTAACTCTCACTGTCTATCAACTTGCTCATTTATCTTTCTTGAAATTCTTCCTCTATGGCTTCTTGGACTCCAACCACTTACTTCCTTGATTCTCCAATCCCTTCCATTCCGTGTCCCTGACTCCACGACCTTCAATGAGGGACTCACCCTCATCTCTGAAAAACTCTTTGACTTAATCCTCTTCATACCACACATCCCTGGCCACTTCTCCCTCTTCAGGATCACCTATGATGTGTATGCTAATGACTCCCAGATCCACTCTCCAGCACTAGTCCTAAAGCTAGCTCAAATTCAAATTGTCTTCCACAACTCTGTAGGGAATGAGGGAGCAAGTGAGAGAGTGAGAGTGGGTGAGAAGGGGAAAGAGAAAGAGGGATAGGGAAAGAGAGAGAGGAGAGAGAGAGTGTGTGTGTAAGTCCAAACATGAATTCTTCCCTTTCTATAGTGGTAAAATGCAACACTCAGTTTCTCCAGCAACAAATGCCCATCCTTGTTGGTTCTTCTGTCTCAGCCTCTAATTAATTACCAAAACCTTTGAATTACATCTTACAAATTTCTCTACGGTTTCTCCCTTTCTTCTCAAACACAGTCCTATTACTCTAATTAGGATCTGAAGCAGCTCTGACTTATGCAACTATAGTAACCTTGAGACTAGGCCCCTCCCTCATCCTCCACCTGGCCATTACAATAATGTTCTTAAAGGAAACATCTACCCATGTCACTGCTCTAATTAAACCTTTAAAGGTACTCCATGCTGCAGAGCCTTGCTAACCAAAATGCATCACCCGGAACCTTGTTAGAAATAAAGAAAATGGGAAAACAAAAAAAGAAAGAAAGAAATGCAGAAATTGAGATCCTTACTCCAGGTCTACTGAATCAGATCTACATCTTAACAAGATCTCCAGGTGATTCAGATGTCCATTCACCTTTGAGAAACACTGGTCTAAAGAATAAGGTACTATTATAGCTTCACCCATAGGCCCTTCAAAAACTTCACAAACTGGTGCCCATATATCTTCCCAATTTCAACTTCAGCCCCTTTCCCTCCACACCACCTTCCCCTCCACATCACCTTTCCTGCGTTGGGGCCTTTGTACAAGCCATCCTTTGCCAAGAACACCCTTCCCTACTTCACCTGGCAATATCTGATTCATCTCTTAAGACTTAGCCAAAGTGTCACATCTTACAATGTATCAAGACCAGAAGTTTTATTTCAAGAGAATAAAAAAGAATAGGCAATGTTAGAATACAGTGTCTGTACTAAACATAAAGTATTTTTTTTTTAATTTTTTTTTCAACGTTTATTTATTTTTGGGACAGAGAGAGACAGAGCATGAACGGGGGAGGGGCAGAGAGAGAGGGAGACACAGAATCGGAAACAGGCTCCAGGCTCTGAGCCATCAGCCCAGAGCCCGACGCGGGGCTCGAACCCACGGACCGCGAGATCGTGACCTGGCTGAAGTCGGACGCTTAACCGACTGCGCCACCCAGGCGCCCCAAAGTATTTTTATGAAAAGAATTTTTTTCAATTTTATGTGTGTAGATGCATAGTGGTCATGATCTACAGTTCATTTCTTACTGCAGATAAAAAGCAAAATATGCCTTCTCTAAGTTCAGAGGTTTTGTCAGAAGGGCCTCAGAGTTTTGCCATGTGTGCATACCTCTTTATAAAACTGATTGGATTTTATAAAAGTATATTTTTGTATGTCTGTTTCCCCATCATACCATTGGTTCCTTCAGGGTAAGCTACAACTTTTCTATCTTTGAAAACCCAAATACTAGTACAATCAATGTTTTTTGGATGAATGAATGAGTGAATGAATGAATAACACTGTTAATGAAATAAGTCCACTATTGTTCAAGAAAAGATCAATAGTTTCTTATGTTGAGGCAGGGAGTAACAGAGAGACAAGAGTCACACCTTTGGGAGGTGGTCCAGGGTCCAAGAAAAGGCTGTGAGCTTCAGCTAAACTGACTCCAGTTTTGAGTCCCTATTTTGTCCCTTATGACTCTGAAACCTTGAACAACTTACCTACCCTCACAGAGTTTCAACTTTCTCCTCTGAAAAATGGTTATATTATATATTCAATTTTCCAGGTGAGATAATGTTACATGAAGTGCTAACCACATTCTCTAGAACATAGTGAGTACTCTGTAATTCTGTATTGGATCAGAATTAAATATGATAATATCTACCATACATCTGTTACATTGTAGGAATTCATGAATAGTAATGACTGTAGCTGGGCAATTTACTGGGGTTTTTAATATGGCAGAATAACCTACTGAAAATAATTAATAAAATAATCTCATTTTACGTAATAATTATAAATAATTATAAATGTTTGTATAAATTTATATAAATATTTATGTAAAGAATAAATAAAATAATTTCTTATTTTAACTAGGGAGAAAAAAGGGAACTCCCATCCCCAATAAGAGAGTATCTTACTTTATTTACTTTCTCTATAGCACATATAACTTTTAGCTATTATATAATCCTTACTTGTGTATTATGTTTATTATTTAGCATCTGTCTCCTCAGCCAGAATATAGGCTATGAAGGCACAAATTGTTTAGAGTAGGAACCAGTGAAAGAAGTAGAGATATATAACCTGCACTGGAGGAACCCCTAGAGGACTCTACAATCAGAGATGCAGATACATAGACATGGACATCGACTGTGATTCAAGTGTGGAGATAGATGCGGAGGTAGCTGTGGATGCAGATGCGGGTACAGATGCAGATGCATCTTCTCTCATGGAGAAGGGCAATAGATTTGGTCTATATAGCTCCTGAAGTCAAACTGAAATTAATGAACAAAAGCTACAGAGAAAAGTTTCATATCAACATTTTAAAAAGTTTCTAATATTAACATGGTCCAGACAAGGAACAAAATCATTCAGGGGTTGATCCCTAACACTTACAGTGTTCAGACAGAAACTGAACTGCTGTTTGGGTTGAAGGTTATAAAGAGAACACAAGTATTGTTTCAGTTTATCTAGATGTGTGTCAAGAAATACAAAGGGTCTACCTGCAAAAAAAGTTAGTCTGCCACAGTTTCATGAATGGTTGTTAAATAAGAAATGCCCTTTTTCGTTCTTTTATCTCTGTGGTAAGGATCTCACTGATGTCTTCTATTCTTTTCTCAAGTCCAGTGAGTATCCTTATGATTGCGGCTTTAAATTCCCCATCAGGCATGTTACTTACATCTATTTCGCTTAGATCTCTGGCTGTATGAAGTGCCGAATCACTACATTGTACACCTGAAACTTGTATTACACTGTATGTTAACTGGAACTTAAATAAAACAAACAAAAAAAAAGTCTACTAAGATGAAGATTCCTTAAAAAATTAAAAATAGAAATCCATACGATCCAGTAAATTCCACTACTGAGTATTAATCCAAAGAAAACAAAAACACTGATTTGAAAATATATATGCACCCTTATGTTTATCACAGCATTATTTACAATTGCCAAGATACAAAAGCAACTTGTGTCCAATTGATAGATTAATAGATAGAGATGTGGAATGGAATATTACTCATCCCATCACCATCTGCAACAACATGGATGGACCTAGAGGGTATTATGCTAAGCAAAATAAGTCAGACAGAGAAAGAAAAATACCATATGATTTCACCTATATGTGTAATCTAAAAAAGCAAAACAAATGAACAAACAAACCAATGACCCAAAAGAGAAGCAAGACTCATTAAATACAGAGAATAAACTGGTGGTTGCCTGAGGGGAAGAGATGGGAGGGTGAGTGAAATAGGTGAAGGGGATTAAGAGGTACAAACATCCAGTTATAAAATAAAAGTCACATGATTTCAGCTCAGGTCATGATCCCAGGGTTGTGGATGGAGCCCTGCGACAGGCTCCACACAGTGTGTGGAGCTTAAGATTCTGCTTAAGGTTATCTCTCTCCCTCTGCCACTCTCACCTGCTCACACATGCTCACTCTCTCTCTGTCTCTCTCTAAAGTAAAAATAGATGAATGAATAAAAATAAAAGTCACAGGGATGGGAGTGCCTGGGTAGATCAATTGATTAAGCAATCAATTCTTGGTTTTGGCTCAGGTCATGATCTCATGTTTCATCAGTTTGAGCCCTGTGTCAGGCTCTGCGCTGATAGCATGGAGCCTGCTTGGGATTTTCTCTCTCCCTCTCTCTCTTCCCCTCCCCCACTCATGTGCACGTGCACTCGTGCACTCCCTCTCTCTCTCTCTCTGTCTCTCTCAAAATAAATAAATAAACATTTTTTTTAATCATGAGGATACACAAATGAACTACTGGGACCTCATCAAAATAAAAAGCTTCTGCACAGCAAAGGAAACAATCAGCAAAACTAAAAGGCAACCAATGGAATGGGAGAAGATATTTGCAAACCACATATCAGATAAAGGGTTAGTATCCAAAATCTATAAAGAACTTACCAAACTCAACACCCAAAAAACAAATAATCCAGTGAAGAAATGGACAAAAGACATGAATAGGCATTTCTCCAAAGAACATATCCAGATGGCCAACCAACACCTGAAAAAATGCTCCACATCACTCATCATCAGGGAAATACAAATCAAAACCACAATGAGACACCACCTTACACCTGTTAGAATGGCTAACATTAACAACCCAGGCAACAAAAGATGTTCGCGAGGATACGGGAAAAGAGAATCTCTTTTGCATTGTTGGTGGGGATGCAAGCTGGTGCAGCCACTCTGGAAAACAGTATGGAGGTTCCTCAAAAAACTGAAAATAGAACTACCCTATGACCCAGCAGTTGCACTACTAGGTATTTATCCAAGAGATACAGGTGTGCTGTTTTGAAGAGACACATGAACCCCATGTTTATAGCAGTGTTATCAACAATAGCCAAAGTATGGAAAAAGCCCAAATGTCCATCGAAGGATGAATGGATAAAGAAGATGTGGTATATATATATATATATATATATATATATATATATATATATACACAATGGAGTATTACTCAGCAGTCAAAAATAATGAAATCTTGACATTTGCAACTACATGGATGGAACTAGAGGGTATTATGCTAAGCAAAATTAGTCAAGAGAAAGACAAATATCATATGCCTTCATTCATATGAGGACTTTAAGACACAGAACAGATGAACATAAGGAAAGGGAAGCAAAAGTAATATAAAAACAGGGAGGGGGAGAAAACATAGGAGACTCTTTTTTTTTTTTTTTTTTTTTTTAAATTTTTTTTTTTTTTTCAACGTTTATTTATTTTTGGGACAGAGAGAGACAGAGCATGAACGGGCGAGGGGCAGAGAGAGAGGGAGACACAGAATCGGAAACAGGCTCCAGGCTCTGAGCCATCAGCCCAGAGCCCGACGCGGGGCTCGAACTCACGGACCGTGAGATCGTGACCTGGTTGAAGTCGGACGCTTAACCGACTGCGCCACCCAGGCGCCCCAGGAGACTCTTAAATATGGAGAACAAACAGAGGGTTACTGGAGGGGGTGTGAGAGGGGGGATGGGCTAAATGGGTAAGGGGCACTAAGGAATCTACTCCTGAAATCATTGTTTCACTATATGCTAACTAATTTGGATATAAATTAAAAAAATAAAATTAAAAAAATCATGGGGATAATGAGGCACCTGGGTGGCTCAGTCAGTTAAGCATCTGACTCAGTTTTGGCTCAGGTCATGATTTCTTGGATTCATAAGTTCAGGCCTTGTGTTGGGCTCTGTGCTGACAGCACAGAGCCTGCTTGCAGTTCTCTCTCTCCTTCTCTCTCTGTCCCTCCTCCTCTCTCAAAATAAATAAATAAAACTTAAAAAAAAATCATGGGATAAAAAATAGAGCATAAGGAATATAGTCAATAAGATTGTAATAACATTGTATGGTGACATGGTTAACTACACTTACCGTGGTGAACATAGTATAATGTGTAAAATTGTCAAATCACTATGCTGTACACCTGAAACTATCAAAACATTGTATGTCAACTATACTTCAATTAAAAAATGTTTAGATAAAAAAAGATAAATGCCTACTAATGGTAATAACAGAATAATAAGCAAGCTTATAGATGCTCTGCAGTTCTGCTCAGCTTCAGTTCTTAAGCAAATTTACTTAATGTTGTATGCCTTGAACACATTTAAATATTAAGATGTTAGAAAAATATAAAGCTCCATTACTGGTACTCCATTAATAACAAATTGAAGTAATTTCAATATTTCTATCATCTAAAAATGATCTTGTCAAGAAAATAATATAAATAAAATTGAAATGGATGTGCTCAATCCACCAGGGAATAAAAATTTCAACAATTGAAGAAACATTATAAATTATAAATATAAAATTATAAATACTTGCTATGCTCATTAAAATCACCTTATCAACCATTAAAGTAGGTCCTAAAGGATCTCTACTTGGTAGCATTTTCTTAGTCTAGTTTGGGATGCTTTGTGAATTTCAAAGTAATAAAACTTATTTCCTTGAAAATGTTACATAACTCAAACTATTTAAGTTAATTTTGCAATCAGTCTGATTTAACAAACTGTCCCAATCAAAATTCAAAACACTTCTATTTACATTAATGGCTAATAGTGATACCAATCAAGGCAGAGTTATTTAAACAATGAAACAACTTTGGTATCAGAGCAAAATCAAATTGATTTGGAAACACAGATAGCTATATGTTATGATAGCTGTATATACTAATGCTACCTGCATACATCTTAGATAAATAGTATTTACTAACAAGAATCACAAGTTGTCAGTACGTGCATGATCTAGCGTCTGCCCATCCCTACAATACCATCTCCCAAAGCTCTTTCCCTTGCCCACTTGCCTCTTGACACCCTGGTAATTTTTTTCTTCTTATAATACATAAATTTATGCTAGAGCCTCTGCCTAGAATGTTCTTTCTGCAGCTCTTCTCATGTCAAACTCATTCTTATCCTACCAATTTCTGTTTTGATGTCCACACCTCAGAAAACATTTCCTGGATATCCCAGCACCCATCCTGCCCTATGTAACCTTGCTGCTCTCCATCTCCCTCTCAGAATTTTTTTTTTTTTTTAATGTTTATTTATTTTTGAGAGAGGGAGACAGAGGGCGAGCAGGGGAGGGGCAGAGAGAGAGGGAAGCACAGAATCCAAAATAGGCTCCAGCCTCCAATCTGTCAGCACAGAGCCCAACATGGGACTCAAACCCATGAGCCGTGAAATCATGACCTGAGCGAAAGTTGGATGCTTAACCGACTGAGCCACCCAGAAGCCCCAACCTTCTCAGAATCTTGTTTGTGGCCTTTATGGTGCCTGTCTCAAATTACTATTTACTATAGCTTATTTTTTTTATTCTGTATTCACTCTATTGTAAACTCCATGGGGAAGGAACCATGTGTGTCTCATTCATTCCTATGTCCCTAAAACTCAACACAGGATTGAATACTCAGTAGAAATTCAGTATATCTACACTGAATGAATGAAGAAATGAATGAATATAACAAAACCATATTCATTCCTCAATTTCAAAGGTGGTTGACCACACACACACACACACACACACACACACACACACACAGAAATCTTACCTGAACCTCTATACTACAAAATGATGCTGAGAAAGTAAAATAGTATTTAAATTAATTCAACTAAATTATTGCTTCTGGCAGACAGTATCACTCATAAAAAATGAGACACACCTCAAACTGAAAGCATTTTATTAATTCTTCCTGGTCAAGTATAAATAGAAACATATGTCCCACCTAGGGTTTGCCACTTACAACAAGGGGAGCCAGGTTAAAGAGGTGGCAAGGCCAGGAGATGGCCCTACTCTGACAGAGACACAGATGCGACAGTGCAGTCCTCACACTAAATGCTGACATTGATCTTGATGATGGTGATGATAATGACGATGATGACAACAATGATAGGAGCAGCATTTGTCAAGCATTTGCTATGTGCCAGATAGTGTTCTAAGTGCTTGGCATATACTAGATCCTTTAGTTCTTACAACAACCTTACAGCTATCCCCACTTCACATATGAGAACTTCCAAGGCTTCGTCAATTAGAGCAAGCACTTGAATTTACAAAATGTCACACAGTTAAGAAGAGTAAGAGCTGAGATTTAATCCTAGGTACTTTGATCCTATATGCCCACATTTGTCTCTATTAAAGAAAAACCAAAATATTCTGTTTGAATATACCACTAGACCAAACACTCATAGTCACGCAAAAAAAAACTTAAACTGTCCTGACTTACCTGAAATGCTCTGACCTGAAACAAACTTAAGCTTTCTTCATGTCTTTATGGCATGACCTTACAGCTTCCTAGACAATCAGCTATAAACAAGTTCATTATGCAATGAAAAGGAGTGAGTTTTTAGTAACCAATCACAAGAGAAAACAATATACTTACTGTACTCACTGCAGTAACTACCGAAAGCCCAGCTCCAATCACTGTTAGCAGTCAGCTTCTCGCTCAATAAAATATTCATATCAAGCAAAGCTCTCTGAATTTTCTTTTGACATTTCTAAGTATGTAAAAATATTTTAAGACATACCAAGAAGAAAGTGTACCTTATATGGTAATAAGCATAAAATGATGAAACAGGACCTGCCAGGACTTTGCAGCCATGGGGGATGCTCACATTTCTTATTGGGGAAATCCACACTGGTTTAGCTCCAATAACAAGGTTATTCTTTTACCAAACGGATAAGAGTAACACTTTCCTGAGTATCCCAGAAGGACAGACAACACAGAAATAGACCAAAATAAAATATCAGATGGCCAGAACAAAAACTACTTAGATAAGAGAGAGGGGAAGGAGGTAAGAAGGTGAGAAAGAAGGAAAAGACATGCACTGTCATGTGAGTCAACAAATAGAGCAGGCAGCCACATTTTGCAAAACATCTTTAGAGAAAATTAAAGGCACCTTGGTAATACTACTTATAGAGATTTTGAATTCAGGGGTGCTTGGGTGGCTTAGTTGGTTAAGCATCTGACTTCACCTCAGGTCATGATCTCAGTTGTGAGTTTGAGGCCCACGTCAGTCTCTGTGCTGGCAGCTCAGAGCCTGGAGCCTGCTTCAGATTCTGTGTCTCCATCTCTGCTCCTGCCCTGCTCATGCCTCTGTCTCTGTCTCTCTTTCTCTCAAAAGTAAATAAACATTAAAAAAAAATAAAGATTTTAAATTCAGGGGAATTTGAGATAAATAGGAAGTACCAGGAAATAGTATTCTATTAGTTTTCTGTGCCTACTGTCACAAATGACCACAAATTTGGTGGCTCAAAACAATAGAAGTTTATTCACTGCAGTTCTGGAGGCCAGAAATCTGAAATCAGTATCACTGGACCTAAAACAAATTGTTGGCGTAACTGCATTCCCTCCAGAGATTCCAGTGGAGAATCCACTCCTTCCTTCTTCTAGTTTCTTGTGGCTGCCAGCACTTCTTGACTTGTGGTCACATCACTCTGATCATCTAAGGCCAGCATTGTGAACCTTGCTCTGTGTATATAAAACTTCTTCTGCCTCCCTTCTATAAGGATTGTTTTTCCTAATACTTTAAATTATTCTGGAAATTAAAGCCAGCATAATTACTCTGTAGTTTAATTCATAAAAAGTTTTTTAAATTAATTCTATTAATTGTATCTAATTTTATTCCATAACCTGTGTTCAATCAATCTTGAAAAAAGAATCTTTCCTGTCTTTATTGAATTCTAGGCTGAAGTGCCAATTCAAATACACTTATGTAGGAGAAGAAAGAGAGGGCTTCTCTTTTCTACTTTATTAGAATCCCAGGAAAAATGCTCTCATAGGCCAAAATAAGCAAGAAAGACAGCTTTTTCTGATTGGAGCAGGGAAGAAGAATCTTCAATCTACTACCAAAAGAAGAAAGGAAGGTGTGCTGAGCAGATAAAAACCACAGAAGTCCAGTGCACTCTATGCCAGACCACACACACCTATTATAATACACCCATCCCACATATACACATACTCACAACAGAAAAGTACTCACTCCTCCCACAAGCACAACAATCCAAAGCTGCGTCTTCTTTCTGCATCTAGCCAGAAGTTCAAAATCTGAAGGTAATATAAGTTTCCTTCTTTAAATCCAGGCATGTCTCCTCTTGACCTTGCACTCTTTAGCTCAATGTCTAGCCCAGTGGTTAAAAGCATCAGACTGCCTCAGCTGAAATCATGGCTCCACCTCTTAACAGTGTGTGATTTAGGACAAGTAACCCAACTTCTCTGTGTCTTAGTCTACTCATTTATAAAATGAAAATACTGGTAGTATCTACTTCATAGAGTTGTTTTAAGCATTTAATCAGAGAAAATTTATGAAACACAAAAAGTAAGCATTCAATAAGTGTTAGGTGCTGTGGTTGTTATCATTTTAGATGATACAGATACAACATTAAACAAAACAGCAACTCCATAGAACTCCTCAGGGAACTCAAATTCTAGCAGGAGAAATAGAAAAATTAGACAATTAAACAAACAAATTAAGACCCTCTTAATTTCTGACTTAGCTTTTCAAACTCAGAATGAAGCCTTTATCTCTTTTTTCACTTACCTGCCTATTGTTGAACATTTAAATTGAGGTGAAGCTCTTTATAGTGATGTGAAGGTTGTGCAAAATAAATCAAGTAAAAAGAGTAGGCAGAACAGTATATACTGTATGGTAAAAGCCCTGATTATAGTAAATACACATACACATTATAAATACCTTTGTTTCTGCATTAAAATGGCAGAAAGGATATACAAACTGCTAATAATTACTGGTAAGTTAGAGAGTTGGCAAAGATTTTTTTTTACTTTACTAAGTAAACATGTAATACTATTTTAATGAAAAAATGTTTATAAAATTTTAATCTAAAAGATTCTGATGGTTAGGATTGAGGAAAAACAATCAAAATCTATTTAATCGTGCATACTATTATAGCCCTTTGTAAGAATTAAGCTTGTTTCTTTCATGTATGTATGTTAAAACTAAATCTTCAAAGTTTACTGAGCACCCTTCCTCCTAAACCCTTATTATCTTTTTTACACAATAATAGCAACATACTGTCTTTGATTTAAAAGACAATTGTTTGGGGTGCCTGGGTGGCTCAGTCAATTACGCATCCAACTTCTGCTCAGGTCATGATCTCACAGGTTGTGGGTTTGAGCCCCGCATCGGGCTCTGTGCTGACAGCTCAGAGCCTGGAGCCTGTTTTGGATTCTGTGTCTCCCTCTCTCTCTGCTCCTCCCCCACTTGCAGTCTGCCTTTCTCCCTCTCAAAAATAAATATTAAAAAAATTGTTATATAAATGTTCAACATGATACACCAATAAGAGAAAGGATTTAAAAAAAAAACAAGATTATTTCAGTAGATGCAGAAAAAGCATTTGACAAAGTACAATATCCATTCATGATTTAAAAAAACCCTCAACAATGTAGGTTTAAAAGGAACATACCTCAACATTATAAAGGCCATATATAAAAAACCCACAGTGAACATCATGCTCAATGGCAAAACACTGAGAGCATTTCTCCTAAGATCAGGAACAAGACAAGGATGTTCCTTGTCACCACTTTTATTGAAAATAGTTCTGGAAGTCCTAGCCATAGTAATCAGAACAAAAAAAGAAATAAATGGTAAGTAAGAAGTAAAATTTTCACTATTTGAAGATGACATGATACTATATATAGAAAACCCTAAAGACTCTACCAAAACACGACTAGAAATGATAAATGAATTCAGTAAGGACATAGGATACAAAATCCATGTACAGTTGTATTTCTATACAATAACAGCGAAACAGCATAAAGGGAAAGCAAGAAAACAATCCCATTTACAATCAAACCAAAAATAATAAAATACTTAGGAATAAACTTAACCTAGGAGATGAAACACCTGTGTTCTGAAAACTATAAAACACTGATGAAAGAAATTGAAGATGACACAAATAAATGGAAAGGTATTTCATGCTCATGAACTGGAAAAACAAATATTGTTAAAATGTCTATACTACCCAAAGTAATCTCCAGACTTAATGCAATCCTTATGAAAATACCAACACATTTTTCACAGAACTAGAACAAATAATCTTAACTTATTATGGAACCACAAAAAATCCCAAATAGCCAAAGCAGTCTCAAAAAAAAGGGACAAAACTAGAGGTATCAAGTCACAGATTTTAAGATATACTACAAAGCTCTAGTAATCAAAACAGTATGGTACTGGCACAAAAAACAGTGATCAATGGGACAGAATAGAAAGCCCATAAATAAACACTTATGGTCAATTAATCTTTGACAAAGGAGACAAGAATATGCAATGAGAAAAACAAACAGTGTTGGAGCAACTGGGCAGCTATATGCAAAAGAATGAAACCAGACCACTTTCTCACACCATACACAAAAATAAACTCAAAATGGATCAAAGACTTAAATGTCAAACCTGAAACCATAAAAACTCTAGAAGAGAGCACAGGCAGTAATTTCTCTGACATTGACCATGGTAACATTTTGCTAGATATGTCTCCAGAGGCAAGGGAAACAAAAACAAAACAAAATAAAAAACTACTGGGACTACATCAAAATAAAAACTTCTGCACAATAAACAGTCAACAAAACTAAAAGACAGACAACTACTGAATGGGAGAAGATATTTGCAAATGGCATATCCAATCAAGGCTTCGTATCCAAAATATAAAGAATTTATAAAACTCAACACCGGGGCGCCTGGGTGGCGCAGTCGGTTAAGCGTCCGACTTCAGCCAGGTCACGATCTCGCGGTCCGTGAGTTCGAGCCCCGCGTCAGGCTCTGGGCTGATGGCTCAGAGCCTGGAGCCTGCTTCTGATTCTGTGTCTCCCTCTCTCTCTGCCCCTCCCCCGTTCATGCTCTGTCTCTTTCTGTCCCAAAAATAAATAAACGTTGAAAAAAAAAATAAAAAATAAATAAATAAAATAAAACTCAACACCAAAAAAAATGTAATTAAAAAATGGACAGAAGACATGAACAGACATTGCTCCCAAGAAGACATCCAGATAGCAAACAGACACATGAAAAGATGCTCAAAATCACTCATTATCATTGAAATGTAAATCAAAATCACAATGAGATATCACCTCACACCTGTTGGAACGGCTAAAATCAAAACCACAGGAGTGCCAGTGTGGCTGTGGGTTCAGTGTCTGACTCTTGATTTTGGTTCAGGTCATGATCTCATGGTTTGTGGGTTTGAGCCCCACATTGGGCTCTGCACTGGCAGTGCAAAGACTGCTTGGGATTCTCTCTCTCTCCCTCTATCCCTGCCCCTCCCCTGCTCATTCTCTCTCTCTCTCTCTCTCTCTCTCTCTCTCTCTCTCTCTCTGTCTCTATCTTTGTGTCTCAAAATAAATAAACATTCTTAAAAAGTAAAATAAAATAAAAAACACAATAAACAAGTGTTGGCGTGCATACGGAGAAAAAGGAATACTCATGCACTGTTGGTGGGAATGCAAACTGGTGCAGCCACTGTGGGACACAGTAGGGAAGTTCTTCAAAAAATTAAAAATAGAATTACTTCATGATTCATGAGAATCCACTGCAAGGTATTTACCCAAAGAATGTGAAAATATTAATTTGAAAAGATACATGCCCCCTATGTTTATTGCAGCACTACTTATAATAGCCAAATTATGGAAACAGCCCAAGTATCCATCAACAGATGAGTGGATAAAGATGTGATATATTTATACCATAGAATATTACTCAGTTATAAAAAAGAATGAAATCTTGCCATTTTCAACAACATGAATGGATCTACAGGATATAATGCTAAGTGAAATAAGCCAGTCAGAGAAAGACAAATACCATGTGATTTCACTCTTAAATTCCTATGTGGAATTTAAGAAACAAAACAAATGAACAAGGAAAAAAAAAAGATAAACCGAAAACAGACTCTTCACTATAGAGAACAAACTGATGGTTATCAGAAGGGAGGTGGATGGGGGATGGGTAAAATAGATGAAGGATATTAATAGTATATTTATTGAGATGAGCACTGAGTAATGTATAGAATTATTCAATCACTGTATTATACACTTGACGCTAGTATAATACTATATGTTAACTATACTGGAAATAAAAATTTTAAAATATTGTTTACACAACCCAAAAATTGGCTCTTTGGTATCCCACCCAAATGAATATAGGAACTCCTTGTCCTTTTTCTTCAATATCACTGTGAACCTAAAAATGCTCCCAAAACAGTCTATTTTTAAAAATTACTTGAGGTAGAATTTTTTTAGGTTTTCTACATAGAGAATCATGTCTGCAAATAGTGAAAGTTTGCACTTCTTTCTTGCTGATTTTGATGCCTTTTATTCTTTTTTTGTTGTTGTCTGATTGCTAAGATGAGGACTTCCAATAATATGTTAAATAACAATAGTGAGAGTGGACATCCCTGTTTTGATCCTGACCTTAGAGGAAAATCTGTCAGTTTTTTTACATTAAAGATGATATAAGCTGTGGGTTGTTCATATATCACCTTCATGATAATGAAGTATGTTCCCTCTACCCCTAACTTGTTGAACGTTTTTATCAAGAATGGATGCTGGACTTTGTCAAATGCTTTTTCTGCATCTGTTGAGAGGCTCATATGGTTCTTATCCTTTCTCTTATTACTGGGGTATATCACTTTGATTTGTGAATATTGAACCATCCTTATGGACCAGGAATAAATCCCCCTTGATCATGGTGAATAATTCTTTTAATGTACTGTCGGATTCAATTTGCTAGTATCTTGTTGAGAATTTTTGTATCCATGTTCATCAGGGATATTGGTCTGTAATTCTCCATTTTAGTGGGGTCTTTGTCTGGTTTTGGAGTCAATGTAATGCTGGCCTTGTAAAATGAATTTGGAAGTCTTCCTTCTGTTTCTATTTTTTGGAACAGTTTGAAAAGAATATGCATTAATTCTTCTTTGAAAAAACTGCTAGAAGTGATACAAGAATTCAGTAAAATCCAGGATACATAATCAATATACAGAAATCTATTGCATTTCTATACACCAATAATGAAGCAGCAAAAAGAGAAATCAAGAAATCAATCCCATTTACAATTGCACCAAAAACCAGAAGATATTTAGGAATAAACCTAACTAACCAAAGAGATAAAATATCTGTACCTGAAAACTATAGAACATTTATGAAAGCAATTGAAAAGGACATAGAGAGGAGGGGCCAAGATGGTGGAAGAGCATGGAAGGTTTTTTTGCATCTCTCACCCTTGAAATACAGCCATATCAACATTAAACCATCCTGCACACCTAGAAAACTGATTTGAAGATTAACACAACAATCTGTACAACCTGAACCACAGAACTCAGCAGGTATGTAGTGTGGAGAAGTGAAACGGGGAGAGAGAAGCTGCGGAGAATAGGGAGCTGCTTTTGCTTGTGGAGAGAGGATGGAGACAGACGGTGGGGGGGTTGTCGGGGGGAGAATAAGGAAAAGCATCCCCCTTGCCTGAAAGCAGCTGGGGAGAAAAGAAATAGTACACAAGAGACTGAGCAAGAAAAGGGAGAAAGGAGAAAGGAGAGGGTTTAAATTCCATTAAGACTCTATAAACAGAGGGAGTGCAGAGTCTGAAACTCCACAGCTCGATAGCTGGTGGTGCTCTGGTAGGAAGGGAGAATCCCCAAAACCAGAGATTGAGGTCCAAGGGGTCCTCGGGCCACAAAGGAGTGGCGGATCCCCTGCTGGGAGGACATTTGGTACAGGCTGCGTGGTCACCCACAGGCAAAGGTCCCAAAAGACCACATTCACTGGTGTTGGAACAAAGACATTAAGGGGGAAGCTTAGTGCCAGATGTGTGTTGTGATTTACCTAATCCCTGCTGCTGCTGCTGCTGCTGCTGCCGCTACACAATCGCGTGAATTTTTTCTGGGGCGGGCTGGTACCCAGTCTCTGGGCATTGGCAGCAATATGGTCCCATGAATGATCCTGGGGGCAGATGGGCACCCAGTCATTGCTTAGTGAGACCCTCCACCAGATGGTTTGAGTGGGTCAAAGCCGCAGTCCCTCAGAAGTGAGGGACTAGGAAACACAGCTGCATCTGAGATAAAACACAGGAGGGAGGTGCTGCCTGGCAACCTTATGGCTTGGTCACAGGCAGTGTAAAAGCAGGGAGTGGATGGAGACTGGAGACAAAAGAGGGGTCCATGATTGCCAGCTGGGGAGAACAGAGTCCTGAGACTAGAGACTGGGTAGCTGGGTGACATCATTTTCACCCCTCATGCTCATGCACATACACACCTACAAGCACCACAATACTTCACCCAGTAAGCTAAGCAGTGACATCTAGTGGAGAATGGAGGCATTACACTAAGCCCCACCCAACTGGGCTCTTCAGGAACACCACGAGTCTCTCTGCCTGCTTAGTTTACAAACTATAAAGTGCTTCATAGTTGGACTTCTAGGGGAAAGTGATGCAATTTCAGTCACCACATTTCATTCTCTTCATTGGTCCATCTATTCAATTTTTTTTCTTTTTCTTTTCTTATTCTTAAATACAGAAAGATAAAAAAAATTATTGTGATTTTCAACTTTTATTAAAAATATTTTTCTTTCATTTTTTCTATTATATTTTTTAATTTTGTCATGTTTCCCAAATTCTATTTTACTTCCATCAATTCATTTTATTCTATTTCATTGTATTCAGTTTTTCAAGTTTTCATTTTTCTTTCTTTTCCTTTTTTTCCTTTTTATTCTTTTCTTATCTTTCCCTTTTTTCTCCACTCTATCAAGCTCCTTTCAACAACCAGACCAAAACACACCTAGGATCAGCATCATTTATTTCTTTTGTGTGTGTGTGTGTGTGTTGTTTCCAATTTTTTAATATTTATTTTTTAACTTATTAAATCTTTTTCTTCCTTCAAAATGACAAAACAAAGGAATTCATCCCAAAAGTAAGAACGGGGAAAACGACAGCCAGGGACTTAATCAACACAGATACAAGCAAGATGTCTGAACCATAATTTAGAATCACGATACAAAGAATACAAGGTGGGGTTGAAAATAGATTGGAATTCCTTTGTGTGGATATAAAAGAAGTGAAAGCTAGTCAGGATGAAATAAAAAAATTCTGTAACAGAGCTGCCATCTAGAATGGATGCCACAGAGGCAAGGATGGATGAGGCAGAGCAGTGAATCAGCAATATAGAGGACAAACTTATGGAGAATAATAAAGCAGAAAAAAAGAGGGAGACTAAGGCAAAAGAGCACAATTTAAGAATTAGAGAAATCAGTGACTCATTAAAAAGAAACAACATCAGAATAATAGGGGTCCCAGAAGAGGAAGAGAGAGGAAAAGGAGTAGAAGAGTTATGTGAGCAAATCATAGCAGAAAATTTCCTAGCCTGGGGAAAGACATAGACATCAAATCCAGGAAGTACAGAGGACTCCCACTAGATTCAACAAAAACCGACAATCAACAAGGCATATCATAGTCAAATTCACAAAATACTCAGGCAAGGAAAGAATCATGAAAGCAGCAAGGGGAAAAAGTCCTCAACCTACAAGGGAAGACAGATCAGGTTTGCAGCAGACCTATCCACAGATACCTGGCAGAACAGAAAGTTGAGTGGCAGGATATATTCAATGTGCTGAATTGGAAAAATATGCAGCCAAGAATTCTCTATCCAGCAAGGCTGTCATTCAAAATAGGAGAGACAAAGTTTCCCAGACAAACAAAAACTACAGGAGTTCATGACCACTAAACCAGCCCTGCAAGAAATTTTAAGGGGGACTCTCTGAGGGGGAGAAAAGACGGGAAAAAAAAGACCAAAAGCAACAAAGACTAGAAAGGACCAGAGGACATCACCAGAAACTCCAACTCTACAGGCAACATAATGGTAGTAAATTCATATCACTCAGTACTCATTCTAAACATCATTAGACTAAATGCTCCAATCAAAAGACATAGGGTAACAGAATGGATAAGAAAACAAGATCCATCTATATGCTGTTTATAAGAGACCATTTTAGACCTAAAGACACCTTCAGATTGAAAGTAAGGGGATGAAGAACCATCTATCATGCTAATGCTTGACAAAAGAAAGCTGAAATAGCCATACTTATATCAGACAGTCTAGACTTCAAAATAAAGACTGTAACAAGAGATGAAGAAGGGCACCATATCATAATTAAGGGGTCTATCCACCAAGAAGACCTAACAACTGTAAACATTTACACTCCATATGTGAAGAACCCAAATATATAAATCAATCACAAACATAAAGAAACTCATTCATAAAAATGCCATAATAGTAGAGGACTTCAATACCCCACTTACAACAATGGACAGATCATCTAAACAGATAATCAACAAGGAAACAATGGCTTTGAATGACACACTGGACCAGATGGGCTTAACAGGTATATTCAGAACATTTCATCTTAAAGCAGCAGAACATTTCATCCTATACATTCTTCTCCAGTGCACATGGAATGTTCTCCAGAATAGATCACATACTGGGACACAAATCAGTCCTCAACAAGTACAAAAAGATCAAGATCATATCGTGTATATTTTCAGAACACAACGCTATGAAACTTGAAATCAACCACAAGAAAAAATTTGGAAAGATAACATATTTGGAGACTAAAGAACATCCTACTAAAGAATGAATGGGATAACAAAGAGGTTAAAGAGGAAATTAAAAAGTATATGGAAGTCAATGAAAATGAGAACACCACAGCCCCGAACCTCTGGGATGCAGCAAAGGCGGTCATAAGAGGGAAGTATATAGCAAGCCAGGCCTTCCTAAAGAAGGAAGAAAAGTCTCAGATACACAATCTAACCTTACACCTTAAAGATCTGGAAAAAGAACAGCAAATAAAACCCCAAAACTGTAGAAGACAGGACATAATAAAGATTAGAGCAGAAATCAATACTATCAAAACCAAAAAAACCCAGTAGAACAGATCAATGAAACCAGGATCTGGTTCTTTGAAAGAATTAACAAAATTTATAACCTCTTAGCCAATTTGATCAAAAAGAAAAAGGACTGGACCCAAATAAATAAAATCAAGACTGAAAAAGAGAGATCACAACCAACACAGCAGAAATAAAAACAATAATAAGAGAATATTATGAGCAATTATACATCAATAAATTGGACAATCTGGAATAAATGGACAAATTCCTAGAAACATATAAACTACCAAAACTGGAACAGGAAGAGACAGAAAATTTGAACAGACCCATAACCAGCAAATCAGTAATCAAAATCTCCCCTCTACAAAAGTCCAGGGCCAGGGGAATTCTACCAAATATTTAAGGGAGAGTTAACACCTATTCTTTTGAAGCTGTTCCAAAAAAAACAGAAATGGAAGGAAAACTTCCAAATTCTTTCTATGAAGCCAGTATTACCTTGATTCCAAAACCAGACAAAGACCCCACTAAAAAGGAGAATGACAGGCCAATTTCCCTGCTGAACATGGATACAAAAATCCTTAACAAGATATTAGCCAACCAGATCCAACAATACATTAAAAAAATTATTCACCACGGCCAAGTGGGATTTATGCCTGGGATGCAGGGCTGGTCCAATATATGCAAAACAATCAGTGTGAATCATGACATCAATAAAAGAAAGGACAAGAACCACATGATCCTCTTAATAGATGCAGAGAAAGCATTTGACAAAATACAGCATCCTTTCTTGATAAAAACCCCTAAGAAAGTAGGGATAGAAGGATCATACCTCAAGATAATAAAAGCCATATATGAAAGACCCAACGCTAATATCATCCTTAATGGGGAAAAACTGAGAGCTTTCCCCCTAAGGTCAGGAACATGACAGGGACATCCACTCTCGCCATTGTTATTCAATACAGTATTGGAAGTTTTAGCCTCAGCAATCAGACAACATAAAGAAATAAAAGGCATCCAAATCATCCAGAAGGTCAAACTTTCGCTCTTCGCAAATAACATGATACTCTATATGGAAAACCTAAAAGATTCCATCAAAAAACTGCTAAAAGTGATCCATGAATTCAGCAAAGTCGCAGGATATAAAATCAATGCACAGAAATCGATTGCATTCCTATACACCAATAATGAAGCAACAGAAAGAGAAATAAAGGAATCAATCCCATTTAAAATTGCACCAAAACCCATAAAATGCCAGAATAAATCTAACCAAAGAGGTGAAAAATCTATACACTGAAAACTGTAGAAAGCTTATGAAAGAAATTGAAAAGGACACAAAAAAATGCAAAAACATTCCATGCTCCTGGATAGGATGAACAAATATTGTTAAAATGTCAATACTACCCAAAGCATTCTACATATTCAATGCAATCCCTACCAAAATAACACCAGTATTCTTCACCGAGCTAGAACAACAATCCCAAAATTTGTATGAAACCAGAAAAGACTCTGAATAGCCAAAGCAATCTTGAAAAAGAAAACCAAACTTGGAGGTATCACAATCCCAGACTTCAAGCTGTATTACAAAGCTGTAATCATCAAGACAGTATGTTACTGACACAAAAACAGACACTCAGTTCAATGGAACAGAATACAGAACCCAGAAATGGACCCACAAAAGTATGGCCAACTAATCTGTGACAAAGCAGGAAAGAATATTCAATGGAATAAAGACAGTCTCTTCAGCAAATGGTGCTGGGAAAACTGGACAGTGACATGTAGAAAAATGAACCTGGACCACTTTCTTACACCATACACAAAAATAAACTCAAAATGGATGAAAGACCTAAATGTAAGACAGGAAGCCATCAAAATCCTAGAGGAGAAAGCAGGTAAAAATGTCTTTGACCTTAGCCACAGCAACTTCTTACTCAACACGTCTCCAGCGGCAAGGGAAACAAAAGCAAATATGAACTATTGGGACCTCATCAAAATAAAAACCTTCTGCACGGCAAAGGAAACAATCAGCATAACTAAAAGGCAACTGACAGAATGGGAGAAGATATTTGCAAATGACATATCAGATCAAGGGTTAGTATCCAAAATGTATAAGGAACTTAACAAACTCAACATCCAAAAAAACAAATAATCCAGTGAAGAAATGGCAAAGACATGAATAAACACTTCTCCAAAAAAGACATCCAGATGGCCAAGCAACACATGGAAAAAGCCTCAATATTACTCATAATCAGGGAAATACAAATCAAAACCACAATGAGATACCAGCTTATACCTGTCAAAATGGCTAACATAACAACACAGGCAACAAAAGATGTTGGCGAGGATGTGAAGAAAGAAGATCTCTTTTGCACCGCTGGTGGGAATGCAAACTGGTGCAGCCACTGTGGAAAACAGTTTGGAGGTTCCTCAAAAAACTAAAAATAGAACTACCCTACGACCCAGCAATTGCACTACTAGGCATTTATCCACAGGATAAAGGTGTGTTGTTTCGAAGGTACACATGCACCCCCATGTTTATAGTAGTGTTATCAACAATAGCCAAAGTATGGAAAGAGCCCAAATGTCCATTGATGGATGAATGGATAAAGAAGATGTGGCATATATATACAATGGAGTATTATTTGGCAATCAAAAAGAATGAAATCATGTCATTCGCAACTATGTGATGGAACTAGAGGGTATTATGCTAAGTGAAATTAGAGAAAGACAAATATCATATGACTTCACTTATATGAGGACTTTGAGACACAGAACAGATGAACATAGGGAAGGGAAGCAAAAATAATATAAAAACAGGGAGGGGGACAAAACAGAAGAAACTCTTAAATATGGAGAACAAACAGAGGGTTGGTGGAGGGGTTGTGGGAGGGGGGATGGGCTAAATGGGTAAAGGGCATTAAGGAATCTACTCCTGAAATCATTGTTGCAGTATACACTAACTTGGATATAAATTAAAAAATAAAGAAGTTATTTTTTAAATGACATAAAGAAATGGAAAGACATCCATGCTCATGGGTTACAAGAACAAATATTATTAAAATGTCTATACCACCCAAAGCAATCTACACATTTAATGAAATCCCTATCAAGATATCACCAGTATGTTTCAAAGAGCTAGAACAAACAATCCTAAAATTTGTATGGAACCTCAAAAGACCCCAAATAGTCAAAGCAATCTTTTCTTAAAAAATTTTATTTAGGGGCGCCTGGGTGGCGCAGTCGGTTAAGCGTCCGACTTCAGCCAGGTCACGATCTCGCGGTCCGTGAGTTCGAGCCCCGCGTCAGCCTCTGGGCTGATGGCTCAGAGCCTGGAGCCTGTTTCCGATTCTGTGTCTCCCTCTCTCTCTGCCCCTCCCCCGTTCATGCTCTGTCTCTCTCTGTCCCAAAAATAAATAAACGTTGAAAAAAAAAAATTAAAAAAAAAAAAATAAAAAAAAAATTTTATTTAAATCCAATTTAGTTAATATATAGTGCAATAATGGTTTTAGGTCTAGATTTCGGTGATTCATCACTTGCATATAATATCCACTGTTCATCCTAACAAGTGCCCTCTTTAATGCCCACCACCCATTTAGCCCATGCCCCCATCAAACACCCCTCCATCAACCTTCAGTTTGTTCTCTGTATTCAAGAGTCTCTAATGTTTTGCCTCCCTCTGTTTTTATCTTATTTTTCCTTCCCTTCCTTCATGTTCATCTGTTTTGTTTCTTAAATTCCACATATGAGTGAAATCATATGATATTTATCTTTCTCTGATTGACTTATTTCACTTAGCATAATACATTCTAGGTCCATTCACATTGTTACAAATGGCAAGATTTCATTCTTTTTGATCATCAAGTAATATTCCACTGTGTGTGTGTGTGTGTGTATATATATATATATATATATATATATATATATATATATATAAACCACAACTTCTTTATCCATTCATCAGTTGGTGGACATTTAGGCTTTTTCTATAATTTGGCTATTATTGATAGTGCTGCTATAAACATTGGAGTGCATGTGCTCCTTTGAATAAGCATTTTTATATCCTTTGGATAAATACCTAGTAGTCCAAGCAATCTTGAAAAGGAAAAGAAAAGCTGGAGACATCACGATTATGGACTTCAAGCTATATTATAAAGATGTAATCATCAAGATGGTATCGTACTGGCACAAAAACAGACACAAAGATCAATGGAACAGAATAGAAAACCCAGAAATTGAACCACAGGTATATGGTCAACTAATCTTCAACAAAGCAGGAAAGAATATCCAATGGAAAAAAAGACAGCCTCTTCAACAAATGGTGTGGGGAAAATGAAAAGCAACATGCAGAAGAACAAATCTGGACCACTTTCTTACACCATACACAAAAATAAATTTAAAATAGATGAAAGATCTGAATGTGATACAGGAAACCATCAAAACCCTACAGGAGAAGACATGCAGCAAACACATGGACCTTGGCCACAGCAACTTCTTACTAGACATCTCTCTGGAGGTAAGGGAAACAAAAGGAAACACGAACTATTAGGACTTCATCAAGATAAAAAGCTTCTGTACCGCAAAGGAAACAATCAATAAAATTAAAAGGCAACCAATGGAACGGGAGAAGATATTTGCAAATATATCATATGATAAAGGGTTAGTATCCAAAATCTATAAATAACTTATCCAACTCAATACCCAAAAACAAATAATCCAGTGAAGAAATAGGCAGAAGACATTAACAGACATTTTTCCAAAGAATGTACAAATGGCAATAGACAAATGAAAAGATGCTCAGCATCACTCCATCAGGGAAATACAAATCAAAACTACAAAACTGAGGTGAGGTATTACCTCACACCTTTCAGAATGGCTAAAATTAATAACACAAGAAACAACAAATGTTGGCAAGCATGTGGAGAAAGGTAAACCCTCTTATACTCTTGGTGCAAATGCAAACCAGTGCAGCCTCTCTAGAAAACAGTATGGAGGTTCCTCAAAAAGTAAAAGGTAGAACTACCCTATGATGCAGCAATTGCACTAGGTATTTGCCCAAAGGATACAAAAATTCTGATTCAAAGGGGCACATGCACCCGATGTTTATAGCAGCACTATCAACAATAGCCAAATTATGGAAAGAGCCCAATGTCCACAGACTGATGAATGGATAAAGAATATGTGGTGTATCAGTTCGTGAGTTCAACTCTGCGTCAGGCTCTGTGCTGACAGCCCAGAGCCTGGACTCTGCTTCAGATTCTGTGTCTCCCTCTCTCTCTGCCCCTTGCACTCTGTCTTCCTCGCTCTCTCTCAAAAATTAATAAATGTTAAAAAAAAATTTTAAAGAATATGTGGTGTATATATACAATGGAATACTACCCAGCCTTCAAAAAGAATGAAATCTTGCCATTTTCAATGACATGGAAAGAGCTAGAGTGTATTATACTCAGTCAAATCACTCAGAGAAAGACAAATATCATATGATTTCAATCATACGTGGAATTTAAGAAACAAAACAAGACTATGAATATGTTCTTGCCCAGGGATAGACTGAAACTAAACAGCCAATTTAATAATAATGATAAATGTGCACTTTTTTTCACTTTCTGCCCATTTACTCTGACTTGTTTTTATTTTCACAGAGCAAAATTATAACTCCTTCTTTACTCTGTAACACACCTACACCCAGTTTGCAGATCACATATACAATACACTTCTTAATATTGATACCTGCCCTCAAACCACAAACATGGAATTTCAGTGTTATTTTTAGACCTAAGAAATTCTAGGAACTTGAAGAAGCTGCTCCTATATGTTTCAAGTCCTTAGCAATGTTTAAAAGCACTATTAGGCATGCTTTACATATCATAAAATTTTAAGTGTCAGTTCAATGATTTTTAATAAATTTACAGAATTATGCAACCATCACTACAAATATTTCCATCATCCCAAAGGTTTCCCTTATGCCCTCCCTCCTACTCTCACTTCCACACAACCACTGATTTTCTTTGTTTCTATACTTGAACCTTTCTTAAAATGCTCATATAAATAAAATTATACACCACATGGTCTTTTGTGCCCAGCTTCTTTCATTTAACACGATTTTCTTTAGGTGCACTCCTGTTGCTGCATATAGCAGTACTTCATTGCCTGTTATGCCGAAATAATATTCCATTGTGTAGATATACCACATTATATTTATACATTCATCAGTTGATGGATTGTTCCAATGTTTGACTATCATAAGTAATGCCACTACAAAAATTTCGTGTATACATCTTTATGTGGACATATGTTTCACATCTCTTGGTTAAATTCCATGAAGTGAAATTGCTTGAGTTATACAGTAAGCTTCTGTTTAACTTTTTAAGGAAGTACCAGACTGTATTACAAAGTGGCTGTGCAAATTCACATTTCTATCAATTTCTTCCCATCCTTGTTGACACTTGTTACTGTGGGTTTTTTTTAATAGCCATTCTAGCCAGTGTAAAGAGATATCTCATTTTGGTTACAGTTTGCATTTTCCTAATGGCTAATGATGTCAAGTATCTTTTTCATGTTTATGAGATAGTTGTGTATCTTCTTTAGTGATTTATTCAAACATTTTGTTTTAATTGAGTTGCTGTGTTTTATGAGTTTTAAGATTTCTTTGTATATTCTGATACAAATCCTTTATAAGATACATGATTTGAAAATATTTCTCCATTTTGTAGTTCATCTTTTCATTTTCTTACTGTCTCCTGAAGTGCAAAAGTTTTTCATGTGCATAAACTCTGTCAGTTTATTGTTTTATTGGTCATCATTTTGGTATTGTGTTTAAGCTACTTTCTTCACTGAAGTTCACAAATATTTTCTCCTAGAAGCTTTATAATTTTGGCTTTTACATTTAGAACCAAATCCTTTTTATATACTGATATCCAATTGTTCTATCAACATTTGTTAAAAAGTACTCTCCCCATTGAATTGCCTTGGTATCTTTGTCCAAAATCAACTGACCATAAATATAAGGGTTTGGTTTTTGACTCTCACTTCTGTCCCTTTGATCTATATGTCTATACTTATGCCAATGCCACACTGTCTTGATTACTGTAGCATTATAGCAAATTTTGAAAACAAGATTTCAAATACTGCATATTTATTATTCTAGTGTTGTTTTGTGCACGAATTACTTAAGATTTCATATCTTTTCAAATATAGAAAATTTATTTCTTGTTTCTTCCTTTTAATTTGGCTGTCTTTTATTATTCCTTTCTTCCCTTTCTCCTCTCTCCCCCCATCTCTCCCTCCCTCCATCTCTCTCCACTTTTTTTCCTTGTTCCTTTGCTTCCCTTCTTTCGTTTCTTCTTTTCCTATCTCCCTGCCTCCCACCTCCATTCTTCCCCTCCATTCTTCCCTCCTCTCTCCTTTCCTTCCCCTCCCCCTCTCCCTTTCTTCTCTCTCTCTCTCTCTCTCTCTCTCTCTTTTTTTTTTTATTACTCTGGCTAAAACCTCCAGTACAATGTTGACTAGAAGTGGTAAAAGTAAATATCCTGGGCATCTGGGTGGCTCAGTCAGTTAAGTGTCCAACTCTTGATTTCAGCTCAGGTCATGATCTTACAGTCATGAGATCAAGCCCCACTTCAGGCTCTGTGCTGAGCGTGGAGTCTGCTTGGGATTCCTCTTGTTCTCTCTTTCTCTACTCCTCCCCTGCTCGTGTTCTTTCTCTCTCTCAAATAAATATATATATATTTTTTAATTTTTGGGAAAATAAAGTAAACACCCTTGCCTTATTCCTAAAGATATGGAGGAAAGCACTCTATCTTTTACCATTAAGTATGATTTCAGTATGAGGTTTCTTTACGTAGATGCAGTTTTTCAGGTTGAGGATCTTCCCTTCTATTCCTAGTTTGTTAAGAGCTTTAATTATAAAGAGTCTTTGATTTGTCAAATGCCCTGTTTTGCATCTGTCGAAATGACCATGTGATTGTTTTCCTTTATTCTCTTAAGATGGTGTGTTACATTTATTCATTTTCACATGTTAAGCAAATTATGCACTCTTAGGATAAATTCCACTTGATCATGGGATATATCTTTTTGATAGTTTTCTCGAGGTGGCTTGCTAGTATACTGTTGGGGATTTATTAACCTATATTTGTTAAGGATATCAGTTTATAGTTTTCTTGTGATATCTTTGGATTTGAAATCAGAGTATTATTGGCCTTGTAGAATGAGGTGAGAAATGTTTCCTGTTTCTGTTTTCTGGAAGAGTTTCTGAAAGATTTATATAATTTCTTCCTTAAATATTGAATAGAATATACCAATGAAGCTATTTAGCCCTGGGCTTTCCTCTGTGGATAGATTTTAAATTTAATTTCTATATTTGTTATAGGTCTATTTACATTTTCTTTTCTTTTATAGTAAGTTTTAGTAATTTGCTTCTTTCAAGGAATTTTTCCATTTAATTTATATTGTCTAATTTGTTGGCATAAAATTGGTTTTTAATATCTGCAAGGTCAATAGTGGTGTCTCCTCTTACATTTCTGATTTTGGTAATTTAGGTCTTTTCAACTTTTTGCAAAGGGAGGAAAGGGTTATGCTAGCTAAAGGTTTATCAATTTTGTTGCTCTTTTCAAAAAAGCAACTTTTGCTTACATTGAATTTTCTCCATTGTTTTCATCTTCAATATTATTGATTTCTGCTATAATCATTTTTACTTCTTTCTTTCTCCTCTCCTTAGTTTTTAGTTATCCTTTTTTTCTAGTTTCTTAAGGTAAAATCTAATGTTACTATTCAAAATGTTTTCTTCTTTGCTAATAAAGCCTTTCACTGACATAAATTGCCCTTTAAGCACCACTTTAGCTGTATCCCATAAATTTTGATATATTGTTGGTTTTTTTTTCATTCAGTTCAAAATAGTTTCTGATTTCTCTTGTGATTTTTTCATTTGACCATGGATTGTTTAGAAACATTTTATAATTTATTTTAAAACATTTTAAATTTCAAAACTTGGGGGATCTTCCAAATTTCCTTAAATTGTTGTTTTTTAATTTAATTCCCTTATGGTTAAGAACACATCTTGTATAATTTTAATCGTTTTAAAGTATATCAAGACTTTATAGACTGGTATAAGGTCTATCTTGAAGAATGTTCCCTATAGCTCTCAAAGAATGTATATTCTGCTTTTTTGGGGTAGAGTACTCTATAGATGTCAATCTGGTCAAGTTGGTCAATAAACTTATTGTTAAAATCTTCTATTTCCTTCTTGATTTTCAGTCTATTTGTTCTGTCAGTTGTTCAGAGCAAGACATTGAAGCTCCAGCTATTATTGTCAATTCTGTCAGTTTCTGCTTCATTTGTTTTAGGGTTCTATTTTAGGTGTATATATATTTATAGTTATATCTTTTTAACAACTTGACCCTTTATTATATGAAATGGCCTTCTGGTCATTTTTATTCTAAAGCCCATTTTGTGTGATAGTTATATAGCCACTCCAACACCCTTATGATTACTGCTTGCATATATTTTTTTTTCATGCATTTAACTTCAAAGAACTTGTAACTTTGAATCTAAAGTATGTCTCTTATAAATAGTATATAGTTGGATCTTGTTTTTTTTTGTTAATCCAGTCTAATATTCTGTTTTTTTGTTGGAGTATTTAATCTGCCCATATTTAGTGTAATCACTGATATGGTTGGATTTATATCTGATGTTTTGCTATGTGTTTCCTATATATTTCATGTATATTTTGTTTCTCTGCTTCTTTTTTGCTGTCTTCTCTTATGTTAAAAAGATATTTACTGGTGTGTCACCTGTCTCTGTTGCTTTTTTAGAAATTTATAAACTTTATTTTTTAGAGCAGCTTTAAATTCACAGCCAAAAGTACAAAGCAGAAAGTACAAAGAGTTCCCATATACTCCCTGTCCCCACGCATGCACAACTTCCCCACAATCAACATCACACACTGGAGTGGGATATTTGTTGCTGTTAATGAATCTTCCTTGACACATCATTATCACCCAAAGTCCATAGCTAACATTAGGGTTCACTTTTAGTGTTGTATATTGTCTGATGCTGACAAACATGTGATGAAATGTATCCATCATTGTAGTATCATACAAAATAGTTTCACTGCCCTAAAACTCCTCTGTATTCTGCCTAAGTACCCTACCCTCCTTCCAACCCCTGGTAACCAGTAAGCTTATTACTATTTCCATAGTGTTGTCTTTTCCAGAATACCATATAGTTGGAATCATACAATATGTAACATTATCAGATTGGACTATTTAGTAATGTGCATTGAAGATTTCCCCATGTCTTTTCATGTCTTCATAGCTCATTTCTTTCTAGTGTTGAAGAATATTCCATTATCTGGATGTACTGCAGTTTATTTATCCACTCACCCACTGAAGGACATCTTAGTTCCTTCCAAGTGCTGGCAAATATGAATTAAAGCTGCTATAAATATGTCTGTGTAGATTTTAAAGTGAACATGAGTTTCCAGTTCATTTGGGTAAATACCAAGGAGCATGATTGTTAAACTAGATAGTGAGAGTATATTTAGTTTTATAAGAAACTAAAATATCTTTCAAAGTAGTTGTAACATTTTGAATTCCCACTAGAAATAAGTGAGAGTTCCTGTTGCTCAACATACTCAACAGCATTTGGTGTTGTCAATGTTTTTTTTTTTTTTTTGTCCATTCTTACAGGCGTATAGTGGTAGCTCACTGTTGCTTTAATTTGAAATTCCTTAATGATATATGATGTTGAAAATCTATTCAAATGCTTACTTGCCATCTGTATATCTTCTTTGGTGAAGTGTCTATTTATGTGTTTTGTCTATTTTTAATGGAGTTGTTCATTTTTCCATTGTAGAGTTTTAAGTGTTATGTGTATTTTTTTAGATAAAAGTTCTTTTTATAAAAGTTTATTTTATTTTGGGAGAGAGAGCAAGTGGTGGAGGGGCAGAGAGAAAGGGGGAGAGAATCCGAGCAGGCTCCACACTGTCAGTGCAGAACCCAATGAAGAGCTCGAATTCACAAATTGTGAGATCACGATCAGAGCTGAGATCAAGAGTCAGACACAACCGAACTACCTAGGTGCCCCAATAAAAGTTTTTTATTAGATGTTTTTGCAAATATTTTCTTCACGTCTGTGGCTTGACTTCTCATCCTCTTGACATTGTGTTTTCCAGAGCAGGAGTTTTTAATTTTAATGCAGTCTCAGTTATCAATTGTTTATTTCATGGATCTTGCCTTTGGTATTATACTAAAAAATCATTGCAGACCCAAGGTCATAAAGGTTTTATCCTATATTATTTTCTAAGAGTTTTATAGTTTAGGAGTTTAGGTCTATGATCCATTTTGAATTGATTTTTGCAAAAAGTCTAAGATCTGTGTCAAGATTAATTTTTTTGCTGTGTGTGTGTGTATATTTGTGTCAGTTCTTCCAGCACCATTTGTCGAAAAGACTATCCCTAATCCATTGTATTGCCTTTGCTCTGTCAAACATCAATTGACTAGATTTATGTGGGACTATTTGAGGACTCTCTCTTCTGTTCCACTCATCTGTCTTTCACCAAAACTACGGATACTGTCTTAATTACTGTAATTTTATTGTAAGTCTTGAAGTCAAGTGGTGTCAGTTTTCTGACTCTGTTATTCTACTTCAATAGTAAGTAGGCTATTCTGAGACTTTTGCTTCTCCATATAAACTTGGGAATAAGTTTTTTGATATCCACAAAATAAGTTGCTGGGAATTTGATTGGGATTGCACTGAATTTATAGACAAAGTGGAAAAAACCAATCTTGAAAATATTGAGTGTCCCTATTTATGAACATGGAATATCTCTCCATTTATCTCCTTGATTTCTTGCATCAGAATTTTTATTCTTTTCCTCAGATAGAGCTTGTACATATTTTATTAGATTTACATCTTTTATTTCTTTGAATCCTAATGTAAAAAAAAAAATTAAGAGAAAAAGAGCATGCAAGTGGAGGAGAGGAGCAGAGGGAGAGAGAGAATCCCAAGCAGGTTCCATGCTCAGGATGGAGCCCAACACGGGGCTTGATCCCACAACCCTAGGATTATGACCTGAGCCGAAATCAAGAGTTGGATGCTTAACCAACTGAGCCAGTCAGGTGCCCAGATGGTAATTTGGTTTTAATTTCAAATTTCACTTGGTTGTTGCTGGTATATAGGAAAGCAATTGATTTAAAAAAAAAAAAAAAAAGTTTTATTCAATTCCAGTTAGTTAACATACAGTGTAATATTAGTTTCAGGTGTACAATATAGTGATTCAATACCTCCATACAACACCCGGTATTCATCACAAGTGCCCTCATTACTCCGCAGCACCTATTTAACCCATCCCCCTACTTGCCTCCTCTCTGATAACCATCAGTTTGTTCTCTATAGTTAAGAGTCTGTTTCTTGGTTTGCCTTTCTCTTTCTTTTTTCTCCTTTGGCTCATTTATTTTGTTTTTAAATTTTCATATCAGTGAAATCATATGGTATTTGTCTTTCTCTGACTTATTTGACTTAGTATAATACTCTTTAGCCCCATCCATGGAGCTAAACCCAACACCCCAAAAATGAACAAACCAGTTAAAAATGGACAGAAGATATGAATAGTCATTATTCCAAAGAAGACATATAGATGGCCAACAGACACATGAAAATATGCTCGACATCACTCATCATCAGGGAAATACAAATCAAAACTGTAATGAGATATCACTTCACACCTGTCAGAATGGCTAAAATCAACAACACAAGAAACAACGGGTGCTGGCAAGAATGTGGAGAAAGGGAAACCCTCTTGCACCATTGGTGGGAATGTATCTGGTGCAGCTACTCTGGAAAACAGTATGGAGATCCCTCAAAAAGTAAAAAACAGAACTACTCTATGATCCAGTAATTGCATCACTAAGTATTTACCCAAAGGGTACAAAAATACTAATTCAAAGGAATACATGCACCCCAATGTTTATAGCAGCATTATCTATAATACACAAATTACGGAAACAGCCTAAGTGTCCACTGACTGACGAATGGATAAGGAAGGTGTGGTATAGATATACAATGGAATATTACTCAGCCATAGAAAAGAATAAAATCTTGTCATTGACTTTTTATATTAACCTTGTATCCTACAAGCTTACTACACTCTTACTAGTTCCAGGAATTTTTTTTGTTGACCCTTTCAGATTTTCTGCATACATGATAATGTCATCTATAAATAATGACAGTGCTAGTTCTTCCTTCTAAGTCAGAATATGTTTTGTTTACTTTCCTTGTCATATTAGCTAGTAAGAGTATGATGTTCAAAAGCAATGGTGAGAGGGGACATCCTTGCCTTTTCCCTTAAGTGAAAAGTTTCAAGTTTCCCATTATTAAGTATGATGTTAACTGTAGATATTTTGTAAATGTCCTTTATCAAGTTGAAAAGTCTCCTTTTACTCCTAGTTTGCTGAGAGTTTCTGTCATTAATGGGTGTTGGATTTTGTCAAATGCTTTTTCTACATTCATTGATATAATCATGTGAATTTTTTCACCATCAGCCTATTGATGTGAGGGAGAGTAAATTCGCTGATTTTTCAGTATTGAAGCAGCCTTGCATACCTGGAAAAAATCCCACTTGGTTGTGGCATATAATTCTATTTATACATTGTTAAATTAGATTTGCTGATATTTTGTTGAGCATTTTTTGCATCCATATTCATCAAAGATATTACCCTGTAATTTTTTTTTTTTCTTTCAACATCACTGTCTGGTTTTGGTATTGGGACAATGCTGACCTTATAGAATAAGTTAGCAAGTATTCCCTCTATGCTTCTATCTTCTGAAAGAGAATGGAGAGAACTGGCATGATTTATGCTTAAATGTTTGGTAGAATTCACCAGTCAACCCACCTGGGCCTGGTGCTTTCTGTTTTGGAAGGTTATTAATTATCGATTCAATTTCTTTAATAGCTATAGGCCTAGTCATATTGTCTCTTTATTCTTGTGTGTGAGTCTTGGCAAATTGTGTTTTTCAAGGAATTGACCCATTAATTTATCAAATTTGTGAGTATAGAGTTGTTCAGAGAATTCTTTTATTATCTTTTTAGTGTCTGTGGGATCTGTAGTGATGACCCCTCTTTCATTTCTGATATTAGTAATTTGTGTCTTTTCTTTCTTTCTTAGCCAGCCTCGCTAGAGGCCTATCAATTTTACTGACCTTTTCAAAGACCCAGCTTTTGGTTTCTTTGATTTTCTCTATTAATTTCCTGTTTTCAATTTCACTGATCTCTTCCTTAATACCTTATTATTTCTTTTCTTCTGCTTATTTTGTATTTAATTTTCTATTTTTCCAGTTTCCTAAGAGGAAAGTTTAGATGATTAATTTTAGATCTTTCTTCGTTTCTAATATATGTATCCAATGCTATAAATTTCTCTCTAAGCACTGTTTTTGCTGCATCCCACAAATTCTGATAAGTTGTGTGTTCAAATTTTTCTTTTTAATTTCTCTTGAGATTTCTTCTTTGACCCATGTGTTATTTAAAAGTGTGTTCTTTAACCTCCAAGTATTTTGGTATTTTCCAGCTATCTTTCTGTTATGGATTTCTTGTTTAATTCTATTGTGATCTGAGAGCACACACTGTATGATTTCTATACTTTATATTTGTTCGGCTGTATTTTATAGCTCAGAATGTGGTCTATCTTGGTGAAAGTTCCATGTAAGCTTGAGAAGTATGTGTATTCTGCAGTTCTTAGATGAGATAATCTATAGATGTCCATTATATCCAATTGAATGATGGTGTTGTTGAGTTCAACCACTTCCTTACTGCTTTTCTGCCTGCTGAATCTGTCCACTTCTGATACAGATAAAATCTCCAACAGTGATAGCAGATTCATCTCTTTCTCCTTGAAGTTTATCAAATTTTCCCTCACATATTTAGACATTCTGTTTTTGGGTACATAGGCACTAAGGACTGTTAAGTCTTCTTGGAGTATTGATCCTTATCATTATGTAGTGCCATTCTTTTTCCTTGATAACTTCTCTTGCTTTGAATTCTGCTTAGTCTGAAATTAATATACCTACTCCTACTCTTTTGATTACTGTTAGCATGGTATATCATTCTCCATCCCTTCACTTTTAATTTATATGTGTCTTTATATGTAAGGGGCATTATTGTTGGCTCTTATTTTTAAATCAATTCTGACAATTTGTGTTTTTTAAATGGTGTATCTAGATATTTGATGTTTAAAGTAGATATCAATATACTTGGATTACTACTACCATATTTGTTAGTTTTTGTTGCCCCTGTTCTTTGTTCCTATTTTTGTCTTCCACACTTTTCTGCCTTTTGTGATTTTAACTGAATATTTATATTTATATTTATATTCTATTTCTCTACTTTCTTGATATATCAATTAGACTTCTTGTTTTACTGTTTTTGTGGTTGGTTGCCTTAGAGCTTGCTGTGTAAATTTACAACTAACCTAAATCCAATGTCAAATAACACTATGCCACTTCACAAGTAGTGTAAGTACTTTATAGTAACAAAATATTCCTAATTCTTCCTTCCTGTGCTTTGTATGATTGCTGTCACTCACTTATACATAAGCATTCATAAACATACACACATATAAACACATCTATTTAAGCATACATAATCAAATATATTGTTGCTATTACTTTGTCAGGTGAACACAATAACCACTACACTATAGAAATGTTGCTATTATTATTTTGGACAAACTATTACCAGTTAGACCAATTTAGAACAAGAAAAATTTTGATTTTTATTTTATCTTGCTTTTCATTCTCTGAAGCTCTGTTTTTTGTAGAGCCAAGTTTCTTATCTACATCATTTTCTTTCTCTCTGAAGAACTTCTTTTAAATTTCTTTCAAGTCAGTACTAGGGGGCACAAGTTCCCTCAATTTTTGTTTGTCTGAAAAAATCTATTTCTCCTTCACTTTTAAGGATAATTTTGCAGGGTACAAAATTCTGGCTGTGTAATTTTTCTCTCTCAACACTTTAAATATTCACTGCACTTTCTTCTTGCTTCCATGGTTTCTGAGTAGAAATCAGATGTAATTCTAATGTAGGTAAGATTTTATTCCCCTCTCTGGCTTCTTTCAGGAGTCTTTGATTTCCTGTAGTTTGAATATATTTCTAGGTATAATTTTCTTTTGGTATTCATCCTGCCGAGTGTTCTCTGAGCTTCCTGGTGTCATACATTAATTTGGGAAAATTCTCAGTCATTATCACTTCAAATACTGCCTCTGTTCTTTTCTCTTTTTTTCCTCCTTCTGGTATTCCTATTACATATATATTACACATTTCGTAGTTGTGCACAGTTCTTGAGTATTTTCTTGGGTTTTTTTTAATCCTTTTTCTCTTTGCTTTTCAGTTGTGGAAGAAATCTATTGCCATATCCTGAAGCCCACAGATTCTTTCCTCAGCCATACCCAGTCTACTAATGAACCTATTAAAGTTATTCTTCAATTCTGTTACAGTGTTTTTGATCTCTATAGTATCTTTTTGGTTCCTTCTTAAAATTTCCAACTCTCTGCTTATATTATCCATCTCTTCTTGCATACGGTCTACTTTTTCTATTGAAGCCCTAGGCATATTAGTCATAGCTTTTAAAATTACTATCTGATGTCATCTTCTTTCAGCCCAAAGGACTTCCTTTAGTATTTCTAATAAGGCAGGTCTTCCAGCAGTGAATTCTCTGTTTTTCTGGGAATGTTTGTATTTCCACTTTATTTTTGAAAGGATTTTTGGCTGAATATAGAATTCTTAGTTGACAATTTTTCCCCCAGCATTTTAAATTTGTCATCCCACTGTCTTCTTGCCTCCATTGTTTCTGAGAAGTCAGCTGTTAATCATATTGTTGTTTTTCTGTACATGATTTTTCTCTTATTGATTTCAACACTTTTTTCTTTCTCTTTGACTTTCAACAGCTTGGCTATGATGTCTAGGTGTGACAATCATTCTGTTTATCCTATTAGGGGGTTTCACTGAATTTCCAAGATAGGTAAATTCTTTTTTTGTTGTTCAAATTTGGAAAGAATTTGTCTATTATTTCTTCAAATATTTTCTTCTCCTTTATCTCTCTCCTCTTTCTGGGACTTCCATTACACATATGCTTAATCCCACAAATCTCAGATATTCTGCTCATCTTTCTTGATTCCTTTCTTTCGGTTCTTCATATTGGACATTTTTCATTGATATATCTTCAAGTTTTCTTCCTCCCTTTTTCTGCCAGCTCAGACATTATGTTCATTCCCCTCTAGTAAATTTTTCATTTCAGTTACTTTACTTTTCAATGACATAATTCCTGTCTAGTTCTTTTTGGTCATGTCTGTGTTTTTAGTGAGATTCTCTGTTTGATGAGTTATTAGAAGTGTGAATATTGAAAGCATGAGTATTATTATACTTTCCTTTAAAAAGTAGATCACACTCTTCTCTTTCTTTGCATATCATTTCTTTGAAAAACTAAATATTTTAGACAATACATTATAGCAACTCTGGATTCTTATCCCTTCTCCCGTGAGTTGTTGTTGGTCTTGCTGGGTTTTGTTTCTGTTTTGTGACTCTCCTGGACTACTTTTGTCTTTTCTATAGTATAGGGTCACTTATGTCTCTACTCAGTTTTTTTTTTAAGTTTTGTTTCCATATTTAAGCCTGACTTCCTAAAAGGTGCCCTGAATAAACATAATTTAGTAGTTAGCCAATGATTGGTCAAAGGTTATGTTCAAACACTCTGAGCCAGTAAGGCTTCTACCTTTTGCCAGTGCATCTGTGCTTTAACTTAGGGATGCATTCAAGTTCACAACTTACAAGTCTTCTTAGCTTTTACTTTCCACAGAGCCATCTATTTCTCCTCTACATGCATAAGACATCATATTCAGGTAGAGTATATGGATAACTAAGGTCATTTCTAGTTTTTCTTGAGTACACAGGCTTGCTCCTACCCATAGGCTTCTATTATACCAAGACTATAGGGTGGTGTATTAAAGCCAAACATGGCTGCCTCATTCTCTGAATGTCACTGATAAATTTCTGGATAGTCTGCTAATCTGTTGCTTGCCCAAACTAGGATCACAACCTCAGGTAATCTGTAATGTTTGCCTTTCCTGTTCATTTGTCACTGAGATGACTATTTCTGATAATGCTTAGTATCATGAGGTTTCTGTGTATACTGTACTAAATCAAGTCAGCCTCTTCCATCAGCAAAGCTGCTGTTTCTCACAGTATGTCACATCCTGGTAGAGCTACCATGCTCTACCAGGCACTTTAACTGGGGAGAGAGGTAGAGCCAAGAGCAGCCGCATTTAAAGTGCCAAAAGCTCCTACTTTTCTTATGTAATGGTCGGTAGTTGTTCTGGAATAAACTTCTCAACTTTTGTATATGCCTTTGGTGAATTTCTGTTTATTTATATGGTTGTTTTTGACATTTTTATCAAGATTTAATGATTTTTTTTGGAGCGGGAATTTGCTAAGTTCCTCACTCCATCATTTTTATGGCACTATGGGTTTTTTTTTAACTTAAGTTTACTTATATAGTTTTGTTTGACTCTTGTATGTTGAAAATTAGGAAATCAAAAGTATGATTTAAAGGGGTTTCAACCTTTTTAAAAAATAAATGTCAAAGGACAACATATGACCATATATATATATATATATATATATATATATATTCACACACATATATATGTTTGTATATATATATATATATATACAAACAAATTTGTATACACATACATACACACACACACACACACACACACACGCACATAGAATCCTATAAGTCAGTAAGACATACAACAAATAGATAATGAAGAAAAATACCTGTTTACAAAAGAAGGTTTCCAAATATTCAATAAATATATGAAAACATACTCAATCTCATTAGTGATCAGAAAAATACAAATTTAAACCACAACGTACCTTATGTAACATCCACCAGATTGGCTACAATTTAGAAGTTTGATAATATCAAATCTTGGTGAGAATATAGAGTAAAAGTAATTCTCATATACTTATAGTGGGAGTATAAACTCAAACAATTTAGAAGATAGTTTAGGTTTTTTGGCTGAGGATGGAGATGTTTATTCAATGTTTCTATTTGAGGAATGTACCCTGAAGGAAAATACATACACCAGGACATATGCACAAGGATGTTCACAGCATATTTGTTCATTGTAAACTGAAACTAGAAACAAAGAACTAACCCAAATTTCCACTGATAGTTGAATGGAAAAATAAACTATGGTATAGTCATGACAGAATACAATGCACCTACATTCAACCACATTGGTGAATCTCACAAACATAATGTTGGACAAAGAAGCCAGATACAAAATAATACAGAATTATTTCATTTATACAAAGTTCAATAACATGCATAATAAAAGACATACATAATCAACAAATTCTAATGAAAACATATAAATAATTTTCACAAAATCAGGATAGTGGTTACTTCCAGAGTGAGGAAAAAAGTTATAATTAGCAAGCAACTCAGTTTACTTCTAGAGTGCTGAGATGTTCTATTTCTTGGCCTGGGTGGCAGTTTACATAGGTGCTTGATTTTTAATCAGTCATGGAACTGCATATCTTTATGTGCTTTTCTGTATTATAGTTACAATTTAGAATCTTTTATATTAAAAAAGAAGTTAAAGACTTTTAAATACTACAACTATTACTGAGAGACATTTTCAGAAAATATTGACACTACATGGAAGTATCATAATGATTCATTTAGTCAGGCAGTTGGTTAGGTATATATTCAACAAAAACGATTATGTATTAACCATCTTCAATGTTCCAGTCATTAAATCAGGCCCTGTCTGAGTATGCTCTAGCTGTTACAATAAAATACTCTAACCTGGTGACTTAAATAATAGACATTTATTTCTCAGAATCTGGAAGCAAGGAAGTCCAAAATCAAGCTGCTGGCTGATTCACTTGTTGGTTAAGGCTCTCCTCCTGGCTTGTAAACAGCCTCCTTCTTGGTGTATATGTTCCAATGGCTTTTCTTCAGTGTGTTTACACGGAGAGAAAGAGAACTCTCATGGTTCTTCCTTTTCTTAACAGAGCACTAAACCTATCATGGAGGCCCCACCTTCATGATCTCATCTAAGCTTAATTACCTGCTAAAAGCCTCACCTCCAAATAGCATTACCTTGGGGGTTGGGGCTTCAACATACAAACATTTAGTCCACAAAAGGTCCTGCATAGGATAGGGAAATGGATAAGACATAGATAGAGTCCTGGAAGAGTTATAATCTAGTAAGAATGCTAAGTATACATACATTTATCTTAGGTAGTAGAAAGGCATAAGGGCTTCAAAAAAGATGCAAAGTTCAGTCAATATAAAGATTACTTTACAGGTGGGAGTCAAGGAGGGCTTATAGCTGGGAGTTGTCTGCAAGAAAGAATACATTGAAAAAATACAAATAATCTTCACATTTTCGGGAAAGATTACTGAAATAGCTTGAGGAGGCAGCAGTACACAAACCATGTAGGTTAAGGGCACAAAAGACACTGGTGTGGGAGGTGGGGCACACTGGCCTTAGGACTCAGTGAGAAAGATCAGACTTTTTCCAGGAGAACTACTGGAAAATTTAAAGTGATGGGTGCACTGTAGTAGTTTCCTAGGGTTGCTGTAACAAACTACTATAAACTTGGTAGCTTAAACAATACGAATATATTCTCTCATGGCGCTGGAACCTGATATCAGCAGGGGTGGTTCTTCCTGAAAGCCCTGAGGGAAAATCTGTTCTGTGTCTCTTTCCTAGCTTTTGGTGACTACCAGCAATTCTTGGAGTTTCTCGGATTGTAAACGTATCACTCTAATCTCTGTCTCTGTCTTTACATGGCCTTCTCTCCTCTGTGTCTCTCCTTGTATCAGTCTCCTTTTCCATTCTTTTATAAGGACAACAGTCATTGGTCCACCCTAAATCCAGGGTGATCTCATCTTCAAATCCTTAATTTAATTATGTCTGTAAATACCCTTATTCAAAATAAGGTCATAGGACACCTGGGTGGTTCAGTTGGTTAAGCGTCTGTCCGACTCTTGATTTTGGCTCAGGTCATGGTCTCACAATTCAGGAGTTCAAGCCCTGCCAGACTCCTTGCTGACAGTGCAGAACCTACTTGGGATTCTCTCTCTGCCTCTTACTTATTCACATGCATACACACACACACACTCTCTCTCTCTCAAAATAAATAATCTTTAAAAAAGAACATCTTAATTTAAAAAAAATAAGGAGTGCCTGGATGGCTCAGTCAGTTGACCATCTGACCTTGGCTCAGGTCATGATCTCACAGTTCATGAATTCAAGCCCCACACTGGACTCTGTGCTAACAGCTCAGAGCCTGGAGCCTGCTTCAGATTCTGTGTCTCCCTCTCTGCCCCTCCCCCGCTCATGCTCTGTCTCTCTCTCTCTGTCAAAAATAAATAAACATTAAAAATTAAAATTAAAAAAAGGTCACATTCTGAGGTTCTATGTGAACATGTCTCTTCAGCCCACTAAGGTATATTGAGATGGATTGGTATGAGAGAGCTGGGAGGTAAAGATAATTAAGAATGTTTCCCACAAAACACACATGAAAGTCCAAAAAGACATTAACCCAATTTTCATCTATGATATTATAATCCTTTATTGGAAAACCAGGAAATTGTATAAAAATCAGGCACTACGGTACTTATAAAGATATACTATACATATACTAAAATGCTATACAGATGTTAAAAATTGTAAAGTAGATCAATATGCACTGATATTACAAGATGTCAGTAAAATACTGAGTGGAAAAAGTCAAGTTACAAACTATATAAAGTATAACCCAGTTTATGGTAAAAAGAAAAAAGCTGGAATGAAATTCACAGCTATTAAAGGTATCTATCATCAAGTATTAAGTTGGGAGGGTTAAGACGTAGAAAGCTTATATTTAACATATTTATATATTTTTAAAACATTTTAAATGCCCATGTTTTATTTTCATAAGTTTAAAAAATATTCCCTTTTGGCAGAAACTATATGCTTAGGAGGGAAAAAAACAGGTGAGCTGGAAAGAAAGTTACAATCTGACAATATGATTTTGAAAAACATGATGATCACCATGAAATTGAAACATAAGAACCTGAAGGACTAAATTTTTAAATTCTATAATACAAATTGGTATTTTAGATTGAATTCTGGCAGTTAAAGAAATATTTTTAAGACTATACAGGGGTGCCTGGGTGGCTGGGTAGGTTAAGCATCCGACTTCAGCCAGTTCATGATCTCATAGCTCGTGAGTTTGAGCCCCACGTTGGGCTCTGTGCTGACAGCTCAGAGCCTGGAACCTGCTTCGGATTCTGTGTCTCCCTCTCTCTCTGTCCCTCCCCTGCTCACACTATCTCTCTCTCTCTGTCTCTCTCTCTCTCTCTCTCTCTCTCTCTCTCTCTCTCCCTCCCTCAAAAATAAATAAACATTTGAAAATTTTAAGAAAAAAAGAATATCCTAACAAGGTGGGAATGCAAACTGGCACAGACACATGGAAAACAGTAAGGAAGTTCCTCAAAAAATTAAAAATAGAATTACCATATTATCCAGTAATTCCACTATAAGGTATTTACCCAAAGAATATGAAAATACTAATTTGAAAAGATATACACACCCCTACATTTATTGCAGCATTATTTATGATAGCCAAATTATGGAAACAGCCCAAGTGTCCACTAGTAGATGAATGGATAAAGATGTGGTATATTTGTACAATGGAATATTATTAAGCTATAAAAAAGAATGAAATCTTGCCATTTACAAAAACATGGATGGATCTAGAGGGTATAATGCTAAGTGAAATAAGCCAGTCAGAGAAAGACAAATAAGGAAACAGAAATATGTTTCAAATGAAAGAACAAGATAAAAACTCAATAAAACTTTAATGAAATGAAGCTAAGTAATTTACCTGATAAAGAGTTCAAATAATGGTTATAAAAGATGCTCACTGAACGCAGAAGAAGAATAGATGAACATAGGGCATGCTTCAACAAAAAGATAGAGAATATAAGAAAGTACCAAATAGAAGTCACAGAGTTAAAGAACATAACAACTGAACTGAAAAATACACTAGAGTGATTCAATAGCAGACTAGATGAAGCAGAAGAAAGGATCAATGATCTGAAAAACAGGGCAGTGGAACTCGCCCAAACAGAGCAGCAAAAAGAAAATATTTTGAAAAGTGAAGATAGCTTAAGGGACCAATGGGACTACATTAAGCAGAATAACAGTTGCATTACAGGGGTCTCAGAAGGAGAAAAGAGAGAGAAAAGGGCAGAAAACTTACTTGAAGAATACTGGCTGAAAACTTCCCTAATATGGGGAAAGAAACAGACATCCAGATCTAGGAAGGCCAGAGAGTTCTAAATAAGAGGAACCAGAAAAGATCCATACCAAGGTATATTATAATTAAAATGTTAAAGAGAATCTTAAAACAAAAGAAGCAAGAGAAAAACAACTTATTACGTACAAGGAAACTCCCATAAGACCATGAGCAGAATGTTCAGTAAAAACTTGACAAGCCAGAAAGGGTGGCATGATATATCCAAAGTTCTGAAAGGAAAAAACTTCCAACGAAGAATAATCTATCTGGCAAGGTTATCATTCAGAACTGAAGGAGAAACAAGAATTTTTTCAGACAAGCAAAAACTAAAGAAATTCATTACTAATAAACTGGCCTTAGAGGAAATGTTAAAGGGAATTTTTTAAGCTGAAAGGAAAGGGCACTAATCAGTAATGAGAAAACATATGAAAGTAAAAATCTCACTGGTAAAGGTAAATATGTAGGAAAGGCAATGGATTAATCACTTATAAAGCTAGTGTATAGGTTAAAAGACAAAAGTAGTAAAAATAACTATAGCTACTATAATTAGCTAAGAGATATACAAAAGAAAAAGATATGAAATATATCAGAAACATAAAAATTTTGAAGGAGGGGGTAAAAAGGTAGAGTTTTAGAATGTGTTCAAACTTAAATTGCTATCATCTTAAAACAGATGGTTATGTTTTTAAATCGTTATATGTTATCCTGGTAGTTACAGTAAAGCAAAAGCCTACACAAGATGCATTAAGAATAATGAGAAAATGGGGCGCCTGGGTGGCGCAGTCGGTTAAGCGTCCGACTTCAGCCAGGTCACGATCTCGCGTTCCGTGAGTTCGAGCCCCGCGTCGGGCTCTGGGCTGATGGCTCAGAGCCTGGAGCCTGTTTCCGATTCTGTGTCTCCCTCTCTCTCTGCCCCTCACCCGTTCATGCTCTGTCTCTCTCTGTCCCAAAAATAAATAAACGTTGAAAAAAAAAAAAAAATTTAAAAAAAAAAAAAAAAAAAGAATAATGAGAAAGCAATCTAAACATTACATGAAAAAAAAGGCATCAAACCACAAGGGAATAGAGTAAGAGAAGAAAACAGAAAGAAACTACTTGTCAGAAAACAATTAACAAAATGGCAATGAACACATACCTATCAACAATTAATTTCAATGTAAATGGTCTATACCCAATCAAACTACATAAAATGGCTGAATGGATTAAAATAATAAGACTCATCTATATGCTGCCTACATGATATTCATTTCAGATATAAGGACACACACAGACTGAAAGTAAAGGGATGGCAAAATATGTTTCATGCAAATGGAAACTAAAATTTACCTGGGTTAGCTATACTTACATCAGACAAAATATACTTTAAAACAAAGTCTATGATAAAATACAAAGATAAGCATTACATAATGATGAAGGCAGATATTATCCGAAGACAGAAAATTTGTAAATATTTATGCACCCAACATATATGCACCTAATTACATAAAGCAAATATTAACAGTTGTAAAGAGAGAAACTGACAGAAATACAATACCAAGGGACTTTAATACTGCACTCATATCAATGGATACATCATTCAGATGGAAAATCAATAAGGAAACATTGGCCTTAAATGACCTATTAGACTAGATGGACTTAATAGATATATCTACAGTACATTCCATCCAAAAGCAGCAGAATACACAATATTCTCAAGTGCACATGGAATATTCTCCAGGATAGATCACTTGTTAGGCCATAAAACAAGTCATAATAAATTTAAGAAAACTGAAATCATACCAAGTATCTTTTTTTTTAATTTTTAAAAAGTTTTTTAATGTTTGTTTATTTTTGAAAGAGACAGAACATGAGCAGGGAGGGGCAAAGAGAGAGTGAGACACAGAATCTAAAGCAGGCTCCAGGCTCTGAGCTGTCAGCACAGAGCCCGATGAGGGGCTTGAACCCATGAACTGTGAGACCATGACCTGAGCTAAAGTCAAATGCTTAACCAACTGAACCACTCAGGCACCCCATTTTAAAAAAATTTTAATGTTTACTTATTTTTGAGAGGGAAAGAGAAAGATTGCAAGCAGGGGAGGGGCAGAGAGAGAGAGGGAAACACAGAATCTGAAGCAGGCTCCAGGCTTTGAGCTGTCAGCACAGAGCCTGACGCGGGGCTTGAACTCATAAGCCATGAGATCATGAGCTGAAGTTGGACACTCAACTGACTGAGCCACTGAGGCACCCTGTATCAAGCATCTTTTCTAACCACAATGTATGAAACCAAAAATCTGGAGAAAAACTAGAAAAGTCACAAATACATGAAGATTAAACAACCAACTGTACTAATGAACAACAAATGAGTCAACACAGAAATCCAAGGAAAAATCAAAAGTATCTTGAGAGAAATGAAAATGGAAATACAACACACCAAAAGCAATGGGATGTAGCAAAAGCAGTTCTAAGAGGGAAGTACACAGTGATACAGACCTACCTCAAAAAATAAGAAAAATCTCAAATAAACAATTTAAGTTTACACCTAAATGAAGTAGAAAGAGAAGAATAAACAAAGCCCAAAGTTAGCAGAAGAATGGAAAAAATAAAGATCAGAGAGGAAAGACAGCTAAAGGGAAGATGACACAGTAAGAGAACCCTAAGCTCACCATGTCCCAGGAACAGAAGTAGCTAACACTCACATCAGTGTAAATAACCAGAAAAATAACCTGAAGACTGGCAGAACAAACTCCACACCTAAAGGTAGAGAAGAGGCCACATCAAGAGGGTATAAAGGGTGGAGACACTGTAGGGAGCTAAATAGACCCATGGATTGTGGCAGGAGGAAGGGAGCTGTAGGTGTGGAAAGGGAAGAAAAATAGATTATCACATTGGGGAACTCACACAGGGAAGACGACTCCCCATAATATTTGGCTTTGAAAACTAGAGAGGCCAAACTTTGTGAGTTCTTACAACCAGTAGGACTTAAAGTCTAGGTTTAAAAATCAAGCTAGGTTCTGGGAGAGCCTAGAGAGCAATAGGAAGGTGAGTCTCCACCCTTAAAGACATAGCACAACAAATAGCCTGCACAGATACATCATAGAAGCAGCTCTTTGAAAAAAGCTTGTGGCATACATGAGGGAGATTTATTTACAAATCTCAGAACATGTCCTCAGGGGCAGGGATCCCTGGGAGACCCCTCCAGAAACAAGGGAGCTGACAGGTGCCATTTCCCTCCCCTGCCCCACCCCAGCATAAACACACAGCATAAACACACAGCCATGCAGAAATCAGCGGGGGGTGGGGCATGGCTTACATTCACTACCTAACTTGCTTATACCAAACCCACCTCCTGGGCTCTGGGGTATCCACCCTTTTAGTCATGCTTGCCTCTCCCTCAGAATATCAGCAAACCTTGCCAATACTGTGACTCCTGAACCACACACTTTGCTGGGCCCCTGTACTGGCAGCAGTAGCAGTGGGTGCCAGACCACTCCCTTAGCGTGCAAACCATGTAAACACTGTGCACCCCAGCTCCTCCAATATGTTGTTGACCAGAGCCCATTCAAACTGGGACCACAAGCCTGGAAGTAGGCAAGCAGCCCCAACAGGGAAGCACTACTCCAAAGTGACTTGTCCTCCCTCAGGTGAGGGGAAGATAACCACACACATCAGCCAGAGTGATCCCAACAGTGGGCTAGGGGCAAACAACTGGTCTGATTCAGCCTTCACCCACCAACAAAAGCTTCTCAGGAGACAACACAGGGAAAGCATCTTGCAGTTTAGTGAGACTGCATCTCTGGCAAATACCTGATCAGACTAAACTCAACCGCAAGGCAACACTAGACTGGTCCACTGATGCCACAGGGACTAAACACTTCCCACAACAGGAAAAGAGCCACTGCAGAAGACTACATTGGAAGAAAAAGCAGCCAAGACTCAACAGCAGGGCATACACAATACATATAGGAGACACCCCTAAAGCGCCAGGTTCTGGTGAACAAAAAACCCTGCATTGCAGGACACTGGAGGATCTCTTCATAAAGCCATTACTTCCAAAAGCAGGAGATGTTGCTGACTCTCCTGACACACATAAACAGACACAGAGAGTCAGACCAAATGAAGAAACAGAAAAATAGGTCCCAAATGAAAGAAGAGGGCAAAATCACAGCAAAAGACCTAAGCAAAACAGAGATATGTAATATGCCTGGTAGATAATTTAAAGTAATGATAATAAAGATACTCAGTGCACTTAAGAAAAGAGTGGAAGACCTCAGTGAGACCATTAACAAAGAGATTAAAAAGAACTTATCAGAGATGAATCATACAATATATGAAATTAAAAATATACTAGATGAATTAAAAGGCAGGCTAGAAGAAGCAGAAGAATGAATTAGTGACCTGGAGGATGGAGTAATGGAATGCAAACAAGTTGGGCAGGTGAGAGGAAAAAAAAATTATGCAAAATGAGAATGGACTTGGGAAACTCAGTGACTCCATCAAGAGTAATAACATTCACATTACAGGGATCTCAGAAGAAGAGAAAAGGGGGCAGAAAATTTACTTGAAGAAACATAGCTTAAAACTTTCCTGGGGCGCCTGGGTGGCTCAATTGGTTAAGTGTCTGACTTGGTTTCAGCCCAGGTCATGATAATTCATGAGTTCAAGCCCCGTGTTGGACTCTGCACTGACATCACAGAGCCTGCTTGGGATTCTCTCTCTCCCTCTCTCTGCCCCTTCCCTACTCACTCTCTCTGTCTCTCTCTCAAAATAAATAAACTTTAAAAATTAAAAAAAAAAACAACTTCCCTCATCTGGGGAAGGAAACAGATATCCAGATTCAAGAGGCACAGAGATCCCCCAACAAAATCAACCCAAAGCAGTCCATACAAATACATACAGTAATTCAAATGGGAAAAAAGTAGTGGTAAAGGGAGAATCTTTAAAGCAGCAAGAGAAAAGAAGGTAGTTACATACAAAGTAAACCCCAGTAAGGCTATCAGAGGGTTTTTGAGCAGAAATTTTGCAGGCCAGAAGGGAGAAGCATGATATATTCAAGGTGCTGAAAGAAAAAAGAAAAAGAAAAAACACAGCCAAGAATATTCCATCCAGCAAGGCTATCATTCAGGATAGAAGGAGAGACAAAGAGTTTCCCAGGCAAACAAAAGTTAAAGAAATTCATGCCTATTAAACCAGCCCTGCAAGAAACGTTAAGGGAGACTCTTTGAGTGGAAAGGAAACATTATAAAGGTAAGAAAAGTGGAAAGCACAAAACCAATAAAATATCTCCGTAAAAATCAGTCAAAGGACTCACCAAATAAAAGACTATAAAGTATGACACCATTTACCTAAAATGTGGTGGGGAGAGGAGTAAAGAATGGGCTCAAACATAAGTGACCATCAACTTAATATAGATTCCTATATGCAGAAGATGTTATTTATAAAACTAATGGTAACCACAAATCAAAAACTAGTAATAGGTATGCAAAAAATAAAGAGAAAAGGGGCGCCTGGGTGGTGCAGTCGGTTAAGCGTCCGACTTCAGCCAGGTCACGATCTCGCGGTCCGTGAGTTCCAGCCCCGCGTCAGGCTCTGGGCTGATGGCTCAGAGCCTGGAGCCTGTTTCCGATTCTGTGTCTCCCTCTCTCTCTGCCCCTCCCCCGTTCATGCTCTGTCTCTCTCTGTCCCAAAAATAAATAAAAAACGTTGAAAAAAAAAATTTTAAAGAAGCCAGAAGAAGAAGAACAGACAAAACCCCAAAGCAACAGAATAAAGAAAATAATAAAGATTAGAACAGAAATAAATGATACAGAAACTAAAAAAATTAAAAAATTAAAATTAAAAAAAAATCCAGAACAGATCAATGAAACCAGGAGCTACTTCTTTGAAAAGATCAACAAAATTGATAAACTCATCAAAAAAAAAAAAAAAAAAAAAAAAAAGGAGGGAGGAGGAGAGATAAAGAGAGAGAAAGGAGTCAAATAAAATCAGAAATTAAAGAGGAGAAATTAACAACCAACATCACAGAAATACAAAGAATTGTAAGAGAATATTATGAAAAATTACATGCCAACAAATTGGACAACATACAAGAAATGTATGAATTCCTAGAAACATATAACAGAAGCAGGAAGAAATAGCAAATTTGAACAGACCAATTACCAGCAATGAAACTGAATTAGTAAACAAACTCCCAACAAAGGTCCAGGACCAGATGGCTCCACAGGCTAATTCTATCAAACATTTAAAGAAGAGTTAACACCTATTCTTGAACTATTCCAAAAATAGAAGAGGAAGGGAAATTTCCAAATTCATTCTATGAGAACAGCATGACCTTGACACCAAAACCTGATAAAGATACTACAAAAAAAGAGAACCACAGGCCACTGTCTCCGATGAACATAGATGCAAAAATCCTCAACAAAATATTAGCAAACCAAGTCCAACAATACATTTAAAAAATCATTCTCTATGTTCAAGTGGGATTTATTCCTGGGATGCAAGAGTGGGTCAATATTTGCAAATCAATCAACATGATACAACACATCATTAAGAGAAAGGATAAAAACCGTTAGATCATTTTAATTGATGCAGGAAAAGCATTTGACAAAGTACAACATCCATTCATGATAAAAACCTTCAACAACGTGGGTTTAGAGAGAACATACCTCAACATAATAAAGACCTTATATGAAAAATTCATAGAGAACATCATATTCAATGGGGAAAAACTGACAGCTTTTCCCCAAAGATCAAGAAAAAGACAAGGATGTATCCACTCTCATGACTTTTTATTCAACTTAGTACTGGAAGTCCTAGCACAGAAAACAGAACAGAAAAGGAAATCTTTGGAAAGGATGAAGTAAAACTTTCATTACTTGCCAATGACATGATACTATATGTAAAAAACCCCAAATACCCCACCAAAACACTATTAGAATTGATAAATGAATTCAGTAAGGTCAAAGGATACAAAATCAATGTACAAAAAAAATGTTGCATTTCTATACACTAATAGTGAAGCAGCAGAAACAGAAATTAAGAAAATAATCCCATTTACAATTGCACCCAAAGTAATAAAATATCTAGGAATAAACTTAACCAAAGAGGTAAAAGACCTGTACTCAGAAAACTATAAAACACTGATGAAAGAAATTGAAGATGACACAAACAAATGGAAAGACATTCCATGCTCATGGATTGGAAAAATAAATATTGTTAAAATGTCTATGTTACCCAAAGCAATCTACAGATTTAATGCAATGCCTATCAAAATACCAAAAGCATTTGTCACAGAACTAGAACCAACAATCCTAAAATTAGTATGGAACCACAAAAGACCCCAAATAGCTAAAGCAGTATTGGGGAAAAAAGGACAAAACTGGAGGTATCGCAATCCCAGATTTCAAGCTATATTACAAAGCTCTAGTAATCAAAACTGTGTTGTACTGGCACACAAACAGACATATAGCTCAATGGAACAGAATAGAAAACCCGGAAATAAAGCCACACTTTATATGATCAATTAATCATCAACAAAAGAGGCAAGAATATGCATGGGAGAAAGCAGTCTCTTCAACAAATGGTGTTGGGAAAACTGGACAGATACATGCAAAGAATGAAAATGGACCACTTTCTTACACCATACACAAAAATAAACTCAAAATGGATCAAAGGCCTAAATGTCAAACATGAAACCATACAAATCCTAGAAGAAAGCACCAGCAATAATTTCTCTGCCATCAACCATAGCAACATTTTGCTAAATATGTCTCCTGAGGCAAGGGAAACAAAAGCAAAAATAAACTATTGGGGCTGCGTCAAAACAAAAAGCTTCTACACAGCAAAAAAACAACCAACAAAACTGAAAGATAACCTACTGGAGGGAAGAAGATATTTGCAAATGACATATTTGGTAAAGGGCTACTATCCAAAATATATAAAGAACTTAAAAACTCAACACCTCAAGGGTGTCTGGGTGGCTCAGTCGGTTGAGTGTCCGACTTCAGCTCAGGTCATGATTTCATGGTTCATGAGTTTGAGCCCTGTATCAGGCTCATTGCTGTCAGCAGGGAGCCTACTGTGGAGAAACCTCAACACCTCAAGGGTGTCTGGGTGGCCCAGTCGGTTGAGTGTCCGACTTCGGCTCAGGTCATGATTTCATGGTTCATGAGTTTGAGCCCTGTATCAGGCTCATTGCTGTCAGCAGGGAGCCTACTTTGGAGCCTATTCAGGGCTCAAACTCAGGAACCACAAGATCATGACCTGAGCTAAAGTCAGATGCTCAACCAACTGCCCCACTCTCATCACTTTTATTCAACATAGTATTGGAAGAGCAATTAGGCAAGAAAAATAAATAAAAGTCATCTAATTGGAAATTAAGAAGTAAAACTGTCACTATTTGCAGATGACTTGATTATATATAGAAAACCCTAAGGACTGCATCAAAAAACTGTTAGAACTAACAAATTCAGTAAATTTGCAGTGTACAAAACAAAATCAATATGCAAAAATTGGTTGCATTTTTATACAGTAACAATGAACTAACAGAGGAATTAAGAAAACAAATCTCATTTACAATTGCATTAAAAAAGAATAAAATACCTAGGCATAAACTTAACCAAGGAGGTTAAAGACCTGCACACAAGAATTGTAAGACATTGATGAAAGAAACTGAAGAAGTCACAAATAAATGGGAAGATATTCCATATTCATGGATTAGAAAAATTAATATTGTTAAAATCTCCACATTACCCAAAGCAACCCACAGATTCAATATACTCTCTATAAAAATTCCGATGACATTTTTCACAGGAATAGAACAAAAAAATCCTAAAATTTGTATGGAATCACAAAAGACCTCAAATACAAAAAATCATCTTCAGAAAGAACAAAGTTGGAAGCATGATGCTCCCTGATTTCAAACTATATTACAAAGCTATAGCAATCAAAATAGTACTGACATAAAAACAGACACAGATCAGTGTAATAGAATAGAGAGCCCAGAAATAAACCCATATATATATGACCAATTGACTTACAACAAACGATCCAAAAATATACAGTGGGGAAACAATGGTCTCTTCAATAAATGGTATTGGGAAAACTAGACAACCACATGCAAAAGAATGAAACTAGACTACTATCTTACACTACACACAAAAATTAATTCAAAATGAGTTAAAGATTTGAATATAAGACCTGAAACCATAAAACTCCTTGAAGAAAACATAAGCTTTAGCTCCTTGACACTGGTTTTGGTGATGACTTTTTGGATCTGACTCCAAAAGTAAAGGCAATAAAAGCAAAAATAGGTAATTGAGACTACATTAAAATTAAAAGCTTCTGCACATCAAAGGAAATAATCAATAAAATGAAAACGCAACCTACTAAATGGGAGAAAACACTTGCAAATCATATATCCAATAAGAGGTTAATATCCAAAATATTTTTTAAAACTCCTACAGGGGCACCTGGGTGGCTTGGTCGGTTAAGCGTCCAACTTCGGCTCAGGTCATGATCTCACAGTCCTTGAGTTCAAGCCCCGCGTCGGGCTCTGTGCTGACAGCTCAGAGCCTGGAGCCTGTTTTGGATTCTGTGTCTCCCTCTCTCTGACCATCCCCCGTTCATGCTCTGTCTCTCTCTGTCTCAAAAATAAATAAACGTTAAAAAAATTTTTTTTTAAACTCCTACAACTCAATAGCAAAAAAAAATCTAATTTAAAAATAGGCAGAAGATCTGAGTAGACATTTTCCCAAAGAAGACAAACCTATGACCAACATGCACGTGAAAATATGCTCAACACAACTAATCATCAGGGAAATGCAAATCAAAACCACAGTGACATATCACCTCTCACCTGTCAGAATGCCTGGGATCAAAAAAAACAAAAACATAAACAAAAAACAAAACAAGAAATAACAAATGGTGGTGATGTGGAGAAAAGAGAAGCTATGTGCACTATTAGTGGGAATATAAATTGATGCAGCCACTATGGAAAGTAGTATGGAGTTTCCTCAAAAAATTAAAAATAGAAATATCCTATGACCCAGCAATTCCAGCTCTGGGTATCTAGCCAAAGAAAATGGTAACACTAATTAAAAAATGTATATGCACCCCTACGTTCATTGCCACATTATTTACAATACCCAAGGAAACAACCTAAGTGTCCATCAATGGATGAATGGATAAAGATGTGGTATATGTATGTATATATAAGTACACGTGTGTGTGTGTGTGTGTGTGTGTGTGCATGTACACACAATGGAATACTATTCAGCCATAAAAAAAGAATGAAATCTTGCCATTTGTGACAACATAGATGGACCCTGATGGTATTATGCTAAGTGAAATAAGTCAGACAGACAAATACTCTTTGATTTCACTAATATGTGGAATATATATATATATATATATATATATATATATATATATATATATATATAAAAGAAAACTCATGGAGAGAAGAGATTATTGGTTGCCAGAGGGGTGGTGGACAAAATGGGTGAAGGAAGTCAAGATGTACAAAACTTCCAGTTATAAAATAAATAAGTCATGAGGATTTAATGTACAGGCTGGTGACCACAGTCAATAATGTGTGGCCTATTTGAACCTTGCCATAATAGCAAATTTTAAAAGCTCTCATCACAAGAAAAAAAATTGTAACTCTATATGGTGATGAATGGTAATGGGATGTATTGTGGTGATCATATCACAGTGTATATAAATAGCAAATCATTATGCTCTACACTTAAAACTAATATAATGTTACATGGCAATTATACCTCATAAAAAATATCCTAACAACACATTAATTCATAGCAAAAAAAAAATACATTGACCATCTACCATTACACTGCTGACTTAGCTGGCTGGACAGCGGGTTTCAGGTTTAGGAAGTGATTACAACCAACAATTCTAGCCCTGTATCACCATGACAACATGAACATATAATTATATACATGCATTGGAAGAAAACCAAAAAATAAGAAATACAAAAGCATGCAGGGATATTTTTTTGCTTTGTTTTATAAAGGAAAACACAGAAGAAAATGATTTTTTTAATGTTTCTTACAAAAGAACACCATGTTTGTGAAAATAGTTAATTAAATGGATTTAAGTGTAACATAGCTTAAACATGATGACCATTTCCATTTTCAGTCCTCCTGATTTATCAAAGCTCTCAATAGCATACTCAGGAGCATTCAAACAAAACTAAATAGCAATAAAGCTTTTCTAAGCTTCCTGTAATTTGAGTGACAATTTCTATAATTACAAGTATTTGACAACTTTTTTTATCATTTCTAAATGATTATGAATATCTGCGAGTTTAGAAGATTATATTTTGAAATGCATTTATATACAAACCTACCATAAAAAAGCAAACTAAATTAAGCTATTACTATGTTTAGGCTGTTGGTTTATGGTGTGATATGTATGAAACAAGAATTTTCAAATAAAGCTAAAGGAAGGGTTTAGTAACTAGATCCAAACACTAGTAGAAACAGTCTGATTCTCTTTTGCTGGTGGTTCAGACCTCACAAAGTAGAATCATGAAATTGGCCTCATCTGCATTGTAGAGATACAAAAAGAAGACCTTTAAAATATAAGGATCTGTGCCAACATTCAAGAACAAACAGGGAAAGAAAATGATCAAATGTACTAACACTCTAGATCTAGGGAGACTAAGTAAATCTGCCAGCTCTTAAGGATTTGGGGAGCTTCTTTGTTCAACGTTAAAAGGCATTTATCAAGCACTGTGTGTGAGCATTTGGGATAAGAAATAACCTCCATCATCAAATGGCTCACCAACTAGCTCAGAAGACAGACAAGTAAGCAATTACTATCACAGGGCATCCACTGATAGGAGGACCACACATCCCATTGCCTGAGACATTTCTAATTTATTCCTGTCCTATTGCCTGAGACAATTCAAGTTTACGTCTATTATTTTAGCATAATTTTAAAATTAGTATTAATAATTTCAACCTCAAATGTGTCCCAGTTTATACAATAAATTATATGGTGACACTCATAGGAATATTACGGGAGCCATGGAAAGGCACTTACGTCAGCACTGAGAGGACTTCTTGGAGGAAGTGTTGCCTTAGGTAAGTCATAAAAGATAAATTAGTTAACCAAGTGAAGAAAGGGGCAGAGGACCTAACAGACTCTCAAACTGAGCTAATGGCATCCTATCCCAACCATTTTCCTAACACAGGTGATTGTTCCTTTGCACTCAAAATTATGTAATGTCACATAGGTGGGGAAGATCCTGGTTCCTCAAACTCTTTTAATAAGCTTCTCACATATTTCAAATTTCAAGAGCATATATGCAAATGACACTGGGGCACTTTCATAATTTGTCATTAGCCTATTTCCTCCTAGGAATCAGGCGGAATCATGATCACAACAGGGCCTACTGCCACAATTAAGTTCTAGACAACATTTCTTACATGTGTTAGTCCAGCATTTTTTTCCTTCCAGAACAGGCTCCTCTCTCACCAGGTGAGGATGTTGATTACCTAGTCCCACCCCTCCTACCATAAAAGACAGCATATGACCCTGCAGGGCCACAGTCCTTTTGGGAGGGTTGACCAGAATTCTAGGATATCACTAAGAATGCACTGCTGGCGACCTTCTTTACCACCACTTGTCAAATCCTGCCTAAAAATACAGTCAACATAGGATAAAACAGACCTAAGAGAAAGAAAATTATGCAGATGTTCTTTGAATCTCCATATGCAACAATGCCTAATACTCTTGGATTTTTCACAGGCTAAAATTACACCCTCAGCTATACAAAGAAAGCATCTTTTATTTCTCTGTAACTGTGTAGTAGCAGATGGGGGAGGCAGGGTGGAGAAAACACTAGTCCTATCTGATAACCTCAGTTAAAACCAATAATTTAACTCAGTCTCTGCTTAAAGGACTCAAGTAAATCTCAGTGTTTCAAAGTTCTGAGAACTCCCATTCCTATTTAAGAAAGCATATAGGTGTGTGAGAGAGAAAGGTGGACTGAGAGCATTGGAAAGGAAATAAAATTCTCTTATGCACAAGTTATTATTTGAGCCAGTGTTAATCTCTACAGCAGAGTGCCTGGTCTGGCTGCTCCATGGATTGCTGACTGGTTAGAAAGGACCAATATCATACCTGGGCATCTGCTGCTGCTGCTGAGGGCTACAGCTGTTCTCTTGGCTAGAGCAATATTCTCACTGGACACTGGGCACCCCTTGCTGAACTGGGCCCCACCCCAGCTCTCACTAGGGCTATAGTCTTTCCTATAGTCTTTCCCAGTTTGCTTCTCATCCAGGTGTCCACACTTGAGCCATTGGCTGTGGACTTTGTCCCCATCACAAGAAAAGACTCTTTGGATAAGCCCACCATCAGCACCTGCAGCTACCTTCCCTATCCCTCCATAGGGCACAACTAAACTTCTGGATTGTCTCCACACTACATGGGATCTAAGGGAGACTCAAGACACCCAAACTCAGATCCTGTCTCCATCCAACTACATTGAGCCATCACAGTAACTTTGACATAGCTGCACCCAGGATGCTGAGGTTATTTCCTTCCAGACTGCAATGGGAATTAGGGCATGAGTCCCTACATTCATGACCTCTCTCCATGACACTTCAGCCTAGAGACACATATATCATAGTTAGCTTTTCAACCCCTAGTCCAGGAGGGTGAAAAAGACCAGTTTTTCCCTTTTTTTCTTTCCTCTTTACCAAGACCTTCCATATTTAAAACACTATGATCAAAAAAGCAAAATAAAACAACTCATACATCAGGTTCATTGGCTTGTCTCTTATATTGAAGGAGGAGATTAAAGGAGTTTACAAAATCCTTTTATCAACCAGGTCTCACTTTCGAGTCTGCTATCTTGCATGCTTGAAAACTGTTTTGGTAATAGTTGATGATTAATTCTTTCTTTTACTTTGCATTCCTGCAGTTACAACCCAATTTAATCCCCTTCCTACCTTGAAAGTCATGTAATCCAAAATGCAACCCCAGGGCAACCCCAGGCATCCAACTAGTAGGAACTAATGGATGTGTCTTTAGGGAATCACCATCAACATGAGCCAGAAATAAGATGTGTTCTTACACCTTTTTGTGGTCCTCTCAGGAAATAAAGTCCCAGAGAGAGACTCTGATAGATAGCTTGAATGACAGATATGTCTACCTTTTGGCTAGACAAAGGCAGGACACCTTGAACAGTAGTCTCACTAAGAGGGAAGAATAAATTCAAAAAAGGAAATCAGGTTGACATCTCAAAATTAACTTGATAGAAATGGATGTTGGGTGGCCAATACATGTCTATCAGAATAATACCAATGATATAAAAAAGCAGGTGCTAGCTGAGGATCGTAAGCCCAGAGAAGCTGTGACTGCCCAAAATCCCACAAAGTAAACCCAAGTTTCTGACTAGCATATCACCGCACTCATCTGATATTCTGACTGTAACTTCCATGCTGAAATAGTAAACTCCACAATGAGAAAATAGTAAATATGAGGACTAACTTTTAAAAGCCCAGAGGCTTGGGGTGCCTTGGTGGGTCAGTCAGTTGATTGAGCCCCACATCAGGCTCCATGCTGGGTTTGGAGCCTGCTTTAAGATTCTCTCTCTCCCTCTGCCCCACTCCCTTGCTCATGATCTTTCTCTCTCTTTAAAATAATAATAATAATAATAATAATAATAATAATAATAATAATAAATAAACTATTAAAAGCCCAAAGGCTCTAGTGGCAAAAAAAAGTGCTAGCATACTTCTTCTCACCATATTCCTCACTTTTGCTCTGTTGTGCTTAAAGTGAGACATGGGGTCACCAGAAAATGCGTTGGGCTTGAAGTAAATTATCTCAGCTTTGCCATGGACTAACTATGAGACTTTGAACAGGTTATTTAACATCTCCAGGCCTCAGTTTTTTCATTTGTAAAATAAATGGGTTGGAAAGGATCTCTAAAATCTCATCTCTAACATCCTAAGCAGTTAAAATTAAAATCTATATCTAAGGCCATTGCTTCACTCTAAGTCAGTAAACTCCTAGACAGGTGGTATTGTATCTTCTTATTCATTGTAACTTTTCCAGCACATGTGAAATGATCTCCCAAAGCTTGTCTACTGCCATTATTTTCAGAAGTTGTAGTTGAACAAGGAGATTTGGCCCTTGACTGAAATTATAGAAAGGAAGTTACTTCTAGTTTCCCAGTGTCTGGATTGACCTATTCCCAGTAGCTGGATTTCCCAGCTACTTCATATATATAAGAGGGTCCTTCTAGATATAATATTTAAATGGAATCTATGTGTATGTTTATAAATGTAAAGTGGAAGTGTTTTAATAATAGTACAAGAAATAGCCTCATACTAATCCTTGATTTTTTAATTCAACAAATGATGTCACAGAGAAGTATAAATTTTTAAACTATAAATACATCTACCTTTCATCACACTGTGTTAATCGAACCCTTTATGTGAAACAATACCACTAATTCCTATTAAAGCTTCCCTGAATAAAAAGCTATTTTGTGGACACAGAAATCCACTTTTTCTAAATCTCATTTCTTTTTATCTTTGACACCACCATTCTTCTGTCTCTTTGTGCAAAAGAGTAAATCCTTTCAGAGCCAACAGGCTCAAATACCATAGCGAGTGAGATTACCAATACTGACATCCCAGCTGAATAAACGGTAAGGAGCATTTCTTCTCACCTTTCACCTTGAAATAATCACAGCACTGGAAGGACAGGCTCCGGGTAATAAATGACAGAAAAATCATCCTTCTCACTGTAGCCTAGGAAATTGACTTCAATAATGGTTGATAAAGTTACTCTTTGAAAATAAATTTTAGCAGGAATAATGCCAAATTTAAAAAGAAAAAGACAACAGAACCTCCTTATTTTTACACTCATTCTCAAGGCCTGGAATCTTCTCCACTCTTTCATATTAACCAAAAATATTTTCACTTACTTAACATTTTTAAAGCACTAGCTCCAAGTTTCCTTCATCCTATTATTAACAAATTATTTGAGAGTCACACAGGTGAACTCTTCCATGGCTAAAAGCTCCCATCTCATAATCACCCCCATGGTAATAAGTGTGTGACACATAAGGTTTTTCAAGTAGTCATCATAACAATTGAAAATTCCTTAATAGGGGTGCCTGGGTGGCTCAGTCAGTTAAGCATCTGACTTGGGCTCTGGTCATGATCTCATGGTTCGTGGATTTGGGCCCCGCTTTGGGCTCTGTGCTGACAGCTCAAGGCCTGGAGTCTGCTTCAGGTACTGTGTCTCCCTCTCTCTCTGCCCCTTCCCTGCTCGCGCTCTCTCTCTCTCTCTCTCTCTCTCTCTCTCTCTCTCTCTCTCAGAAAAGAAAATAAACATTAAAAAAACAAAATAAAATAAAATAAAATAAAAATAAAATAATAAAATAAAATAAAATAAAATAAAATAAAATAAAATAAAATAAAATTCCTTAATAAATACAAGGAACTATGTAGGCATAACCCAACGTCCTTCTGGCAACAAAGACCTAAATTGGGTCAATCTCCTTATTATCTTCTCCCCTTTCTCCTCTATACCTCATCCTCATATTCCTATCATCAACCACTTTGGTATCACTAAATGATAAACCTTGTAACATTCATCTCCTCTCTCACTCCCTATGTTAACTAATCACTAAATCTCATAGTATCTACCTCAGAAATGTCTCTCAAATGTACCCTCTTGTCTCCAGCCCACCTCCACTGCCTTAACAAAGACCTTCCTCATCTTTTGTGGGAACCACCACAATAGCTGCTACTCTTTAGTCTCCCTGATCCTGTTTCTTTGCAGTTCACTCAGTGCTTGGCACTGCCACCTGCTGCCTGCTATCTTCCCCAAACACAGAGGTACAGAGACCAGCCACTGGCAGAACAATGCAGCAAAGCCAGGAGGGAACAGAAGAAGAAACCCTCCAACCTCTTTCTGCTCTTACCCTCTGACCTCCTGCTATTATCTCCAATTGGTTGAATACGAAAGGAAGCCAGAGCAGATTCTGGGTCATATAGATGCTAAGAGACAGTCCCCTAGGGTACATAACAAGGCAGAGCTAGGTGGTGAATAAATTTAGGGAGGCAAATGAAGGCATTTGGGGCATAACCTGCACATCCCTACCCTTTCTTCATCTTCTAGGTGCCCACTCAACCTATAAGATCCAGTTCAAAAGTTACCTTCCCAGAGAGAGTTACTCTATTTTTTTAATATATATATATTAAAAAATATATATATATCACAATATTTCATTGCAATTTATATGTTTACTTATCTTTTTCCCCAAATTCTTAGAATCTCAAAAGCCAGAATACCGTTTCATTTAATTCACAGTCCTTGGCATATTATTGACCCTCATATTATAGTCCTCATGCATGCATATGTGTGTGTATTTTATTTTATTTATTTATTTATTTTTTTAAATTTTTTTTCAACGTTTATTTATTTTTGGGACAGAGAGAGACAGAGCATGAACGGGGGAGGGGCAGAGAGAGAGGGAGACACAGAATCGGAAACAGGCTCCAGGCTCTGAGCCATCAGCCCAGAGCCTGACGTGGGGCTCGAACTCACGGACCGCGAGATCGTGACCTGGCTGAAGTCGGACGCTTAACCGACTGCGCCACCCAGGCGCCCCCGTGTGTGTATTTTAAATGAATGGAGTGAGGCAAACAGGACTTCCCCAATGTTTTGTATGTAAAGAAATAACAATCAAAATTAAGTGCCATGTATCTAACTCTACAGACCCTTCCTGAGGCCAGACTGCAGTTCCCTTTGTCCACACTGCTTCAAGGAAGTGCATGGGAGATACCACATATCTAATCAAGAAAGAGCTCTTTAATAAATTACTTGATGGACCAGATAACTTTACTCCCACCAACCACACAAACTGCCTGTGTTAGCACCTTTGGGTTCCTATAACAAAATACCACAGGTTGGGTGGCTTATAAACAACAGAGATTTATTGCTCATAATACTGGAGATTAGAAGTCCAAGATAAGCTGCCACCAGATTTGGTGTCTGCTGAGAGCCTACTACCTGATTAATAAACAGTTGTCTTTTTTCTATGTATCCTCATATAGAGGAAGGGCTAAGGAACTCTCTGGGGCAGAGGCCTCTTTCATAATGGCTCTAATCCCATATGTGAGGACTCCCCATCATGACCTAATCACTTTCCAAAGGCCTCATCTCCAAATACCATCACATTGGGGATTAGGTTTCAACATAAAAATTCTGGGGAGGCTCAAATATTCAGTCTATGGCCCTCTTCTAAAAACACCTGGAATGATTGGGCCTCAAAGTTATTCCTGGTATCTCTGGATGCCCCCTGAACACACTAACATTTACCTCTTTCACACTGTGGCATTAAGATGTATATGTAACAGATGCTGTATATGTCACACCCACACAACAGGACTTAGTAATCCCATCTGACTTGAAATTGGAGCATCACTGCATTTGTGCACATAAACTTGACATGTAATTTTCTCTTCAGAAAGTATTCTCGCAATCTCTCCTAGATCTTTTTGTCTATATTTTTTTAATGAGGTTGTATAATTCACATGGAATATGACTTGTCATGGTACATCCATAGGACTGAATAATGTACAGTCATTACAATCTTCATAGAGCAATCCCTATCAAAATAACACCAGCATTCTTCACAGAGCTAGAACAAACAATCCTAAAATTTGTATGGAACCAGAAAAGACCCTGAATAGCCAAAGCAATCTTGAAAAAGAAAACCAAAACTGAAGGCATCAAAATCCTGGACTTCAAGCTATATTACAAAGCTGTAATCACCAAGACAGTATGGTACTGGGACAAAAACAGACACTCAGATCAATGGAACAGAATAGAGAATCCAGAAATGGACCCACAAACATAAGGCCAACTAATCTTTAACAAAGCCGGAAAGAATATCCAATGAAATAAAGACAGTCTCTTCAGCAAATGGTGCTGGGAAAACTGGACAGCGACATGCAGAAAAATGAACCTGGACCACTTTCTTACACCATACACAAAAATAAACTCAAAATGGATAAAAGATCTAAACATAAGATAGGAAGCCATCAAAATCCTAGAGGAGAAAGCAGGCAAAAACCTCTTTGACCTCAGCCATGGCAACTTCTTACTCAATACATCTATGGAGGCAAGGAAAACAAAAGCAAAAATGAACTATTGGGACCTCATCAAAATAAAAAGCTTCTGCACAGCAAAGGAAACAATCAGCAAAACTAAAAGGCAACCAATGGAACGGGAGAAGATATCTGCAAATGACATATCAGATAAAGGGTTAGTATCCAAAATCTATAAAGATTACCAAACTCAACACCCAAAAAACAAATAATCCAGTGAAGAAATAGGCAAAAGTCATGAATAGACACTTCTCCAAAGAACACATACAGATGGCCAACCAATACATGAAAAAATGCTCAACATTACTCATCGTCAGGAAAATATAAATCAAAGTCACTATGAGATACCACCTCACACCTGTCAGAATGGCTAATATTAACAACTCAGGCAACATCAGATGTTGGCGAGGATGCTGAGAAAGAGGATCTCTTTTGCACTGCTGGTAGGGATGCAAACTGGTGACGCCACTCTGGAAACAGTATGGAGGTTCCTCAAAAAATTAAAAATAGAACTACCCTACAACCCAGCAATTGCACGACTAGGTATTTATTCAAGGGATACAGGTGTGCTGTTTTGAAGGGGCACATGCACCTCAAAGTTTATAGCGATGCTATTGACAATAGCCAAAGTTGGAAAGAGCCCAAATGTCCATCAACAGATGAATGGATAAAGGAGATGTTGTGTGTATGTATATGTATATGTGTGTGTGTGTGTGTGTGTGTGTGTGTGTGTGTGTGTATAATGGAATATTACTCAGCAATCAAAAAAGAATGAAATCTAGCCATTTGCAACTAGGTGGATGGAACTAGACAGTATTATGCTAAGTGAAATTAGTCAGTCAGAGAAAGACAAATATCATATGATTTCACTCATATGAGGAATTTAAGATACAAAACAGATGAGCATAAGGGAAGGGAAGCAAAAATAATATAAAAACAGGGAGGAGGACAAAACATAAGAGACTCTTAAATATAGAGAACAAACAGAGGGTTGCTAGAGGGTTTGTGGGAAGGGGGATGGGCTAAATAGGGAAAGGGCACTAAGGAATGTACTCCTGAAATCATTGTTGCACTCTATGCTAACTTGGATGTAAATTAAAAAATAAATAAATTATTTTTAAAAAAGAAAAAATATTCATAAAGAAATTAGAAGATACTTACGAAATCATTTTAAAAAGGAAAAAATGAAGCTACAACACTGACTATAATAAAATAGTTAAATCAAAAAATATTTCAAGAGGTAAATGCAAAAATTATTTATTAACAGTGGTAGTGGGATTAAGCATGACTTTTATTCTTTGCCTACACTTCCCTGTGTTTGTTACACTTTCTAAAACAGCCATAAGTATATTTTTAAAATGAATTTATTTATTCTGCATACCTCTCTGTATTGTTGATGAAGCATCAGTCAGATGGAGCACTGTGAAGCCTAGTATAATTTTCATACATCACAGAGTCTCTGAGGATCAGGTTATACCTCAACTTCTAAAACACTTCTCTTCTTATAAGTGACGAATCACTAAATTCTACTCCTTAAACTAATATTACACCATATGTTCACTAACTAGAATTTAAATAAAAATTTGAAAAAAAATAAAAAAAATAGTTCTGTGCTTAATTCAAGACTAAAAATGGCAAGTACATTTTTAAAGCTAAAAGTATTTTGGTGAGGTCTTAATATTGTTCCTCAATTTACTACTCCTCAATTTTGTTACCAAAGCAAAGTTTCCTTCTCTCATCAGCTTATCATCCTAATAGTCACATCCTTCTTTCTTTTGGTGGTACAACCCCTCTCCCTATCTACCCAAACCCCAAACCTTGGAGATTTTCACTTTTGTATTCATTCATTAATTCAATCAGCATTTATTTAACACCTTCTAGGTGCCACCCAGCGTGGATACTAATAATACAAACATGAAAAGACAACTCTGCTTTTGGGGAGCTTTTAGTTTGGTGAAGGCAGACATGAACCAATTTCAGTAAAATATGACTATTAAGGCAGGTACAAAGTTCAGAGTTAAAGTTCTATTTCCACCTGAGGAGTCAGGAAACACTTCATAGAGGAAGTGTGCTGAGTTGGCATCAGAAGGATTAGTAGTTTCTTGCCAGTTGGCAATCAAGGAAGACCATTCCAGCAGGGAGAGAAGCTGACTTAAAGGCATTAGAGGCATTAGGTGGAATGTTCTCTGGAATGGCAAGGTATTCAGTGTGGCTGGAATTTGAGAGCAGGGAGATGAGGCCATAGTGCTAACCAGGAGATTGATCAGTTCCTTTTATGTCCTCCCATGGAGTTCAGACATTATCTAACAAATGATAGAGAGGTAATGAAGGTATTTTGACTAGGGAAGTAACATAACCAAGTTTACAATGTAGAAGGATCACTTTAGAGCTATGCTGTCCACTACAGAGGTCACTAACCACGTAAGGTTATTGAGCACTTGAAATATGGCTAGTCCAAATTGAAATGTCTTATAAGTATAAAATATGTACCATATTTCAATATAAAATAAATGAATATAAAATAAAGGGTCAGTATTCAAAATCGATAAAGAACTTATCAAACTCAACACCCAAAAAAACAAATAATCCAGTCAATAAATGGGCAGAAGAAAGGAATAGATATTTTTCCAAAGAAAACATCCAGATGGCCAATAGGCACACGGAAAGATGCTCAACAGCACTGATCATCCAGGAAATACAAGTCAAAACTATAATAAGATAACCACCTCACACCTGTCAGAATGGATAAAATTAACAACACATGAAACAACAGATGTTGGCAAGGATGTGGAGAAAGGGGAATACTCTTACACTGTTAGTGGGAATGCAAACTGTGAAGCCACTCTGGAAAACAGTATGAAGGTTCCTCAAAAAGTTAAAAATAGAACTACCCTATGACCCAGCAATTGCACCACTAGGTATTTACTCAAAGAATATAAAAATACTGATTCGAAGGGGTACATGCACCGTGATGTTTATAGCAGCACTATCCACAGTAGCCAAATTATGGACAGAGCCCAAATGTCCTTCAACTGATGAATGGATAAAGATGTGGTGCATGTGCGTGCGCGCGCGCACACACACACACACACACACACACACACACACACACACACACGTGCGCAATGGAATATTACTTGGCCATAAAAAATGATGAAATCTTGCCATTTGCAGTGACATGGATGGAACTAGAATGTATTATGCTAAGCAAAATAAGTCATTCAGAGAAAAACAAATACCATATGATTTCACTCATAGGTGAAGTTTAAGAAACAAAACAGATGGACATAGGGGAAGGAAAAGAAAAAAAAGAAAGGGAGGCAAACCATAAGAGACTCTAAACTATAGAGAACAACCTAAGAGCTGGAGAGGAGGTGGGTGGGAGACGAGCTAAATGGGTGATGGGTATTAAGGAGGGCACTTGTCTTGCACATTGGGTATTATATGTAAGAATCACTATTACATTATATGTTAACTAGAATTTAAATAAAAACATTAAACTGGAAAAATAAACAATAAAATAAAATATCCCATTAAGATTTTACATTGATTACATGTTAAAATAATAACATTTTTATTGATATATTTGATTGAATAAAATACTTTATGAAAATTAATTTTAATTATTTCTTTTTAAATTTTTTGTGTTTTTTTCATCTTTATTTATTTTTGAAAGAGAGACAAAACATGGGTAGGGGAAGGGCAGAGAGAGAGGGAGACACTGAATCTGAAGCAGGCTCTAAGCTCTGAGCTGTCAGCACAGAGCCTGATGTGGGGCTCAAACTCACAACTGCGAGATCACGACCCAAGCCAAAGTCAGAAGCTTAACTGACTGAGCCACTCAGGCGCTCCTTATTTGTGTGTTTTAATGTTTTGCTAGAAAATACAAAATTACATATGTGGATACATTCTAACTCTATTGGACAGTATTGCTTTAAAGGTAGAGAAAAAAATGGGGTGGAGCTGTGGTTAGATGAAGATCAGGTAAAAAAGCCAGGAAACTATCACAGCAGCTCAAGAGATGAATGTCTGATATAGAAAGAGGGTGATGGGGATGGAGAAGCAGGGAATGAATGTGGGAGACATTTAACAAAAAGAATCAACTGGCCTTAAATAATGTAGTAGATATGGGTAAGGAAGAAGTCTAGAATGACTCCAAGTATTCAGCCTGAAAAGCAAATGGATGAAGAATTAACCAAAACACATTCTTTGAAAGATAAAGCCAAGATCGAATTTTTAAATGCTGACAATATCTATTGTATCACGTACAGTATTTCATATAACCTCTTTGTGCCTTCTTTTAATCATAGTACAAGAGCTAATAATAATACTTGTAATAAAGTTGTTCAGAAGATTAAATGAATTATGACATTTAATGAACCTGAAACAATTCCTGAAACACAGAAAGCACCCAAAAGAAGGTTTATTCTTGTTATTATTCTGTTTCTAGTCTTCTATGCTCCTCTTTCACATCTTCTTTGCCAACATTTTTCAAGCCCTTTAGAGTCTACCTTAACATTATCTCTTCAATCTTGCCCCACCTTTCTATTTGTACTCTCACCACCCTAACTCAGACCTTCATCACCCAATCACCGGAACACATTAATAGTCATTTAACTGGTTTCCTCTGTGTTGTATCTCCCTTCACGTTGATCCATCCCACACCCGTGTGCCAATCATGTTTTTTAAAGAATATCTATGATCATTGTATTTCCTGATCAGAAAATCTTTAATCCCCTCTATTACACATCAGGAGCTCCTGCCAAATGCTTGCCATTGTTTCTGGACTTTCTGACCAAAGTCCTTCTTTCCTATCTTAGTTATCTAACAAATAAGGAAGGAAAACAGGTCATCATTCCTTGTTCTCATCAATAAGCCTGAAGTACACAGTTGCCTGAAGTATACAAATTCTCTTCTGGGCCTTACTCTGTCCCTTTGGTTTTTTAGATCTAGAAGTACTTCAGAGGCCTATGAAAACTTAAGAATCACTCAAAACACCTTGCCATATCACTCCCTAAAACCTCAAAGAAAAAAAAAAAGCACCCACAGACTTGCCATTGTCATAATTCTAGGATCATTTAACTTCTGCTATCACATGACCCTGTATTGAGGTCTTTTCTCCTCACAATTGTTTCTGATTTATGCTTTCCTCTTTGGGGTTATGGCAACACCTAATACACTATTGAAACCTTCTTTCATTCTATGTCCTTTATGTTTATTGAATTGTTCACTAAGGGGATTAACTAGTATGACAGAGTGTGACCTCTCCATTCTACTCCTGATGTATTTCCCCACCTTCTACTCATCTGATGTGTTTAATATCCTGAATTTTTACCATCCAGTTGTATGGAGATGAGAACTTTTTTAATGCATGGTTGGAGGATTAAAGATATCCTGCTCTATCTGAGAGAAGATTTTCCACAATCCTTCTAAAATATCCAACCAGGACCAATAAGGAAGTCTGTTAGTAAACACGAAATTGTCAGGAACTGAAATGCATCATGAATTTACTTTAAGTGGTGATCTCAACTCTAGGAGTGGGTGGGGAGGGGCAGCAAGAATGCCAAATGTAGTACACTAGTGAGCCACTATACGGATGGGGGTATGTGCTGGTACCAGAACATAGGCTTAGAATTGTTCCACCAAACTAAGAATTAATCTCTAGCCCATGATTTTTTTTTTAACATTTATTTGTTTTTGAGAGAGCATGAGTGGGGAGTAGCAGAGAAAGAAGGGGACAGAGGATCCAAAGTGGGCTCTGCACTGGTGACAGTGAGCCAGATGCGGGACTCAAACTCATGAACCATGAGATCATGACCTGAGCTGAAGTTGGATGCTCAACCACCTGAGTCACCCTGACACCCCAATATCTAGCCCATCTTTTATTATTAACTTGGCAAAGCAAACATAATTCACCAACCAACACTCAAACAATATCATTAGAACATCACTATAGTGACCACAACAGTTTATAATACATTCCAAAGTGTTTACAATATTCTTTCATTTTCTTTTTTTAAAATGTTTATTTATTTGAGAGAGAGAGAGAGAGAGAGAGAGAGAGAGAGAGAGAATGTGAGTGGGGGAGGGGCAAAGAGAGAGGAAGACACAGAATCTGAAACAAGCTCCAGGCTCTGAGCTGTCAGCCCAGAGCCTGACGCAGGGCTCAAACTGGTGAACTGTGAGATCATGACTGAACTGAAGTTGGACACTCAACTGACTGAGCCACCCAGGCACCCCTACAGTATTCTAACTCCCCTTTGAGACTGCCAGACAAAGATGATAGAATAACTAATCTCTCCCAAAATTCCACAAAAATTATAATACAAAGGAGAAAATAAGAGCAAAGCAATTAAACAATGGAAACAAGAAGGGACATGAAATTCTGAGAAACTGCTAAAGACACAGAGGATCGGAGATTAGAAAAAAGACAACTGAGAAATTTGTTCATGTCTCCAGAGAATAAATTAAAAGAGGAAGATAAAGAAGTTATATGAAACAAATTAAGAGACTGAACATACATCTAAAGATACAATATCCACCTAGTTGAAAGTGCAGTAGAATTAAATGGAGTAGATGGTGGATAATCAAAGAAATAAAAAGAAGAATTTCTTTGAAGAAAGATTTGATTCTTCAGATCAAAAAAGACCCACCAAATGCAAAGCAGAAGAAATGTGGGGAGGAGGAGACACACCATGCAATTTCTAAACTTTAAGGATAATGAGAAAAATCCAGAAGCTCCCAGAGAAAGAAAAATATTCTGCAAAAGAATAAAAATCTGATTGGCATCAGACTTTTTATCTTCAAAACCAAAATTTAGAAAACAATGAGATAATGAAGTGTTGCCTACAAAGTTGTGAGGGGAAAGGATTTTGCACCTGGAATTCCATTTTCCAGGCAGGAGAGAAAAACAGACATTATTCATGTAAAAATTTCAATACTACCAATAAACTCTCTCCCCACAAAAACTTTCCTTGGTGATGTAGTGCAGCAAAACAATGCAATTATTACGAAAGGATTCAGTACTGTGTCATGTCTAAGAATACAGATTCTGGAGCTTGACTGCCTGAATTTTGAATCCTAGATCCCTATTTACCAACTATGTGACCTTGGCAAGTACTTAACCTCTTTGTGCTTCAGCTTCTTCACCTGCAAAAGAGGATGATTTACAATATCTACATCACAAGGTCATGAAAATTAATTTGGTTAATACATAAATATTTAGTACAGTGCCTGGTACATGGTAAACATTATGAAGTTTTTGCAGTGCTTCTTAAAATGGAAGGGGAGTAAAATGCTAAATTAAAAATAAATAATGTGACCTCTGGTTTCAACTGCAACATGTAAAGAGCTTACAAGTAGTCACTCCTATCCTTACCATAAGAAAAATACCGAGCAAGGGCACCTGGCTGGCTCAGTTGGCACAGCACATGACCCTGATGTTGGGGTCATGAGTTCAAGTTCCACACTGGGCAGGAAGCCTACTTGAAAATTAATAAGATTTTTTTTAAAGAAAAAAAAAAGTTGAGCAATCTAAAAATCAATCATATTTCTTGGGCTCATCAGAAAATTCAGGTCAGAGGGCAAACAACCACCATGAAATTATAGCCAATCACAGCTCACAATAGTTTATAATATCAACATGACACCCAATCACAGCTGTCATCAGGTTATTTTGCAACAGAAGCCCTTGGAGCCATAAATGTCGGACCAAACAAATGCTGATTTTATGAATTGTTGGAGGCCAAATGTGGACTAGTTCCATAGGGAGAAACTGCTGGAAGCCAAAACTTAGGGAGACCCCTACACTCTCATGGGTTTTACCCCCAAGAATCCTGTCAAATTCTCAAGGTGAAGATGCAAGAAAAATTCCCTCATATCTGTGGTAGGGAGAAAAGAAATATAAATGCTATGAAACAACCAAGAGCATTCTCCATAAAAAGGTCTACCCTCTAAGAAAAAACACTTTACCAGAGCCTCATCTGACCTAGGGAAAGGGTAATTCCCCAACTCCAAACCCTCTAACCTAAAGGGGGAGAAAAAGAAGCTAAGAAATATTTGCAAAAGCCACAACAAAAGGACAATGGCCCATTAAAAACTGAGGTTTCACTATAAGATTATAAAATGCTTCCTCTCCCCCATATCTTACCACCACACCAATGGGGCTTCAAAATAACAATAATGGCTTAGAGAGGAAGGAGCTGCAAGACACAGATTCTATTTAAGAAAAAGTTCTCAGGGAAACTCTAAGGGAACCAACAGGGGGAAAAAAAAAACAAGGACACTAAGAGAAACTGAAGCATCTGGCATCTACATCTACAGGCAACTAAACACAACCTAACTCCTAGCAGAGTAACACAAAACCTCACACTAAAGGTCTACTTATCTCAGTTCCTGCCATCCAATACATAGTGCCCAGTGTTCAACAAGAAAGGGCAGGCATGCTAACAAGGAAGCTAAAAAAAACGTCTAAAGAGTATTGAAACCAGACTTAATATTACATAAATTATGGAATTATCACACAGGGAACTTTAAATAACTATGATTAATTTGTAAACAGCTCTAACAGAAGAAGTAGACAAAAATGGAAGAACATATGGGTAATACAAGCAGAGACATGAAAACTAAGAAAAAAAGCAAAGAAAATGCTACAAATAAAAAAGACATGGATAAACCTTAAATGTTTGTTGCTATGTGAAAGAAGCCAGTCTGAAAATACTGCATGTTGTATGATTCCATTTACATGACAATCTGAGAAAGGCAAAATTATAGAGAGAGTAAAAAGATCAGTGGTTGCCAGAGGCTTAAGGGGAGTGGAAAAGTTGGATAGATGGTTTTTTAGCACAGAGGACTTTGAGGGCAGAGAAAGTATTCTGTATCACACTGTAATGGTAGATACATAACATTAATGCATTTGTCCCAATCCACAGAACTTATAAAGTAAAAAATGAACTTGATTCAAATTTTTAAATTACTTAGGAGATCAAGAGATTCTACCAAGGAATGCAGACTGTGACAAAAGGACCCAATTACAGATGTATGGAAAAAAGCTTCACTGAAAGGAGCAGAGTTAAAAGCTGCTGACCTGACTAGAAATATGTGGAATCTATAAGACTAAAGGCAAAGGAAGTATACATAAGCCTTGTACTCAAGTTAATAAAATTGTTTCCCCATGGGGGAATGAGTTATCAATCCTGATACTCCTTTACATGTATGTCTATGTGTGTGTATGTGTATATATCTATATACATCTATGTGATATATCTATATATATAAAAGAGAGAGAGAGTGAGTGGGGTAGGGGCAGAGGGAGAGGGAGAGAGAGAGTTTCAAGCAGCCTCCATGCCAGCACAGAGCTCCCCACACAGGGTTCAATTTCACAACTGTGAGATCATGACCTGAGCCAAAATCACGTGTCAATCACTGAACCAACTGAGACACCAAGGAGCCCATTTACATATATATTTGTATTTAACAATTAAATAAATGGATAGTGGAGAGCAGGAGCCAGGTTTCTCATTGTTAGAGTGGGAATTTACAGGTAGGCAAGAGGATCAGGCAAGTATGATCCAGATGGTGATGGATTAGAACTTGAGGCATCAGTAAGAATTCACCTTTAGCATAATATCAATGCAGATTACTACATGTAGAAACATTTACAGAGATAACTGAGAACAAACTAAGGGTTGATGGGGGGTGGGAGGGAGGAGAGGGTGGGTGATGGGTATTGAGGAGGGCACTTTTTGGGATGAGCACTGGGTGTTGTATGGAAACCAATTTGACAATAAATTTCATATATAAATAAAAAAATAAAAAATAAAAATAAAAAAAGAAACATTTACAGACATGTACCTATACTGGGTGAGTATATACACATATATTTCTTCACTCTGTCAGCTGAAAGAACCTAAAAGAAATGATACTCCAGTAGCATGAGCACACCTAGCACCCAGATCTTGTCTCTAAAAAGAATCCAGGGCTTCTTGCAGAAATGGCTGATTCTGAGACTTGAGTAAAAAATACACAAGATGATGGCACAAAAACAGACACATAGACCAATGGAATAGAATAGAAACTCCAGAACTAGAACCACAAACGTATGGCCAACTAATCTTTGACAAAGCAGGAAAGAATATCCAATGGAAAAAAGTCTCTTTAACAAATGGTGTTGGGAGAACTGGACAGCAACATGCAGAAGATTGAAACTAGACCACTTTCTCACACCATTCACAAAAATAAACTCAAAATGGATAAAGAACCTCAATGTGAGACAGGAAACCATCAAAACCCTAGAGGAGAAAGCAGGAAAAGACCTCTCTGACCTCAGCCGTAGCAGTTTCTTACTTGACACATCCCCAAAGGCAAGGGAATTAAAAGCAAAAATGAACTACTGGGACCTTATGAAGATAAAAAGCTTCTGCACAGCAAAGGAAACAACCAAGAAAACTAAAAGGCAGCCAACGGAATGGGAAAAGATCTTTGCAAATGACATATCGGACAAAGGGCTAGTATCCAAAATCTATAAAGAGCTCACCAAACTCCACACCCGAAAAACAAATAACCCAGTGAAGAAATGGGCAGAAAACATGAATAGACACTTCTCTAAAGAAGACATCTGGATGGCCAACAGGCACATGAAAAGATGCTCAACGTCACTCCTCATCAGGGAAATACAAATCAAAACCACACTCAGATATCACCTCACGCCAGTCAGAGTGGCCAAAATGAACAAATCAGGAAACTATAGATGCTGGAGAGGATGTGGAGATACGGGAACCCTCTTGCACTGTTGGTGGGAATGCAAATTGGTGCAGCCACTCTGGAAAACAGTGTGGAGGTTCCTCAAAAAATTAAAAATAGACCTACCCTATGACCCAGCAATAGCACTGCTAGGAATTTACCCAAGGGATACAGGAGTACTGATGCATAGGGGCACTTGTACCCCAATGTTTATAGCAGCACTCTCAACAATAGCCAAATTATGGAAAGAGCCTAAATGTCCATCAACTGATGAATGGATAAAGAAATTGTGGTTTATATACACAATGGAGTACTATGTGGCAATGAGAAAGAATGAAATATGGCCCTTTGTAGCAACGTGGATGGAACTGGAGAGTGTGATGTTAAGTGAAATAAGCTATACAGAGAAAGACAGATACCATATGTTTTCACGCTTATGTGGATCCTGAGAAACTTAACAGAAACCCATGGGGGAGGGGAAGGAAAAAAAAAAGAGGTTAGAGTGGAAGAGAGCCAAAGCATAAGAGACTCTTAAAAACTGAGAACAAACTGAGGGTGGATGGGGGGTGGGAGGGAGGGGTGGGTGGGTGATGGGTATTGAGGAGGGCACCTTTTGGGATGAGCACTGGGTGTTGTATAGAAACCAATTTGACAATAAACTTCATATATTGAAAAACAAATACACAAGATGAGCCTAGAGCATTTTATGTGCCAGAAAGTTAAGAAGAGCTCAAGTAAAACAAAAACAAAACCCTTACACCAATGGGGGTGGGTGTCAAAGGGACACAAGAGCCAACTGAAAGAACTCCAGGCTCCCAGTAGCCAAAGATGGAATAATTTTAGCAAAAATTAAATAAATAAAGCAGTTTTGAATCATAACCCAAGTATAAAATAAATACGTTTGAGTCCATACTGATAGAAATAAATTATTGAATAAGTAAACAAACAGAAGAGATAAGACAAATCTGTGCAGAGGATTTTCTTTTTCTTCTTTTTTTTAAAAGTTTATTTATTTTGAGAGAGAGAGAGAGAGCACACAAGTGCGACAAGGGGAGGAACAGAGAGAGAGAGGGAGAGAGAGAATCCCAAGCAGGCTCTGTGCTGTCATAAATTATTTTCAAATAATTTATATAGATAATCCACCCTCAATAAAGGGTGGATTAACTCTTTACTCCTTAACTGTGACCTGTACATAGTGACTGCCTTCCAAACAGGTCATTATGGAAAGTGGAAACAAAAAGTAACTTTATGGTGAAGAAATATGACAAATATCACCTCCACCATATGACTATGATCAACATCAACAGTGATAAATCATGTTAACAGTATGTACTCTTGATGTGATGTGACAAAAATGGCACTTTACCTCTGTGGCCTACCTTCCAAAAACCCATAATCCCAGTCTAATTACAAGAAAAACATCACACAATGTCCAATAGAAGCCATCCTTTAAATTATCTGACCAGTGCTCAAAACTGCCAAAGTCATTTCGTAAGTTAAATAACAACCACCCAAAGATGTCAGGTTCTCATCTCTGAAACTTGTAAATGTTACCTTATTTGTGAGAGGAGTCTTTGCAGATGTGATTAATGATTTTGAAGTGAAGAGATTATGTTGGATTATCCGAGTTGGCCTTAAATGCTATCACAAGTGTCCTTAAAGATAGATGCAAAGGGAAATCTACCAGAGACACACATAGAAGACCATGGGAAGATGGAGGTAGAGACAAGTGATGCAGCCACAAACCCAGGAATGTCAGGCAGCCACCAGACACTGGAAAAGACAAGAACGAGTTCTCCCCTAGAGCCCCAGAGAGAGGGTGGTCTTGCTAGATTTGGACATCTAGCCTCCAGAACTGTGAAAGAACACATTTTCATTACTGTAAGCCATCAAGTTTCTGGAATAATTTACTATAGCAGGCACAAGCAATTAATATAGTCACAAAAAAGAAAAAGAAAGTCTGAGAAATTATCATAGACAAGAGAAGGAAGAGACTTGACAACAATGTGTAATGTGATATCCTGGATGGGATCCTGGAATGGAAAAAGTATATTAGATTAAAAAAATAAAACCTAAGGAAATTTGAATAAAGTTGCCACTCTATTAAAGAATTATATATCAATATTGGTTCATTAATTGTAACAAATATATCATACTAATGTAAGATGTTAATAATAGGGGAAAAACTGGGTATACAGTATATAAAAACTCTCTATTACCTTTATTTTTAATTTTTCTAATGTTTATTTAATTTTGAGAGAGAGAGAGAGAGTGTGTGTGTGTGTGTGTGTGTGTGTGTGTGTGTGTGAGAGAGAATAGGGGAGGGACAGAGAGAGAGGGAGACACAGAATTCAAAGCAGGCTCCAGGCTCCGAGCTGTCAGCTCAGAGCCCAACACAGGGCTCAAACTCAAACCGTGAAATCATGACCTGAGCCAATGCTGGACGCTTAACTGACTGAGCCACCCAGGCACCCCTCTCTGAATTATCTTTTAAATTTTTTCCATAAATACAAAACTTGTAAAAAAAATAAAGCCTATTTAAAATAAAAACACTGATAAATAAATACCTTAGAAAACAAAATCTAGATGATTACAATATATCCTGGTTACAAGGAATTAAAGAGATGGTGCGGGACTATAACACACTTAGCCATCAATTTTTTTCACATATAAAAATGCTTTAATATGTTCATTAAAACTTTTAAGATAAAGAATAAACATAGGGCAGTGAGCGGATGGGAAAAATAGGTGAAGGGAATTAAGAGGTACAAACTTCAAGTTATAAAATAAATAAACCACAGTATGTGAAGTACAGCAGAGAATATAATCAATAATATTGTAATAACTTTGGTGACAGATGGTAATTAGTCTTATCATAGCAATCATTTTATAATGTATATAAATATCAAGTCACTGAAACAAATATAATATCACATGTCAACTAGACTTCAATTTTAAAAAACAGAACAAAAACAGAAGATTTTTTTCAAGCCACAAAAGGGGAAAAGAAACAGAAAATAATGTAATCTAGGGGACAAAATCATAAGAAAAATATGTATACACACATAATAAAGTATGGTAAAATGGAAACATAAAATAAGGTGGTGGGAATAAGACCAAATATATCAATCAATGTAAAATTAAAGATTTAATTTCTGCTATATGCTACTTACAATTAATGAAGACAGGTTAAAAACAAAGCATAGATAAATACATGCTAGGAAAATCACAATAAAAGAAAGCATGTGTGGTATTATTAGCATCAGAAAAAATAGAATTCAAGTCAAAAGGCATGAAATGGAACAAGGAAGGATTTATAGTGATATAAGCTGTAATTCCCCCAAGAAGATAACTATAGTCATGAACCATCATGACTAAATAGCATACGATCAAAATATAAAGCAAAAGCTATTAGAAAAAATGTGGATTGTATCCATGAAATCAAAATTTGAATAGAAAACCTTCACTCATCTCTCTCAGAAAAAGACAGGATAAGTAGATAAAAAATAAAGAAGTTACAGAAAATGTGAATAACACTATTACTACAATTATTTTATTAATGTATATAGAATGAATACCAAAGCATACAGAGAATATCTTTCCTTTCAAACAGCTCTGGAAAGAATACCAAAAACATAGTCGTGTGTAAAGTCACAAAAAAACTCTCTATGAATCTCTCAAAGTTTAAATTTATAGGTCACATTAACTCAGTCGCAATTTCATACTGTAAGTTTAGAACAAAAGTATTTTTTTAAAGCCACCAAAATTAATCTACTTACAAATAAATAATTATGAGAATACTGTATATTAAAACCTCTGGGGTGCAACCATGGAAGCACTCATAAGAAAATGTATAAACTTAAAATGCATTCATTAGAAAGCAACTGAAAGTTTAATGTAAAATAAAAAAATACAATGTGGTCCTGGCATTTGGGTGGCTCAGTCAGTTAAGCATCTGAGTCTTGGTTTCAGCTCAAGTTGTGATCTCACGATTCGTGAGTTCAAGCTCTGCATCGGGCTCTGCTCTAACAGCTCAGAGCCTGGAGACTGCTTTGGATTCTGTGTCTCCCTCTCTCTCTGCCTCTCACCTGCTCGTGCTCTGTCTCTCTCTCTCTCTCTCTCAAATAAATAAACATGTAAAAAAGAAAAAAGAAAAAAAAAAAAGAAAAAAGAATCCCCTGGCCCATTAGCTTCAGGGAAACCCACCAGCTCTGAAGAGTGCCATTTGTTAAGCTATCATTTATCACTTATGAAGTGTCAGGTACTGTGTTAAGATACTTCCATTAGCTCCAGTCCTCATAATAACACTGAAAAATAAGTATAATTAATTCCATTTTAAGATGAGGCAAGAAGAAGCTCAGAGACATTAAATAACTTATTTAAGATCACAGAAGTAATAAATAGCCAAATTGGGACTCAAACCCAGCACTGCTTGACTTCAAAGCTCATGCTTTATACTGCACTTAATCCATCCTGTTTACAGATTTGCATTTTGAGTGTGTTATGGGTTGAACTGAGTTTCTCAGAAGGATGTTGGAGTACACAGCCCCTCAGTACTTGTGAACATGATCTTATTGGGAAATAGGAGATGAGCAGATAAGCAAATTAAGATAAGGCTGTTAGAGTGGGACCTAATCCAATATGACTATGTCCTTATAAAAAGAGGAAATTTGGACATAGAGACAGAGTGAAGAGAAGAAAATGTAAAGCAAGACATAGGAACAATGTCATCTACAAGCCAAGGGATGCCAGAGAGAGGCTGCCAGGAGCTAGGAGAGAGATATGGAACAGATTCTCCTTCACAGCCCTCAGAAGAAACCAACCCTGCCCAACATCCTCATCTTGGACTTATGGTCTCCAAAACTGTGAGACAACGTATTTCCATTGTGTGAGCTACCCAGTGTGAGCTATCCAGCCCCAGGATACCAATCTAGGGCTCAATTTCCTTCTCCTGCAGCACTCTTACTCACTTCAACCCTACTTTTAAGAACTCCCATTCTCCATTCTTCCACCACCACCATCACAACCCAATATTCTCTCAATATCTACTGAACTGCCCACATTTCTTATACTACAATTTTGTATCCTCCAAAGACTTGCTTCCTGTTTCAATTTCTGTGTTTTTCCAATCATGGTACACTTGCAACACATAACCTTATAATGCCATTCCTTTCCCTCCCAAAGATATCATTTGCTTTACAATACCTAAAACAAGACACCGTACATGGTAAGCATGCAACTATATTTGTTTGCATTTATATACATTTGATATATATAATTAGTATAACATGTTAGTAAAGCAATTTAGCAATATGTGTCAAGAGTTCAAGAGGCTTTTGATGTTTAACTTAGTATTTCCATTTTTTTTTGCTTCCCCCTGTGTTTTATTTTTTTATTTTATTTTTAATTTTTTTAAATTTATATCCAAATTAGTTAGCATATAGTGAAACAATGATTTCAGGAGTAGATTCCTTAGTGCCCCTTACCCATTTAGCCCATCCCCCCTCCCACAACCCCTCCAGCAACCCTCAGTTTGTTCTCCATATTTATGAGTCTCTTCTGTTTTGTCCCCCTTCCTTTTTTTGTATTATTTTTGTTTCCCTTCCCTTATGTTCATCTGTTTTGTCTCTTAAAGTCCTCATATGAGTGAAGTCATATGATTTTTGTCTTTCTCTGACTGACTAATTTCACTTAGCATAATACCCTCCAATTCCATCCACATAGTTGCAAATGGCAACTTAGTATTTCCATTTTGAGGAATTTATGTCACATAAATAAATTAACAGGAGAAAAAGTCATATGCACCACAACATTATCTAAAAGTTTGGAAATAAATCTAAAATATCCAAACAAATCAATCAGTGTGATACACCATATTAATAAAAGAAAGGGTAAGAACCATATGACCTTCCCAATAGATACAGAAAAAGCATTTGACAAACTACAGCATCCATTCTTGATAAAAATCCTCAACAAAGTAGGGTTAGAGGGAACATACCTCAACATCATGAAGGCCATATACAAAAGACCTGCAACTAATATCATCATCAAAGGGGAAAAACGGGAGAGCTTTTCCTCTAAGGTCAGAAACAAGACAGGGATGCCCATTCTCACCACATTTATTTAACTAGTACTGGAAGTCCTAGCCTCAGCAATAAGATAACAAAAAGAAATAAAAGGCATTCAAATCACCAAGGAAGAAGTCAAACTTCTTCTGTCTTCACAGACAACACAACACTCTATCAATAGAGTGAAAATAGAGTGAAATCAATAGAAATTGATGAAATATATAAGTTGATAAATATAGAAATCAATTTAATTTGGTGATATGTTGGGTATGGTGGATAAGAGGTCAAGTTAAGACTGACTCTTGGATTTCCAATTTATCTAAGTAGTTAGACAGTGGCATCATTCAGTGAAATAGAAAAAACTAAAGAGGACCAAGTTTGGGTTGGAAATTGTGATATCAGTGAGGAACACAGTGATTTTCAAGTACCTTTGGATCAACAGAGTGGATGTTAAGACACCTGAATACATGAATCTGTAGCCCAAAGGAAAGATCTAGGCTGGAGAGAGAAACCCACAAGTCATTGAAGCTACTTCTCATTCAATTCAGACATTACTGAATGTCTGCAGTGTGCCAAGTACTGTTTTAAGATAATGGACAGAAAAAAGTAACAAGATACCATCTCCTTCTTCCAAGAGTAATGCCTCCCTATATCCTACAGAGTAAAGTGTAAACATTTTATATTGGTAATATTCAGATTACTTCACAGTCTTTCCCCAACTCATACTACCCCTTTTATGGGTAAACTCTCAAGTTCCCAAATTCTCCAAGCCACTCAAACTGGTTACTTGCCCTCCTCCCAGCTAGAATAATGAGTTCCTGTCTCTACAACCCTTTGTCCATAAAATACTCTTTCCTTCCCAACTCTACTTAACTCTAATACAATACTCTACTTTCCAACATAGGATGCCTTCCTTTCTTCCCTTTGCCCACAGAAAACCTTTCAGGAGGTGGGTCAGTTGAAGTTCTTCTTCCTCACCAGATCCTTTCAAGAGTTGAGTGTGAAGATGTTAATTTCTTCCACCATAAAATTCATAAATGCATTTTCAATGGGAAGCCCTCCCAATAATTTAATTTAAACATTTTTGGCAAATATAACATTCTTTGGCAGCTAGCTATACAATAGGTAGATGCTGTTATAAATGATATTAAGCCAAATGTGAAATGGAAACTAGAGCTTCCTCCTAAGATAAATTTATCCCTTTGTCTTTCTTATCCTATATCTAGAGAGTGTCCATTTTTATTAACAGTTTTCAGAATTAAAAACAAACATTTTCACCTCCCCAGCTCCTTCCCCTTTTTTGATGGGCTTGGGGAGAGGTCTAGAATATTACAGCATTAAAAGAGCTTGCTTTCATATTTCAAAAAGTGGTGCTACCATTTATAACACAATGTTTCATAACTCCTATTTGAGTTTCCAGATTTTGTAATAAAAAAAACCTCCCCCTAAGGTCAGGAACAAGACAGGGATGTCCACTCTCACCACTGTTACTCAACACAGAATTGCAAGTCTTAGCCTCTGCAATCAGACAACACAAAGAAATAAAAGGCATCCAAATCGGCCAGGAGGATGTCAAACTTTCACTCTTCACAGATGACATGATACTCTATATGGAAAACCTAAAAGATTCCACCAAAAAAACTGCTAGAATTGATTCATGAATTCAGTAAAATTGAGGGATATAAAATCAACGCACAGAAATTGGTTGCATTCCTATACACCAAAAATGAAGTGACAGAAAGAGAAATCAAGGAATCGATCCCATTTACAGTTGCACAAAAAAACCATAAAATACCTAGGAAAAAATGTAACCAAAGAGGCGAAAAACCTATACACTGAAAACTATAGAAAGCTTATGAAAGAAATTTAAGAAGACACAAAAAAATGCAAAAAAGAAAATTCCATGCTCCTGGATAGGAAGAACAAATATTGTTAAAATGTCGATACTACCCAAAGCAATCTACATATTCAATGTAATCCCTGTCAAAATAACATCAGCATTCTTCACAGAGCTAGAACAAACAATCCTAAAATTTGTATGGAACCAGAAAAGACCCCGAATAGCCACAGCAATTTTGAAAAAGAAAACCAAAGCAGGAGGCATCACAATCCCAGACTTCAAGCTATACTACAAGGCTGTAACCATCAAGACAGTATGGTACTGGCAGAAGAACAGACACTCAGATCAATGGAACAGAACAGAGAACCCAGAAATGGACCCACAAACATATGGCCAACTAATCTTTAACAAAGCAAGAAAGAATATCCAATGGAATAGACAGTCTCTTCAGCAAATGGTGCTGGGAAAACTGGACAGCGACATGCGGAAGAATGAACCTGGATCACTTTCTTACACCATACACAAAAATAAACTCAAAGTGGATGAAAGACCTAAATGTGAGACAGGAAGCCATCAAAATCCTAGAGGAGAAAGCAGCAAAAACCTCTTTGATCTTGGCCGCAGCAACTTCTTACTCAACACGTCTCCAGAGGCAAGAGAAACAAAAGCAAAAATGAACTACTCGGACCTCATCAAAATAAAAAGCTTCTGCACAGCAAAGGAAACAATCAGCAAAACTAAAAGGCAACCGACAGAATGGGAGAAGATATTGCAAATAACATATCAAATAAAGGGTTAGTTTCCAAAATCTATAAAGAACTTATCAAACTCAACACCCAAAAAAGAAATAATACAGTGAAGAAATGGGCAAAATACATGAATAGACGCTTCTGCAAAGAACACATCCAGATGGCCAAATGACACATGAAAAAATGCTCAACATCACTCATCATCAGGGAAATACAAATCAAAACCACAATGAGATACCACTTACACCTGTCAGAATGGCTAACATTAACAACTCAGGCAACAACACGTTGGCGAGGATGCAGAAAAAGAGGATCTCTTTTGCATTGTTAGTGAGGATGCAAGCTGGTGCAACCATTCTGGAAAACAGTATGGACGTTCCTCAAAAAACTAAAAATAGAACTACCCTATGACCCAGCAATTGCACTACTAGGTATTTATCCAAGGGATACAGGTGTGCTGTTTTGAAGGGACACATGCACCCCCATGTTTATAGCAGCACTATCAACAATAGCCAAAGTATGGAAAGAACCCAAATGTCCATCGATGGATGAATGGATAAGAAGATGTGGTATATATATATATACAATGGAGTATTACTCAGCAATCAAAAAGAATGAAATCTTGCCATTTGCAACTACGTGGATAGAACTGGAGGGTATTGTGCTAAGTGAAATCAGTCAGTCAGAGAAAGACAAAAATCATATGACTTCACTCATATGAGGACTTTAAGAGACAAAACAGATGAACATAAGGGAAGGGAAACAAAAATAATACAAAAAAAGGAAGGGGGACAAAACAGAAGAGACTCATAAATATGGAAAACAAACTGAGGTTGCTGGAGGGGTTGTGGGAGGGGGGATGGGCTAAATGGGTAAGGGGCACTAAGGAATCTACTCCTGAAATCACTGTTTCACTACATGCTAACTAATTTGGATGTAAATTAAAAAAAAATAAATAATAAAACAAGTTAAAAAAAATTTTTTTAATTAAAAAAATCTCTGTGTATTACTTTATCAATGTGCTTTTTATGACTCTGGATAACTATAATTCAAATGGAAAATAAACAGTATTATATGCACAATCTTGTTCTAAATTGTATAACATAGATTATAAACCCCAAACTGGTTGACAAAAAGCCATAAAGTGTGAAGCTGAGGAATCTAGAAAAGTGTGGCCAGCAGCATCTCCATAGTACATACAGTAAATAAAACACAACAGTTCAATGCAAATGGCAATCCACACTTAAAGGAGGGAACTATACAACAGGATGACAAGCTAATATCATGGCTTTGCACTTAGGAAAAGCCTTCGCACAGCAGTACTTTTCAATAGTATTTCACCACCTGAATACAGATGAGAATCATTTCCACTCCTAAAATTTATTTACCAGTTAAACAAATAAAACTCATTTACAAATACAGCCACACCATAATGTATAGGAAAGGAAGAAAAGGAGTCCTATTTATCTCTGTGGCTCTGTCAGTTAAGCATCTGGCCTTGGTTTTGGCTCAGGTCATTGTCTCACGTTTTATGGGTTCAAACCCCGCATCATGCTCTGTGCTGACAGTGGGGAGCTTGCTTGGGATTCTGTCTCTCTCCCTCTCCCGCACTCACTCTCTCTGTTTCTCTCAAAATGAATATATAAACTTAAAAACAATTTTTTTTAAGAAAAAGAACAGCCTCTTGAGTGATTCCTCACAGAACAGAAGTAATCATTCCAAGATTATGCTGCTTCCTCCCACACAGAAAAGTTTCAGGCAACTTTGTTATTTTTTAAGGCAATTTTTAAAGGCAGGTCTTCTCAGCCGTAGCAATCTCTTACTCAACACATCCCCAAAGGCAAGGGAATTAAAAGCAAAAATGAATTACTGGGACCTTATGAAGATAAATAGCTTCTGCACGGCAAAGGAAACAACCAACAAAACTAAAAGGCAACCAACGGAATGGGAAAAGATCTTTGCAAATGACATATCGGACAAAGGGCTAGTATCCAAAATCTATAAAGAGCTCACCAAACTCCACACCCGAAAAACAAATAACCCAGTGAAGAAATGGGCAGAAAACATGAATAGACACTTCTCTAAAGAAGACATCTGGATGGCCAACAGGCACATGAAAAGATGCTCAACGTCACTCCTCATCAGGGAAATACAAATCAAAACCACACTCAGATATCACCTCACGCCAGTCAGAGTGGCCAAAATGAACAAATCAGGAGACTATAGATGCTGGAGAGGATGTGGAGATACGGGAACCCTCTTGCACTGTTGGTGGGAATGCAAATTGGTGCAGCCACTCTGGAAAACAGTGTGGAGGTTCCTCAAAAAATTAAAAATAGACCTACCCTATGACCCAGCAATAGCACTGCTAGGAATTTACCCAAGGGATACAGGAGTACTGATGCATAGAGGCACTTGTACCCCAATGCTTATAGCAGCACTCTCAACAATAGCCAAATTATGGAAAGAGCCTAAATGTCCATCAACTGATGAATGGATAAAGAAATTGTGGTTTATATACACAATGGAGTACTACGTGGCAATGAGAAACAATGAAATATGGCCCTTTGTAGCAACGTGGATGGAACTGGAGAGTGTGATGCTAAGTGAAATAAGCTATACAGAGAAAGACAGATACCATATGTTTTCACGCTTATGTGGATCCTGAGAAACTTAACAGAAACCCATGAGGGAGGGGAAGGGAAAAAAAAAAAAAAGAGGTTAGAGTGGGAGAGAGCCAAAGCATAAGAGACTCTTAAAAACTGAGAACAAACTGAGGGTGGATGGGGGGTGGGAGGGAGGGGTGGGTGAGTGATGGGTATTGAGGAGGGCACCTTTTGGGATGAGCACTGGGTGTTGTATGGAAACCAATTTGACAATAAATTTCATATATTGAAAAAAAAAAGGCAGGTCTTGCTTACTAAAGCTCCCTCTAACCAGGAATAAGTAGATGTTAAGACTATATTTGAAAACAGAACAGCTAATCTTGTCTATGAGAGACAAGAAAGCATAAAGGGGGATATTTGGGCTGAGTCTTCAAAGATGGTAGGAGTTCACCAGGCCAAACAGAACTTTCTTGTCAGAGGGGACATGGTGCAGAAGACAGAGAGGTTATGACACTCACCTTGTTTGAAAAACACTGAATAATTCTTTATCTCCCATGGGATAAAGTAAAAGCATCCTAGAATGACTTTCATCACTCATTATTTATGTTCCTGACATCTCAGGTCTTTCCTATTGCCCTTTTACTCATACTTGCAAACTTTGTACCTTCTTTCATAAACTGTGTCTTCTGCACCCTTTCTCGTCTACCAAGAAAATTCTTTTTGGCCTGGTGAACTCCTACCATCTTTTCTTTTTAATGTTTTTTTCAGTTTTTTTAGAGAGAGAGAGAGACAAAGTGCAAGCACAGGAGGGGTACAGAGAGAGAGAATCAGAATCCGAACCAGGCTCCAGGCTCTGAATTATCAGCACAGAGCCTGACACGAGGCTCGAACTCAAGAACCACGAGATCATGACCCGAGCCGAAGTCAGAAGCTCAACTGACTGAGCCACCCAGGTGCCCCTAACTCCTACCATCTTTGAAGACTCAGTTCAAATACCCCCTTTTATTCTAGGATGTTTGTATTTTATCCCATGGGAGATGAAGAATTATTCAATGTTCTTTTTTGCTTTTCTTACAAAAAATTTTTTAATGTTTATCTATTTTTGAGAGAGAGAGAGAGAGTACAAGTGGAGCAGGGGCAGAGAGATGAGGACAGAGGATCCAAAGCAGGGTCTGCACTGACAGCAGCCAGCACAACACAGAGCTCGAACTCTGCAAACCACGACATCATGACCTGAGCCAAAGTCGGATGCTCAACCGTCTGAGCCACCCAGGTGCCCCTCAATGTTTTCCAAATAAGGTGAGTGGCATGCTCAGTATGTGTCTTACAACAACACCTGAGACCTATGTGCTATCAACCTTTTTCTTTTCTTTTTTTTTTTTTTTTTACTGTATTGGGAGAAATAAGAGTTTTTAGATTGTGGGCCTGTGGGAGGATGTTAAGGAAAGAAATGTGCAGACATATATGGGCAGGAGAGAAATAAAAAAGCCGTGCTCCTCAGTTGCTCCTCTGCAGTGCAGTAGGCTTGTAAGGTGTATGCAGAGTCTGTGTCCCATGTTGCAGGACTCAGGAATGCCAGCTATGCAACAGAGCTTAGCCATCTTCTGGCAGGAAGGACAGGCAAGTTTGTGCCAGACAAGGTTATAAGAAGCACAGGAGGTCTCGAGTGAGACATCGGTCACATTCATCAGAATTATTGTTCCATGTTCAGCTGTATATGTATAATGACAGCTAACATGAGTTCACTGTACTGTTCTTGCGTCTTCTACGTGCATTAATTCATTTATCCCTCATAACAACCCTGTGAGTAGATACTGTTATCAATACCATTTCATAGATGAGCAAACTGAGACACATAAAAGTTAGGAAACTTGCCAAGGTCTCATAGCTAGTAAACAAAGGAACTGTTACTCTGATCTCGGACATTCTGGCCCTGGAGGCAGGACTGCAATGACACTATAAAAATGAGCTTCGGCTTATGTCTTTGCCAGCTCAAGCTGATGCAACAAAATAACAAGACTGGACGACTTAAACAACATTTATTTATCACCGTTCTAAGGACTGGTAAGTCCAAGATCAAAGCGCCAGCTGATCTGCTGTCTGATAAGAGCCCCCTTCCTGGATTGCAGATAGTCAACTTCTTGTTACATCTCCACATGGCAGAAAGAAAAGGAATTCCAAAATCTTCCTCTTCTGATAAGGACACTAATCTTATCATAGAGACCCCACCTTCATGATCTCATCTATACATAATTAACTCCCAAAGACCTACCTCCAAATACCACCACATTAGGGGTTAGGACTTCAACATGTGAAGTTGGGATGGGGGGTGGGGAAATAACACATTCAGTCCATAATAGCTTGCATGTTCTCTCAGAAGGAAACATCCCAAAATTATTCTCTGTGACATACTGTACTCAATATATGGCATCTTAGGGGCGCCTGGGTGGCTCAATTGATTAAGCATCCGACTTCAGCTCAGGTCATGATCTCGCAGTTCATGAGTTCAAGCCCCGCGTTGGGCTCTATGCTGATAGCTCAGAGCCTGGAGACTGCTCTAGATTCTGCGTCTCCTTTTCTCTCTGCCCCTCCCCCACTTGTGCTCTGTCTCTGTCTCTCTGTCAAAAATAAACGTTAAAAAAATTATATATAAATATACATATATCTATAGAAGGAAGGAAGTAGACCACGATCTTGTCCTCTTGGACATAAATAATACATTCTGTAGAAGGTCAGCACTGCCTAACTTTTCCAGTAGAGTAAAATTCTCAGGCTGTTTTCTGAAAAAGTTGAGAGTGTCTGAAGATAATTGGTTGAGGAGACATACGGCAGAATGAAAACAAAGTATGAGGAGCAGTGGTAGACACAATGCAAAAAAAAAAAAAAAAATGTCTTCAGAGAGCAGGAATGATGTGGTCAGGTAATGGCTAAGGTAAGCCTTACAAGCCACATTGAAGTTACCCATAGGAAGGACATAGAGAGGCACTCCAGGTAGAGGATATGAGGAAGAGAATGGGCTAGGCAGACACAAAAGTAGGTTGATATGTTCAAAGACAATGGGCAAATCAACTAATTTCTAACATCTTCTAAAGTCTTATATCCATTGCCCAATCTTTAGGCTGGACACTAATTCATAAAACTTTTTTAGTATGAATTAGGCCATCATAAATCCCCTTTCTGGCTTCCTCTGGGAGGACAGAGAGACAGATGGACATCTGGATGCCCATATACATGTACTTTTGTCTTTAACTTTTTGGAATGTAAAATTAAGTAATGATGCTGTATCAGATGCAATTCAGGATGAGCCCAGATGTGGTCAGTTCCTAGGATGGGACACAAGAAGACAGATTCTTATATCCCTAATAAACAATCTGATGGGGGACATTCTTCCTTCCCTCAGAGTAATCCACTCTAAAAGGTAAATGGCAAGAGTAGGTACAGCAAGAGAAATCAGAAAAAAAAAATTTGGTTTTGTGCTGTCTGAAGCTTACACTCTGCATTCTCACAGATGCTACAGTAATATGTAAGCTGTTAGGATTAAGTGGCTCCAGCTGGTGGTAATTAGAACTGGAGAGACTAGGGAGAGAGAGCTCAGGGTGGGGCAGTTGGAGAGAGCTCCATCATCCTTCTGGAAGAAGCTGGTTTTCTATTTCATTTGCCTCCAACCACCATGACCTCCCACTTCTCCCTCCTCATCTGTCCCCACTCACCCCACCCTGCTTCTCCATCAGCAATAAGGAGCTGGTGGCGCGACAAAATTAATCCAACCTGCCTTTTGTATCTGCTATGCTGTTTGTGTTAACTCCTTGTCCTTAACATGAAACGAGTTCTCTTTCATTCAATAAACATTACTAATTTAAGATATGCCAGGAATGGGGATAGTTGATGATGATATAGTAGAAGATAAAATAAATTGGCCTCTCATCACTGATTTCTAAATTCTAGTGGGTAATATTGACAAGTGAATGGTGTGATAAGGGCTGTAAAGGCGGAAATACAGGATACCACTGGAGCATGTAACCCTAGAAAACTGAAGCTCCAGGGAGGCTAGGGTGGGGTGGGGGGGGCAGTAGGAGTGGGGTAGTGATTGTTCAGAGAACAGGGAATGAGTATACAAAGTTACAAAGAAGAGAGAAACACAGTCCAAACAAGGAAATGAAGAATAAACCAATATAACCAGAACATTCAGGGGAAAAGAAAGTCCTTGGTAGCAAGAAATATCTCAGACATAATAAGTCTGAGATGTGTGTGCAACACATAAGTGGAGACATCCAATAGACAGGGGTATATATGGCCCTGAGACCCAGAAGAAAGGTCAGGTTTAGACACAGCTTTCTCATCTCTCCAGTGACATTTTTCTTCCTCACAATACTCTTAAGAAATACATTAGTTCCAAGGCAATGAGAATACTTGCTGGTTTTTAAAGAATTGTCACTAATGTGGAGGAAGTTTGAGGTTAGAGGCACAAAATTATATTTTTCCTGCTGTTGTATTATCTTGCTTCAGAAGGCCTTCTTTTATTGATGGTCTACTCTGCAATCAATTGAAAACTGAATGAGGGCTCATCCTTTGTCTGGGCAAGTAGCTACAAACTTACTTCTTTATGCTAACAAAGGCTTTTATTTCCTTTGTTGAAAGTTCTTTGTCATCATTTTCTAACTATAATTGCTATTTACTCATTGATTTGAAAAACAGGATCCAGTGTTAGATTAATGCTAGAAAGTTAACATTCCCCAGATTGAAACTCTGTAGCACAAAACTATAAATAAAAACATTTTATATATACATTGTATTTTCATATGTCTCACATCAATTATAGGAAAAATAAGCATAAACATTTTAAATATTCTGACAAGTAAAAAATTTACAGACCAACAAAGAGATACTTATATTTTCTTTCCAAACCAGAGTCAAGATCTATCCAGTCTCCTTTGTCACATTACAAAACAAACACCTATTTGCCTGTTAATAGTTGCAAACATCTTCTCATGTCTTTCCCAAGTTTTGGTAGCTTGAAGTGCATATGACACCACCAACAATTACATTTTTAACTATATCTCTCTCATTCCTAAAACCCCCTACTTGTTTCCCATTGAACCAAGTTTCAAGAATTGTATCTTCTTCCCCTTGTGAGCGCTAATCTTTACCTAGTTTTCTTTCCTGCTCTTTTTGTACATCTTTTTTGCATCATGTCCCAGACTTTATTCATTGGATATGAAGCTACTTCACTTTTTAAAAGCTGGGTATAGGAGGAGAGGGAAGATGGCGGCGTAGGAGGACGCTGGGCTCACCGCGCGTCCTGCTGATCACTTAGATTCCACCTACACCTGCCTAAATAACCCAGAAAACCACCAGAGGATTACCAGAACGGAGTCGCCGGAGCCAAGTGCAGACGAGAGGCCCACGGAAGAGGGTAGGAAGGGCGGCGAGGCAGTGCGCGCTCCACGGACTGGCGGGAGGGAGCCGGGGCGGAGGGGCGGCTCGCCGGCCAAGCAGAGCCCCCGAGTCTGGCTTGCAAAAAGCGGAGGGGCCTGACGGACTGTGTTCCGACAGCAAGCGCGACTTAGCGTCTGGGAGGTCATAAGTTAACAGCTCTGCTCAGAAAGCGGGAAGGCTGGAGGACAAAGGGAAGGAGAGCTGCTGAGCCCCCAGACGACAGAGCTCAGTTTGGTGGGGAACAAAGGCGCTCGCCAGCGCCATCTCCCCCGCCCATCCCCCAGCCAAAATCCCAAAGAGAACCAGTTCCTGCCAGGGAACTTGCTCGCTCCGCGCAAACACCCAACTCTGCGCTTCTGTGGAGCCAAACCTCCGGCAGCGGATCTGACTCCCTCCTGCTGCCACAGGGCCCCTCCTGAAGAGGATCACCTAAGGAGAAGCAAGCTAAGCCTGCCCCTCCTGCCCCTGTGCACCTTGCCTACCCACCCCAGCTAAGACGCCAGATCCCCAGCATCACAAGCCTGGCAGTGTGCAAGTAGCCCAGACAGGCCACCCCACCCCACAGTGAATCCCGCCCCTAGGAGAGGGGAAGAGAAGGCACGCACCAGTCTGACTGTGGACACAGCGGTGGGCTGGGGACAGACATCAGGTCTGACTGAGGCTCCGCCCACCAACTCCAGTTATACACCACAGCACAGGGGAAGTGCCCTGCAGGTCCTCACCACGCCAGGGACTATCCAAAATGACCAAGCGGAAGAATTCCCCTCAGAAGAATCTCCAGGAAATAACAACAGCTAATGAGCTGATCAAAAAGGATTTAAATAATATAACAGAAAGTGAATTTAGAATAATAGTCATAAAATTAATCGCTGGGCTTGAAAACAGTATAGCTGACAGCAGAGAATCTCTTGCTACAGAGATCAAGGGACTAAGGAACAGTCACGAGGAGCTGAAAAACGCTTTAAACGAAATGCATAACAAAATGGAAACCACCACGGCTCAGATTGAAGAGGCAGAGGAGAGAATAGGTGAACTAGAAGATAAAGTTATGGAAAAAGAGGAAGCTGAGAAAAAGAGAGATAAAAAAATCCAAGAGTATGAGGGGAAAATTAGAGAACTAAGTGATACACTAAAAAGAAATAATATACGCATAATTGGTATCCCAGAGGAGGAAGAGAGAGGGAAAGGTGCTGAAGGGGTACTTGAAGAAATAATAGCTGAGAACTTCCCTGAACTGGGGAAGGAAAAAGGCATTGAAATCCAAGAGGCACAGAGAACTCCCTTCAGACGTAACTTGAATCGATCTTCTGCACGACATATCATAGTGAAACTGGCAAAATACAAGGATAAAGAGAAAATTCTGAAAGCAGCAAGGGGTAAACGTGCCCTCACATATAAAGGGAGACCTATAAGACTCGTGACTGATCTCTCTTTTGAAACTTGGCAGGCCAGAAAGAATTGGCACGAGATTTTCAGTGTGCTAGACAGAAAAAATATGCAGCCGAGAATCCTTTATCCAGCAAGTCTGTCATTTAGAATAGAAGGAGAGATAAAGGTCTTCCCAAACAAACAAAAACTGAAGGAATTTGTCACCACTAAACCAGCCCTACAAGAGATCCTAAGGGGGACCCTGTGAGACAAAGTACCAGAGACATCACTACAAGCATAAAACATACAGACATCACAATGACTCTAAACCCATACCTTTCTATAATAACACTGAATGTAAATGGATTAAATGCGCCAACCAAAAGACATAGGGTATCAGAATGGATAAAAAAACAAGACCCATCTATTTGCTGTCTACAAGAGACTCATTTTAGACCTGAGGACACCTTTAGATTGAGAGTGAGGGGATGGAGATCTATTTATCATGCTACTGGAAGCCAAAAGAAAGCTGGAGTAGCCATACTTATATCAGACAAACTAGACTTTAAATTAAAGGCTATAACAAGAGATGAAGAAGGACATTATATAATAGTGACAGGGTCTATCCATCAGGAAGAGCTAACAATTATAAATGTCTATGCGCCGAATACCGGAGCGCCCAAATATATAAAACAATTACTCATAAACATAAGCAACCTTATTGAGAAGAATGTGGTAATTGCAGGGGACTTTAACACCCCACTTACAGAAATGGATAGATCATCTAGACACACGGTCAATAAAGAAACAAGGGCCCTGAATGAGACATTGGATCAGATGGACTTGACAGATATATTTAGAACTCTGCATCCCAAAGCAACAGAATATACTTTCTTCTCGAGTGCACATGGAACATTCTCCAAGATAGATCATATACTGGGTCACAAAACAGCCCTTCATAAGTTTACAAGAATTGAAATCATACCATGCATACTTTCAGACCACAATGCTATGAAGCTTGAAATCAACCACAGAAAAAAGTCTGGAAAACCTCCAAAAGCATGGAGGTTAAAGAACACCCTACTAACGAATGAGTGGGTCAACCAGGCAATTAGAGAAGAAATTAAAAAATATATGGAAACAAACGAAAATGAAAATACAACAATCCAAACGCTTTGGGACGCAGCAAAGGCAGTCCTGAGAGGAAAATACATTGCAATCCAGGCCTATCTCAAGAAACAAGAAGAATCCCAAATACAAAATCTAACAGCACACCTAAAGGAACTAGAAACAGAACAGCAAAGGCAGCCTAAACCCAGCAGAAGAAGAGAAATAATAAAGATCAGAGCAGAAATAAACAATATAGAATCTAAAAAAACTGTAGAGCAGATCAACGAAACCAAGAGTTGGTTTTTTGAAAAAATAAACAAAATTGACAAACCTCTAGCCAGGCTTCTCAAAAAGAAAAGGGAGATGACCCAAATAGATAAAATCATGAATGAAAATGGAATTATTACAACCAATCCCTCAGAGATACAAACAATTATCAGGGAATACTATGAAAAATTATATGCCAACAAATTGGACAACCTGGAAGAAATGGACAAATTCCTGAACACCCACACTCTTCCAAAACTCAATCAGGAGGAAATAGAAAGCTTGAACAGACCCATAACCAGCGAAGAAATTGAATCGGTTATCAAAAATCTCCCAACAAATAAGAGTCCAGGACCAGATGGCTTCCCAGGGGAGTTCTACCAGACGTTTAAAGCAGAGATAATACCTATCCTTCTCAAGCTATTCCAAGAAATAGAAAGGGAAGGAAAACTTCCAGACTCATTCTATGAAGCCAGTATTACTTTGATTCCTAAACCAGACAGAGACCCAGTAAAAAAAGAGAACTACAGGCCAATATCCCTGATGAATATGGATGCAAAAATTCTCAATAAGATACTAGCAAATCGAATTCAACGGCATATAAAAAGAATTATTCACCATGATCAAGTGGGATTCATTCCTGGGATGCAGGGCTGGTTCAACATTCGCAAATCAATCAACGTGATACATCACATTAACAAAAAAAAAGAGAAGAACCATATGATCCTGTCAATCGATGCAGAAAAGGCGTTTGACAAAATCCAGCACCCTTTCTTAATAAAAACTCTTGAGAAAGTCGGGATAGAAGGACATACCTAAAGATCATAAAAGCCATTTATGAAAAGCCCACAGCTAACATCATCCTCAACGGGGAAAAACTGAGAGCTTTTTCCCTGAGATCAGGAACACAACAGGGATGCCCACTCTCACCGCTGTTGTTTAACATAGTGCTGGAAGTTCTAGCAACAGCAATCAGACAACAAAAGGAAATCAAAGGCGTCAAAATTGGCAAAGATGAAGTCAAGCTTTCGCTCTTTGCAGATGACATGATATTATACATGGAAAATCCGATAGACTCCACCAAAAGTCTGCTAGAACTGATACATGAATTCAGCAAAGTTGCAGGATACAAAATCAATGTACAGAAATCACTTGCATTCTTATACACTAACAATGAAGCAACAGAAAGACAAATAAAGAAACTGATCCCATTCACAATTGCACCAAGAAGCATAAAATACCTAGGAATAAATCTAACCAAAGATGTAAAGGATCTGTATGCTGAAAACTATAGAAAGCTTATGAAAGTAATTGAAGAAGATTTAAAGAAATGGAAAGACATTCCCTGCTCATGGATTGGAAGAATAAATACTGTCAAAATGTCAATACTACCCAAAGCTATCTACACATTCAAAGCAATCCCAATCAAAATTGCACCAGCATTCTTCTCGAAACTAGAACAAGCAATCCTAAAATTCATATGGAACCACAAAAGGCCCCGAATAGCCAAAGTAATTTTGAAGAAGAAGACCAAAGCAGGAGGCATCACAATCCCAGACTTTAGCCTCTACTACAAAGCTGTCATCATCAAGACAGCATGGTATTGGCACAAAAACAGACACATAGACCAATGCAATAGAATAGAAACCCCAGAACTAGACCCACAAACGTATGGCCAACTCATCTTTGACAAAGCAGGAAAGAACATCCAATGGAAAAAAGACAGTCTCTTTAACAAATGGTGCTGGGAGAACTGGACAGCAACATGCAGAAGGTTGAAACTAGACCACTTTCTCACACCATTCACAAAAATAAACTCAAAATGGATAAAGGACCTGAATGTGAGACAGGAAACCATCAAAACCTTAGAGGAGAAAGCAGGAAAAGACCTCTCTGACCTCAGCCGTAGCAATCTCTTACTCGACACATCCCCAAAGGCAAGGGAATTAAAAGCAAAAGTGAATTCCTGGGACCTTATGAAGATAAAAAGCTTCTGCACAGCAAAGGAAACAACCAACAAAACTAAAAGGCAACCAACGGAATGGGAAAAGATATTTGCAAATGACATATCGGACAAAGGGCTAGTATCCAAAATCTATAAAGAGCTCACCAAACTCCACACCCGAAAAGCAAATAACCCAGTGAAGAAATGGGCAGAAAACATGAATAGACACTTCTCTAAAGAAGACATCCGGATGGCCAACAGGCACATGAAAAGATGTTCAGCGTCGCTCCTCATCAGGGAAATACAAATCAAAACCACACTCAGGTATCACCTCACGCCAGTCAGAGCGGCCAAAATGAACAAATCAGGAGACTATAGATGCTGGAGAGGATGTGGAGAAACGGGAACCCTCTTGCACTGTTGGTGGGAATGCAAATTGGTGCAGCCGCTCTGGAAAGCAGTGTGGAGGTTCCTCAGAAAATTAAAAATAGACCTACCCTATGACCCAGCAATAGCACTGCTAGGAATTTATCCAAGGGACACAGGAGTACTGATGCATAGGGGCACTTGTACCCCAATGTTCATAGCAGCACTCTCAACAATAGCCAAATTATGGAAAGAGCCTAAATGTCCATCAACTGATGAATGGATAAAGAAATTGTGGTTTATATACACAATGGAGTACTACGTGGCAATGAGAAAAAATGAAATATGGCCTTTTGTAGCAACGTGGATGGAACTGGAGAGTGTGATGCTAAGTGAAATAAGCCATACAGAGAAAGACAGATACCATATGGTTTCACTCTTATGTGGATCCTGAGAAACTTAAGAGAAACCCATGGGGGAGGGGGAAAAAAAAAAAAAAAAAGAGGTTAGAGTGGGAGAGAGCCAAAGCATAAGAGACTGTTGAGAACTGAGAACAAACTAAGGGTTGATGGGGGGTGGGAGGGAGGAGAGGGTGGGTGATGGGTACTGAGGAGGGCACCTTTTGGGATGAGCACTGGGTGTTGTATGGAAACCAATTTGACAATAAATTTCATATATAAAAAAATAAATAAAAAAAAATAAATAAAATAAAAAAAAAATAAAAGCTGGGTATACAATCATATAAATATAACAATCCAATGAAAAGAATTACAGATATTTAAACTATTAACTGTTAGTCTTACTCATAAATTGATATTAAAACAGTGAAGCCCTTTTCAAAGGGAAGAAAAATAAAGACTGACCAAAGTTGGTATAATAAAGGTACTTGTTGATAAGCCGTCACTTATTAATTTAATAAATATTCACTTCTCGTATGAGAAGTGAAGCTTCTCTTCATAAGATTTTCACATCTTACATATGAAAAGAAAGCTGTAGGGTCCCCACTTTATTCTTTCCACTCATAAGTCTCGCACCCAGAGTAAGCTTGAGCACATCCTGAAAAGCAACTAAGCTGTCCTTAGATGATGGCGCCACCTGGTGGCTAGTTTACACATCTGTTAAAGGCCATTTCTCTAAGTTCTTGGTCAGGCAGTGGCCTTTTTACAATTCCCTTCCCTACTCTTTTCCAATTCTTGTCCCATTATTTCATATAAATTTATCTTCCTCTTCCTAGCTTCTCTATTCTCTGTTAAATTGGTGAGAAAAAAATGAATACATCTGCCTACTTGTGGCAAATAAGCATAAGAGAATACCAGATATATATTTGTATCAAAAAAAAAAAAAAAGAAAAGAAAAAGAAAACCTATGAGATAGAAGACATGAAAAAATAGTAACAGGAGAAGTTTCACCAGGAATTTCCCTCTACTATCTCATAATTCCCTAATTTATTCAATTTTCTCAAGTACCAAAATGCAAAACAGAAAATCTTTCACCAAGTACTAGAATGACAGCAGGTTGCTTTCTCAGTATAAAGGAGCACAAATGCAGCTAGGTCCCAGATGAGAGACTTTGGAATTCTGTAATCAGATTAGAGAATTTAACTGCCATTCTAACATTGTTCCTTTTAGGAACTGCATATTCTGCATTCAGATAGTTTTGAATTATGACCCTTCTATGTAGGGACTTTGTGTAATTCCAATTTAGCACACCATTTAGAAAAAAAGACAAAGTTGTTTCCACAGATACTCAAGCAAGTGTAGTTAAAAGACTGGTCTGTAAAATGGGGATAATAAAACTTGGTTTATACAGGAAGAATTAGAGAAAATATTTTCAAGTAGCTAATAAGATATCTGATAAATACTAGTGTTGAATTTATTCTAACAGGTGAAATGATATGCTATATGTTCATTTTAGGGTCATCTCCTTACCAGTAGTTGAAAACATATAAATCACAACTAACATTCCTAATAAGAAAAATAAGATGATTGACTTAAGTGACCTCTGAGTTTACATCTAGCTCTAAAAATATCCCACAATTCTGCAATGCTCAAAATCTGTCACAACTGCACACAAATCACAGAAACTTGCCTTATAATCCAATATTGTCTATAATTTTGGGGCACAAAACAAAACAATTTTCCCCAAGGCATCACTCGTCATTTACAGATTTGTTTTTCTATTAGGCAGGTAGTTGGAAAACAGCCCTCATATTAACTGCATTTATGTATAATGAGTTTTTGGTTTGAAGTTTGAAACACCTTGTGTGATGTTTTAATATCCACACAGTAACATAGTTCTGTAGGTTTGTACATACGTTCCTAGGAAAATGTTTAAAAGCTGAATCTCTGAAAATCAAACAATAGGCATGTTGTAAAGGATTCCATCACCTTACAATATTATAAAATCCCTAATCATGGTTCTTGCAGGCAGGTGAAAATCTTGAAAGAGAGATAGTAGAAAGCAGACATGGTCAGAAAGAAGCTGCCAGCAAAGAGCCCAATACCCAAAACTCTGTTGGCTCAAGAAATTGAGGAAGATGAGGGAGGCATCCCCTACCCTACACCTCCCCAGAGGCAGACATTAGGAGCCCCTGAATTATTAACTCTATATTGTCCTTACCACCCATCTACACAAGGAGGTTGGTAATGGGTCTGTCAAGGAGTAGTCTGTCGTGCAGTTGCCATGGGAAAGAGCCAAGTTCAGGCACCTATGGGTTTAAGAACTCTGCCACTGCAAGGAAGGTCCATCATGTAAAAACTCAAAATCCTCATTACCCAGATGATGTTTATCCAAATTCAACACCCAAAAGACCATTTAGGAGAGTTCACGTAAAATGCGAACATAGGAGCTCACCACTTTAATTGAGTCACTGAGACCCTCTTTCCCCTCACGTGCACACCCAGCTGGAAAATTAATTGGATCCTTAATTCCTGTGGTTTTTGATCCGACTTTGTTAAGTTACCTCACTGAAAACCTATGGCAAGAGCCTCTCCCGCCCAGCTGGCTGAGGCCCTATCTAGCACTAGCCTCCTGCATGTCCTAGGAACCTCAGGTTGTCTAAGAGCTTGACCTGGACAAGCTAACCCAGTTGTTCCTTCCATATGGGCTACACTGCTAGAAAACAACTCCCTTTATTTTGGGATACTCCAGTTAAAGGAAATTCCTTCCAGCCACCATCTGCCTAAAGGATCGCTCAGGCACTGCCTTTCTCAGAAGGGCCCCTCATGCAGTTATACAATCTCTGTACAGCCCTCACCCTCACAGGTCTCTGTTCAACTTCCTGAAGACAATTTAAATATACTGACCAAAAGCACTGTACACAATAAATATTCTTAATGGTGGGACTGTGGGGGAGGGAAAGTATAACCAAAGTATTTGAAATTGACTGAAACAATTAACTCAAATCCAGTAAAAATGGAAGAATTCTTCCATACCTTGCAGTCAATGGTGAACCACCACTGGAAGATTATTCAAGGTGCTTGAAAAGACACAGATGGGCTGAGGTCTCCTGGACCCACAAAGACTCTAAAGTTCTTACTGGACCCTCCATATGTAGATAAACAATCACAGACAACTCCAGGATGGGCAGCAAGTATTCTATAAAGGTAAAATCACATAATTTCTTTCATAATATGAAAGCAGGAATTTTAAAGACCATGAAAATCACAATTCCAGAATGGACAAAAGATCCATCCTTGAGAAGATTAAGTTACCAAAAGCTATAGATCCTCCCTTAATCCCCCAGCATGGAGCACATCTACATATTTGTTGAGCATCTTCCTCCCTGGTCCTAACACCTGTATCCCAGAGAAACAGAAAATAGCTGGCCTCCAGTAGCATTTCTATTACAAGCCATTTGACTCCTTTTTGGTGTACGTCTGCCAAACTCATAGTTAAAAGCACTTATCAAAGAAGATGGTTACTGGATACATGGAACCAAGGACTAAAGATAGAAACTTTGACCTGAAAGACTCATATTTTCAATCGAAGACAAAGCATTGACCATGTTGTCACCTCTATAAATAATCCCAGGCTGTTACAATGAAACTCTTCATACTAAAAGGCCCTACCAAAATAGAATAAAGACCACCAATTCAAGTATTTCTTATGACTGTTGCTTTTATTTTTTATGTGTTTATTTTTTAATATAATTTGTTGTAAAGTTGGCTAACATACAGTGTATACAGTGTGCTCTTGGTTTTGGGAGCAGATTCCCATGATTCATCACTTACATACAACACCCAGTGCTCCTCCCAACAAGTGCCCTCCTCAATGCCCATCACCCATTTTCCCCTCTCCCTATAACTGTTGCTTTTAAATTGGATTTACATTATGATATTTGCTACAAAGTAAATCCATAAAGGCAGGAGTCCTTGTCTATTTTGTTCAGTGATATGCTTCCTATGTGCTAGACACTGTAGTTTCTATTTATTATGTGTTATTATGCCTTAGAAAAACTGATATTAGAGGAAGAAAAAAATCACAGGAAATCTTGTTCCCAGTCTTGTAAGGGTTCATGTAAGAAACATGAACTAATCAGTAAATCTGTATATTAAAATAAATTACAAATATCTATATAACTTAAGTAGAAGCAAAAGAGATATTCAAAGGATTAGCTATTAGCTAGATATTTATTGTTAAAATGTGAACTGCATTTATTCATTGAGAGAAATAAAAAAGAAATGAAGCAAGATGAAGCAGATGCACACAAGTTACATTTAAATTTGCTCACAAAAATTACCCTATTGTTCTATAACAATAAGCAATAACCACCCACAGGCACAATCTTCCAAATGCATTCCACTAATGAATTCTTAAAGGAACACAGTAAAACTAGTCAAGTTTTCATATTATCTAGACATACCAAATCAATTTCATCCTTATCTCATTAATCTCAACTTCAATACCTAGAAATCTCAAATTTCAGGGTACATCAGAACCACCTGGAAGATTTGATAAAACACAGACTGTTAGGTGCCATTCCAGAGATCTGTTTTAGTATGCCTTGGGTGGGGATCACTAATTTGCATTTGTAGTAAATTCCCAGGTAATCCTGATGCTGCTGGATCCTAGGACCACACTTTGAGAACTTCTGCCCTAGAATATTCACTTCTCAGCACAAAGTCATTTTCAAAATATCAGAGCCCAGTAAGTCATCCTTAGACCTCTGTATTTGACTATATGAATAGCAGGTCACATGTGAAAGAGGCTAAAATCAGCTTATTTATATACGCTTTAGGTAAATCTGATCTTCCCAAAGTGTCTTTTGCTAAAATGAATTCTTCAAAGAACTTCATTTCTATCCTTTTTTTAAGCATATTTGAATTGAGATAAGTTCCTTCTAACATATAGTACATTATCTTGAGTTTTGAGATCTTTTTTTTTTTTAATTTTTTTTTCAACGTTTTTTATTTATTTTTGGGACAGAGAGAGACAGAGCATGAACGGGGGAGGGGCAGAGAGAGAGGGAGACACAGAATCGGAAACAGGCTCCAGGCTCCGAGCCATCAGCCCAGAGCCTGACGCGGGGGTCGAACTCACGGACCGCGAGATCGTGACCTGAGCCGAAGTCGGACGCTTAACCGACTGCCACCCAGGCGCCCCGAGTTTTGAGATCTTTTAAATGCTTACTCTATGTCTTTTTGAAGTCATGTAATCTTAATTGCAGCTAAACATTTTCACCTTAAGGACTCAGAGGAAATTTTACTTTAGAACATCAACTACTCTAAACATTGTAGAAAAAATTGCCCTTGGCTTCTTTATGGAGAACTTCATGTAATGTGTGAGATCCTTAGAAGACAGAAATCTGTAAACCAAAATAATATGAAGCAGTAAAATATTAAAGACTTAAGATACAAGTAGTCATTTACTTTAAAAGTAAATTCAGGGGCGCCTGAGTGGCTCAGTCGGTTGAGCGGCCAAACTTCGGCTCAGGTCATGATCTCGTGGTCTGTGAGTTCGAGCCCCGCGTGGGGCTCTGTGCTGACAGCTCAGAGCCTGGAGCCTGTTTCAGATTCTGTGTCTCCCTTTCTCTGACCTTCCCCCGTTCATGCTCTGTGTCTCTCTGTCTCAAAAATAAATAAACGTTAAAAAAAAATAAAAAAAAAAAAGTAAATTCATTTACTTTAATAAAAATACTTTTAAACAGAAAAACTTGGGGCGCCTGGGTGGCTCAGTCGGTTGAGCATCCGACTTCAGCTCAGGTCATGATCTCACGGTCCGTGAGTTCGAGCCCCGCGTCGGGCTCTGGGCTGACAGCTCAGAGCCTGGAGCCTGCTTCCGATTCTGTGTCTCCCTCTCTCTCTGCCCCTCCCCCATTCATGCTCTGTCTCTCTCTGTCTCAAAAATAAATAAATGTTATAAAAAAAATTTTTTTAAATAAACAGAAAAACTTATTTGAATGTTTTGTTAATACTGAAGACTCTCACTTCTAAAATATTTAACAAGTTTGTATGGACGCCAAACAGAAACAGAATTACCCCTATGCCAACTCACTGCAGGATCTCCTCTAAGGAGAAGTCTGATTTATCTTGTAGGAAATGCCTGACTGAAAGTCACAATGCTATTTTGTTCCCCACAGTCAGAAACCCCCAAACTTTTTGTAATTGTGTAGATCTTATTCTATGAGTAGCAACTCTTATACTATGATGAATATGCAAGTTCATTTCCAGGATACATCACTGTTTATTTCTCTCAGGAATTTTTTAAACCAAGTACCCCTGAATTTCTTATGAATGACTCTAATAACTCCCAAGACAATATTCATCTCAAGAATTGCCATTTATCTATACATAAAAGTCAGCTGCATCAGCTATTTACAAGGTGAGTTCCCAACTACACATTCAACATTCAAAAGTTTATCTAATTATTATGTCAGCAGAAAGAATTAGAAATCCAAAACTGGCCAAATTATTAGAGTGGTCTTTGTGATTAAAGTGGCCAGTGAGTTATTTGATCATTTGCTGATGGTGGTTGGTTCAAAAAGCATTAATTGTTTAGTCTATAGTACATTCTTAAGAAGTTTCAAACTTAATAAACTAGAACATTAGCTAGACATGCTGGCTAACAAAATTACTTAAAACATCTTTGAAAAACCCTGAAAAGTCAGGTTAAATGCACAGACTATATAATCCAGTGGTTCTCAACCTTGTCTACATGTTGAAATTACCTGTGAAGTTTTAAAAAACACTTAAGATTTTTATTTAATTGATTTATAAGTAACTTAAATGTGATTCTGATGTATAATCAGAACAACTGACCTCACTGAGAAAATTACCAGAGGATATTTATCAATCAAAATCTTCTATTTTCCTTAAATATCAAAATGAATAATTGTCTCTAATAATTTCTATAATTGGATTAAATTGGTTTATTCTCCTATGCTCTCCAAACCAAGACACTTTTGAAAGTGAAGGAGGTTACTATTTGTGATTGGTCCAGGATAGTAAGGATAAACCAGGACTGTCACAGGCAAAATAATGGAGCATATGGTCACTCTACTTAGAGAAGGGTTACTGAATTTTTTTTAAAGTATGTAATTTGTATTTGGGATTTTTTTTATACAGTGTACAGTTATATATGCCAGGAAATTTTGAGGTTATTAATAATAGAAACAGTTCAAATAACACTTAAAAGGTTAACATTTAGATTCTCAATCCACTGGATAAATGCCTATTTACTTAGGATCATGTGTAAAGAGAAGATTTTTAGACTAAATTAAGATTTGCTGGAAGAGCAAACTAAAATAGTAGAGATAATATTTTAAATATCATTAATTTTCTGTGCCAACCCCATTTCAGTGGATAATCACATGCAATAATGCTGACTCTCAAAAATGGTAGATTAAAATAATTCATTTCTGTTTTTAATTAAAATTGAGGAAGTAGGAACTAATAATATAATGCGTGTCAGAGCTGCAAGTGTGCAGCATCAAAGATAAGAAGGGGACTGCAACCAGGGTTTGCTTCTTGAGTTCCTTAAAAATTCACAAGGAAAGCAGAGAGAATGGAAGCTGGTGGCTGCCCACAGGCACATGATGACATACAAAGCAGCTCTTTTCTTAGCTGAGTTGACAGAAACCATTCCCTTGATCCTCTAATCATCCAAGGTCACCAGCAACATTGTCCCGTGCATATTGTCCAGGACAGCCTCTGCTTCCTCTGTGGGATCGGATGGATACATCAACTTTGGGCATTTTTAGTTGTAATCTCTAACAGCAGGTCTTATGCTAACTGGGCTTGAATGTCCTGTTCTCACAGGAACTTAAATGAAAGGGTCACAGATACCTGAAAAAAAAAATTTAGAAACAAGATACTGCTCTATAAATAAATACCACCAGATCTCAAGATAAGATTGACTTACTGTTCCTCCACGCCCTTCCTGAATTTCTGATGTCCTTAAAGTGCAAGGAATAATTGCCTGTTTCCTTATTTTACAAAAAGTGACAAGAGGGTTATCAGGATGCTCTTTTCTGCACAGATTATGGATATCTGTAACCCAGTGCAAATCTCACTTTACAAAGGCTTTAACCACATACACCAGAACTATTTCCATTTATTGCTCTATTCTAGGACTATAATTATGAAATTGAGTTCCATGAAGACTTTGTTCATAGCCAGAAATTTAAACGATAGATTTTAAGAGCACTTCAGGTGACAGAAAACAGTCTAATCTTAAAAAGACAAAATCTCATACAGAAATTTTAACTTGCATCCCAGCACCATGTAGTCCTTAAAGAGGCTCTCCTAAAATGCATGCTTCATATCACTATGTGCTTGAAATGTTCATTAGAGATTGCCTAGAACAATAGTTTCCTCATAAATATTTTTGGGGAATGTTGAATTAACGAAGTTAAATGGATTTTATCACAACCCCTTCTTCAAGGTCTAAAATGCACTATGAATTTCAATGAAAATTAATAGAGGATACGTGTTTTCACAAAATTATGAGGTCATGAACTCTTTTTTTTGTTAGGAAAGTTCATGGAGTTCATGGAAAGTTTAGCAGTCTAAAAAATATACTGTTAGGGGCACCTGGGTGGCTCAGTCAGTTGAGCATCTGACTTCAGCTCAGGTCATGATCTCACAGCTTGTGAGTTGGAGCCCTGCTTTGGGCTCTGTGCTGACAGCTCGAAGCTTGGCGCCTGCTTCAGATTCTGTATCTCCCTGTTTCTCACTCTCTCTCTCTCTCTCTCAAAAATAAATAAACATTTAAAAAAATGTTTAAGAAAATAAAGATAAAATAAAAAATATAATGTAGCTTCATCATAGTCAATATATATATCTTTTTTATCAAGCATCTTTCCTTAACCTCCCTGGTACAACTTAGACAAACCACTTTTGTTCCCAACTTTGTAAAAACTGAGAATATTAACTACCAACCAAAAAGTTTATAGCCAGCAATGTATCCTTTGATAAAGAAAGTAAAATATAGATATCAACAGACAAATAAAAACTAATATTGCCAGAAAACTTTTTAAAAAAGAAATTAAAAGGTATTATTTAGGGAAAATAAACCCCAGATAGAAGTGCAGAGGTCCAAACATAATTAATAGCAATAAAAAAGGTAAACATAACGGGAAAATTAAGAGAAGTCAATGAAGTTAAAATATACTAAAATCCTTGCATTGTCCCAGAAGTGGTAAAAGCACAAACTTAAATTAGACTTTATTTATTTATTTATTTATTTTTTTTAATTTTTTTTTCAACGTTTTTATTTATTTTTGGGACAGAGAGAGACAGAGCATGAACGGGGGAGGGGCAGAGAGAGAGGGAGACACAGAATCGGAAACAGGCTCCAGGCTCTGAGCCATCAGCCCAGAGCCTGACGCGGGGCTCGAACTCACGGACCGCGAGATCGTGACCTGGCTGAAGTCGGACGCTTAACCGACTGCGCCACCCAGGCGCCCCTTAAATTAGACTTTAAATGAAAGATTCATGTTATAATATTTCTATTTCTAAGTAAAAGAAAAGTAAAAAAGTATATAACTAGTAAGATAGTAAGAAAAAAGTTATAAAAAATAATACAAAGGGAGGCACAAAAAAGTTAAAAGGAATTTAGCAATAAATGTTACAAGTAGAAAATATATACTAAGACAAAAAATTAAACCCAACTATATCAATAATTACAATAAATGTAAATGGGCTAAGTCATTCAATTAAAAAACAAAAAATATATCATATTAGACTTCAAAAAAACCACAAATATTTGCTGCTTACAAAAGACACATCTTATACATAAGAATTTAAAAACAAGAGTACAATGGTGGAAATATATGTACCATGCAAACATTAGCCAAAAGAAAACTTATAACACTTCTATACTATTATATCAGTAAATCAATCAATAAAGTAGACCTTAATGCAAATATTACTAAAGATAATATATATGTATTATATAATACCTAGCATATACGACAAAACAAAATTGACAATATTAAAAGAAGAAATGGACAAATCCATAATAGTGGGAGATTTTAACACACTTCTAGTAGTTGTTGATAGGAGGGGCAGACATTAAATTAGAATATAAAAGATTTGAAGAATGCAATTAACAAATTTGACCTAATTGATATTTAACAATGAATGCAAAGGTGAAAGAATACATTTTTGTCAAGTGCACATGGAACAAAAATTAAGCAAAAGAAATGAGACATAGTACTTTAAAAAAATCATTATTCACAAACAATACAGTTGCACACATTAAAACATACAAACAATCTACAGATGAATTATAGAATTTGCATAAATAAGATTGCCAGATACAAAGTAAATATACAAAAATCAATGATTTTTATATATATTAATTACAAGCAGTATATGAAATTTTTTTAAGACACTATTTGCAATAATACCAAAAAAAGTGCCTAGGAATCAATTTAACAAAAGATAAAATAAGACCTATAAACAAAAAAACTAAATTATATTGGGATAAATTAAAGAAACTCTAAGTAAATTGACTAAATATACTATGTTCAAAATCAATATTGTTAGAATGTCATTTCTCCCAAAATTCATCCACAGGTATAGTAAAACCCCATTCAAAATCCTAACAGTTTATTTTGTGGAAAATGATAAGTTGATTTTAAAATCATATGGAAATAAAAATGGCCAATGTAACCAAAAAAAACTCTCGACATGGGAAAACTTAGTCTACCAGATGGCATACATAAGTTATTGTAAAGCTATACTAATTAAGACAGGGTAGAATTGGTACAAGTATAGACATATATAGAACAGAATAGAACAGGATACAATAGAAAAAGGAATACAAAGTAGAATACTAAAATAGATCCATATATATGTGGACACTTGAATGATACCAAATGGAATATTTATAGCAGTGGGTAAAATGACTAACTTTTCAAGAAAAATTATGCAAGATCAACTGACTATACATAGAGGAAAAAATGCAATTTGACCCCTTTGTCACACTTCACAGAAAAAAAAATTCTGTATTGGGTGGACTGAAGATCTAAATGTGAAAATAAAGAATAAAACTATGAAAAGTAATAGATTAATAGTATATTCTTGACTTTTGGGTAGAGAAATATTTCATAAACATGATACAAAAAGCACTGACAATAAAAGGAAATTTGAAACATTATACTACATTAAAATTAAGAATTTCTACTCATCAAAACACACACAAGTGTAAAAAGTCAAGTCATGGGGAAAGATATTTGCCAAACATAAAACCGATGAAAGGAAATTGAAAACTAGAAAGAAATTTGACCAGGTTCTTCACAAAGATGAAAATCTAAACAGCCTATAATTTTTTTTTTTTAATGTATGACCTTATTTACTTAGTACTTATCTTAAAATGATGATGGCTAATACCAACTGAAGCATTTGCAAATTACTATGTAGATCCAATATTAGTATACTAAATAAAAGTATCAGAGAACCTGATATTTATGGCATCAAGTTATAAAGAAGTTTAATTCAAAAATAAATAAATAAATAACCCATAAACTTTTCAAAACAGATTTAACTTGATGGTTAATTTTGTGCATCAACTTGACTGGCCACAGGTTTCCCAAATTAAACATTATTTCTCGACCTGACTGTAATAGTGTTCTTGAATGAAATTAACATTTGAATTGGTGGGCTCACTAGACTGCCCCCAAAGTGGGTGGGCATGATCCAACCCCTTGAGGGCATGAATAGGAAAGATGGAGGAAGGACAAATCTACTCATTTTTCCTGCCTCTGCTTTGGCTAGGACATTTCCTCTCACCTCTGGCCCTCATACTGTGATTTACAAACTCTTCTGGTTCTCAGGCCTTCAGAATCAGACTGAATAACACCACTGGCTTTCCTGGGTCTCTAGCTTACAGAGGGCAGATTGTGGGACTTAGCCTCCACAATTACATGAGCCAATTCCTCATAAAACATAAATATAAATAAATAATATATACATTTATGTATAATAAAAATAAAAATAAATGTATGTTTAGACATATTTGAATATAAATATTATATTATAAACATACTAAAAATATATATATATATCTTATTCTATATGCCCTACTGATTCTGTTTTTCTGGACAACCCTGACTGATATATTAACCTTACCAGTAATCAAGAGAATGCAAATTAAAACACATTTTTTTTTACTGTTTATTTATTTTTGAGAGAGAGAGAGAGCGTACGTGCACACTTGAGGGCGCACAAGTGGGGGAGGGGCAGAGAAAGGGAGACAGACTCCAAAGTGGATGCCAGGCTCTAAGCTGTCAGCACAGAGCCTGATGTGGGGCTTGAACTCACGAACCGTGAGATCATGACCTGAGCTGAAGTCAGACACTGAACCAACTGAGTCACCCAGGCACCCCGAGAACACAAATTAAATTTGCAAGATCTACACATTCAAAGGAAGATCTAAAATTTAAGACTATCAATCCCAAAACTAGAATTTGGAGCAATGGATACCCCAAATACATATACAAAAATGTTCATAGCAGCAGTATATTTAAGAACCTCAAACTGAAACCAACCCTAATGTTATTAACAGTAGAATCCATGCATAATTGTTGTTTCATACAAGAGAATACCAGACAGCTACTAAGGTGAAACAACTACAAGTAAATGAAACAACATAAATAAATGTTATAATATTGAGTGAAAAGAGTTAAATACAAAATACATACATATGACTTCACTCACATTAAGTCCAAAAACAAGCAAGACTACTCTATGGGTTTAGTTCTCCTAAGGGAGTTTAGTCTTATTTAAAAGAGCAAAAGGTCTACAGAAGGGGCATGAGGAAAGCTTCTGGAGCACTGGTAATGTTCCAGCTCTTAACCTGGATAATGATTACATGTATGGTCACCTAATGATAATTCACTAAGCTCTAAACTCTTGATTTGTGCTTTTTTCTGTATTTTGCTATATTTCACTAATTTTTTTAAAATATAAATAATGTTTTAAAGGTACTCAAAAATAATAAATTATGCCTAAACTAATTCCTAAAATCTCAGTTTAATTTCAGTCTGTGGCTGGCTTGTGAGAGAAGCAATACGTAAAAAAAAGATAATGAAAATATATAGTACATGAGAAATCTGTATAATTGCCATGATTTCAGTGGGTCACCAAAAGCTTTCAGTTGCTATTAGTTGTGATTATCTGATTGTGCTGTTAAATAAAACCTAATACTAGTAAAAATACCCAGCTGTTAAGTATTTTGAGAGACATGCAATAATTTAAATTATCGGACAAGAATCTCAATGTAAAATTCATAGATTTTAATAAGTTGAGGAGAGAATAAATTATTTGGAATCCTTTCCTAACATGATAGAATGTTGGATTTGGAAGCAACATGAGAGATTTACCTACTCAGTCCGACAGATAAAAAACTTTACACCTGCAGAGATATAATAAGTGGTCAAGATCAAAGTCATACCTGTGGAAGGAAAGCTGGGAAAACAACTCACATCTATTCCAAGCGCAGAGCATTTTCTATTTCTCCAGGGTGCCTTCCTACCACACCTGCTTTTGGTTGTTATGGTTGGGAATTTTTTTTCCTCAAACCTAAGAATATTTAGAGTACAGAATTGTGCAACTTTCCTCTTGACTTAATCTTAAGAACAGGGTCTAAATTTTTGTTTTAATGTAATGGCCTTTGTACCCCATTCTCACAGCACTTCTGCCAGAATGTATACCTTTGCAAATGCAGCAAATGTTATTACTTAGATATTAACTCACTGCTTACCTTCTAAATTCAGTTTTTAGAAGACAGTATAATTCCTAAGTAGGTAAGGACACATACTTAGAAAAGTACCAGCTTCCCGGTAAGCATATATCCACCTTTTATATCCAGGGCCTCTGAGTTTCCAAATTGCCCTAAGGAAATGGTGATGACGATGGATGTTCCTCTGTAGAGGAAATCTGCAATAATAATTCCACTTCAGTTCTCCACACATTTTTCTTTCCATTATGTCTATTACTTGGAAACCATGGAAGCATATATCACCGAGACACTATAGGAAAAACAAATCTGAAACATACACTTTGAAACACATTAGTAAAAATGATGCCCCCTTTTTTTGATGCCACTTTCAATAACCATTATACTCTGATTCTTTTCAACAGATAAGTTATCATGCCCATAATTTTATGCCTATAAAAGTTTTTCCTATAGTCAAGTACCAAATAGTAGAGTTGATACTGAGTTCACATATTATAAATGTCTATAAGGTCAATAAAGAACATCCAGTGTATCTCTCTAGAAGCATCTTTAACATTAATCATTTGTACAAAATAAAATATTTATTATGCATAAGTATCTCTGGGAGCATTCATAAAAACCTGGCAATAATGGTTGCTTCTGAGAAGGGAAAAGCAAAGACTTATTTTTATTCCCTTTTGTACTGTTTGAGTATTATTTCCTATTTTAAAAGAATTAGGGGAGCCTGGTGGCTCAGTTGGTTTAGCATCTGACTCTCGATTTTGGCTCAGGTCATGATCTCAGGGTCGTGGTATCAAGCCCTGCATAGTGCTCTGCACTGAGAGTGGAACCTGCTTAAGATTCATTCTCTCCATCTCTCTCTCTCTCTCTCTCTCTCTCTCTTTTTGCTCCTCTCCCCCACTTGCAAGCTCGCCCTCTCTCTTTAAAATTTATTTAACTTGTTTTAATGTTTATTTTTGAGAGAGAAAGAGACAGAGCATAAACAGGGGAGGGGCAGAAAGAGAGGGAGACACAGAATTCGAAGCCGGTTCCAGGCTCTGAGCTGTCAGCACAGAACCTGACATGGGGCTCAAACTCACAAACTATGAGATCATGACCGGAGCCAAAGTCAGATACTTAACCGACTGAGCCACCCAGGTGCCCCTCTCTAAATTTTGTTTTTAAAACACCACTTTAAAAAAATTAAAAAGTAAAAATAATTAAATATAATTAAGGAAGGCTACACCTGTTTACAACTTTATTTTACACTTAAAAAAATAATAAAATATCTTTGTATTTCCCCATCACCCCTTCAACCACTTCCCCCTCCCCAAACACACACATACAAAAGACTATGATTTCCTAATAAATACGTTTTAGCACTGAGACTAATTTTCAAAAGGGCAGAGAAAACAATCAAATACTCCCCTATACCCACCTTTTCTCCCAGAGCCTCTTTAGATAGTATCTCCTTTTAGACACTCAAAATATGAAAAATTAGGACTTACATCCCTATCCTAGACATTGAGGCCACTAACTCCTCTCTCTGCCCCAAACCAGCTAACTTTAGGGACTCTGGGAGGCACTCAGCTATTTCCCCATCAAAAGGGAGTTACTATCATATTCTCTTAAGGACACTCAGAGTCATTCTGTGGGATCTATGATGCTAGAGGCGAAAACTGTGACACCTTTGGATTGTGACCAGCTTCTCGCTTCTGACCCTGGAGGTGGTGTGAGTTACTCAGTTGGAGGACCAGAGCCATTCGGTCACATTTCTCAGTTTATTTATGCTAATTTATCCATAGCCATGGAGCATTAGATCTCAGTCTCCATTTTTCTCCACCCAGATTAGTGGAAGACATCAACCTAGCAAAATGTTACTGCTTTCAATACTCAAAGTAAGCTATGTCATCCAATCTACCACCAATAAAACTAATAGATTCACTCTCTACTTGCATATTCCGTTTCTTACTTTTCAATTATTTTTCAAGATAACACATTCATTTGATTTATATATTTTTAACTTATTTACTTAAATTCAAGTTAGTTAACATACTGTATAGTATTGGTTTTAGGAGTAGAAGCCAGTGATTCATCATTTTCATATAATACCTGGTGCTCATCCCAACAAGTACCCTCCTTAGTGCTCATTACCCATCTAGCTCATCTTCTACCCACCACCCTTCCAGCAACCCTCAATTTGTGATGAATGGTTAAAGACATTGTGATATATATATATATATATATATATATATATATATATATATATATCACATATATATATATGTGTGTGTGTGTGTGTATAAGTATACACATATATATATGATATATATGTGTATTTGTGTATACATATGTGTATATATATGTGTATATATATGTGTGTACAAGTATACACATATATATGATATATATATCATATATATACACATATATATGATATATGTGTATATATATGTGTATACATATATATACATATATATGTGTATATATATATGTGTATACACATATATATGATATATATATATGTGTATACTTGTACACACATATATATACACATATGTATACATATATCATATATATACACATATGTATACATATATCATATATATATGTGTATACTTATACACACATATATATATATATACACATATATATACACATATGTATACACCCACACACACACACACACACTGAAATATTACTCAGAGACCAAAAAGAATGAAACCTTGTCATTTGCAACAGTGTGAATGGAACTACAGTGTATTATGCTAAGTGAAGTAGGTCAGTCAGATTAAGATAAATATCATATGATTTCACTCATATGTGGAATTTAAGAATCAATTGGTTTTGAATTGGGATAAAGAAGAGAGGTGCCATTTATTGAAATATATCAAAAACAGTACCAGAAGTATTATCATGTTAAATGTATACATTGATTACAAACTCAATTAGAGTGTGAAAACACACTCTAATTTCAGAAACATTAAAATGGCTGGGAGTGAGGGCCTTTGAATCAAGGAAACAAATGTATCCTTATAACCCAAATAATTCAAACTCACTCCTCCCTCAATTGTTGAACTTCTAATTCTAGCATTCCTTATTATCCAAAACCTAGCCATTGTTGAAAGTATGTTTAGTAACTAATAATTAAATAGTAGCAGACTATATTTCATTATCTTAAATGGAAAAAAAAATAATGCATTCCCAACCCATCCATAAAACATTCACTAATCACCCCAAATATCAGCAAATCACTCTTAAACAGCTATATAACAATACATCAAGTTTTTCTGCATAACATAAAATGTTCAATACACCAATAACCTAATCATTAAACCCCAAAAAACCAATTAGGTAGGTGTTTGTGGACAGTGCACATAGATAATGGAAAGCATCAGAAAAGAATCCTTCTTCACTATAAGGAACAGGATTTTAATGTAAATAACAATAAAATAACGTATTAAATAAGTTAAAATAATATCTAAATTAAACCCCTAGTTAGTAGCCCCATGCACTGGACAGAAGAAAATATAAGGTCAATGAAAGGATGAAGATTCAGAGATTATAAAACAGATTTAAACAATGAGACAAAAGACAGGATCCGATTGAGCGAACATCTAAGATGGGGCTACAACCTACCCACATCCTCTCTCTCTCCCTTCTTCCTTCTTTCCTTCCTAAAAGAAGACTGGAGAAAGAGATTAGCATCTGGTGAATGCACTATACACAAGGCACATTATAGTTATTCCTCAAACCATCCCTATGATATAGGGAGGATTGTCCCCAGTCTGCAAATGAAAACACTGGGACTCAGAAAGGCTAAGTTAATTGCCCATGAGCCAGGTCACAACACAACCAGTAAGTACCAGAGCTGAGATCCAAGTCTTGTCTGACTTAAAAGCCCCAGTTTTTCCCATGAATTTTACTAGTTGCTCAAACACCTTCTGGTCATCATTGATTCTCTCTTTCTCTGACATTCCACCTCTGATCTGTTGGCAAATCTTGTTGGCTCTACCTCCAAATACACTAAAACTATGACCAGTTCCCAGTATTCTGCTGCAACCACCCAGATCCACACCATCATCTTCTCTCTCCTAGATGACTGCAGGGCATCCTGGTCTCTCTGTTCCTGCCCTTGTCCTCCAAAGTCTTTAACACATCAGCCAAAGTGATCCTCTTATGTCCTAAGTCAGGTTATATCTCTCTTCTGCTCAAAACTCTTCAAGGGTTCCCCAAAGCCATGTACAGAGAGACCTATAAGACCCTGCCCCTTGCATGTATGTGCATGCCCGTGCATGCGCACACACACACACACACACACACACACACACACACACATGCACACCCATTACCCTCTGACTCACTGCCCCTCTTCCTCACTTGCTCCACTTCACCATTCTGAACATGCCAGCTTAGCTCCCACCTTAAAGTCACTGCACTAGCTGTGCTCTCTGCCTGGCATACTTTTCTAACAGATATCCATATGATTATTTTCCTTTTCAAGATTTCACTATCACTTTCTCAGTGAGGTCCCCCTGAAATCATAGCACCATTTTCCTCACTATATCCCTTGACCTCCATTACTCTGCTGTATTTTCCCATGGCACTTACCATCTAATACAGTACAGAATATGTTGTGCATACTGTCTGCTGTCTGTCTCCTTGACCCCACCTCACCTCAGCTGAAATGTAAACCTCATGAGGTAAGGATTTTAGAGGGTTTTTTTGTTCACTGATGTACCAAGAGCCTAGAATAGTAGCTGGCACACTGTAGATGCTCAATAAATATTTGCTGTTGTACTAAACACTGCCTCCAGGCTATCTACTACCACATCAGTGGCTATTTCTTGACCTTTTAAAATACCTTTGGGTTGGGGCGCCTGGGTGGCGCAGTCGGTTGAGCGTCCGACTTCAGCCAGGTCACGATCTCGCGGTCCGGGAGTTCGAGCCCCGCGTCAGGCTCTGGGCTGATGGCTCAGAGCCTGGAGCCTGTTTCCGATTCTGTGTCTCCCTCTCTCTCTGTCCCTCCCCCGTTCATGCTCTGTCTCTCTCTGTCCCAAAAATAAATAAACGTTGAAAAAAAAAATTTTTTTTAAAAATACCTTTGGGTCATATAGCTCACTGAGAATCTGATAAAATTAGCCCCAAGTAAACATACATTCTCAGGAATGTATATATGCATGCACATTCAAAAGAATTCTGATATATAGTTTCAGTGGGTCTCTGGGCTTCCCAAAGACCATCCATGGAGACCTAAATCCACAAGGATATATCCTACTTAGGTGTCACTGATAGGCCATGTGGCATACAGTGAATGAAGTAAGAGTTTCTACTCTAAAAAGTGATCCTCAAAGCCCAAGATGTCCCTTGTTATGGCAAACACTGGAGTAGGGGCTTCCAGGAAGAGGGCTTTGTGGAAGGAGAGGCTTAGAATAAGACTGCTAGGACCAGAGCAGCAGGTACTCAGGAAGAGCAGATCAGGTGCCTCCTCTATTTTTCTTCCTTGCTACTGTCAGGCTGACCATGCCTCCATCCCTCACCAAACCCTACCCTGGATTGCATTAACATTAGATCTAGAAGTAGGAGCTGACCTTCCATAGAATGGGGAAGGTCCACAAGTAGCTTTGGGGTCTATAGGGGTGGATGGGAAGGTACTACCAAGTAGAGGCAGTTGGAAGAACAAGAAAATTCCAATGGCCTCACACCTGGGACAATCATTTTCAGGTATTTATTCATTTATATGTGAGTGTGCCTACCTCTGAACCTCCCTGAACAAAGAGAAAAAAGAAAATGCTTAAGGGCTTTGTATTCATCTTTAGGAACGAGAAATCTATAAATATACAATCAAAATTAATAAAGCACTAAGAAATGGAAAATGTTTTTAGAACACAAATGATGTTTTAGAAAAAATGAATGGTCTCAATTTTCTTTGCAATGATACTTACAAATAGTAGACCATTAATTGAAAAATTATCATACTAACCAGACCGACTCTACCTGGAACATTTGGTCTTTGGTGTTCCACTTGCTCTCCTGCAACAGAAAGCAAGCTCAGATAAATAGTAGCAGGAGCAGAGAAAAGAGAGGGTGGAGGTATCATTCCAGGAACTAAGAAGCAAGCGCAAAATTCAGTGTAACCAGGCTCTCTTTCAAGTGAGCTATTACCATAGCTGTGAGAGCAGAGTAATGAAACTGAATAACTGCTTTAAATGACTGCGTGAAGGGCCAGTGTAAAGAGGCTCGGGAAAGTCCACTGATGTGAAGAAATCAGCATGTGTTAAGTGAGAAATGGGTGCAACTATAGCAAACACACAAAGCAGGGAGAAACATTCATTGAAAAATGTTGATCCGTTTGCTGGAATTAAAAAAAAAAAAACAAAAAAAAAAAAAACAAAAACCTGCATATGTCATGGTCAGGGTTGCCAGGTGAACAGTATGGATTCTTCTCAGGACCAAATGTATAAAATCTATGCTGGAGAAAAATCCCCACAGACTGAAGAGAGAAAAATACTACATACTTTTTGCACTGATTCAATAATGATGTAACAGACACAGAGCCCTCTTGTCCCCTATGGATGGCCCTGAACTCTACCCACCTTGAAATGCATACCTGGAATAGTATTTGTTAGGCACAGGAACATCTGTCCTTGAGGAGCACCCCATGTTTACACAGGTCCTTCATTTGCACAATCTCACTGGGCCTCAGACAGCCTGTGACTTGGTAGCACAGTTGCAAGGCAAGGTTGCTGAGCTCACAGGTGACCCCCAGATCACAAAACTTAAACTCTGTGTCATATAGCTCATTGGGTCATGACTACTGCGTCCAAAATAAAGAGGAAAGTCTCGGCTTCAGAGCTCCAAATTTGGAACTTTAGTGAAATCTGGGCAGGGACAGGATGCCACAGTGGTTCCAGGATGCTGTCTGGAGAAGTTGCAACTCAATACACACTGCTAGGCCTCTTGCTTCAAGTCCCAAGACCCTTAGGAAGTTCTCCAGATCTCCAAGGGTAAGGAAGCAGCTAGAAGTTCAGAATGTTTTTAAGAGAGGGTTCTAAATATCCCCAAAAGTTCAAGAGAATCCAGTCAGAGCTATCCTGACCCCTTACTGATCCCTACATCCTCATGGACTTAGAATCCTAGTCACTAAAGGGTAAAATACAATCACTTCCTGTGTTTGCTTTTCTTTCTCCAACATCTCTATCCTCAGTTATTTAGTCTCTCCCTCCACACAGCTCTCTTGTTATATTAAGCTGAAATATGACCTCCTAACTCTTCCCTCTGCAACTGTAGAACACAAATCTGTATCTTCATATGAGAGTCCTTAATATATATAAACAGAGCTACCAGAAACATCACTAGCTGATACAGAATAAGACAAACACCCCTAATTAAATCACAGACTATACAAAATGTCATTAGCAAAGTAACATTAGATTCACAGCTTGCAATATCACTTATAAACATAGATACAAACATATAGATAAATCACTCTCCTCAAAATACTTTTCAACTTACCCTGTTGTTCTTGTTGACTATCATTCTTAGCTTTAGATGCAATACCACCACTTTGGGCTGCAACCCCCATCACCCCTGAATCCGGGGAAGACCCAGGACAATTCCCACAGATTCTTAACACCCTGAGACATAAAATGATGAACTCAGCCCTTCCTGCACATTAGAATCACCTAGGGCAGGGCACCTGGGTGGCTCAGTCAGTTAAGCATATGACTTGATTTTGGCCCACGTCTTGATCTCACGATCCATCATGGGATCGAGCCCCATGTTGGGGCTCAGGGCGGAGCCTGCTTGGGATTCTCTCTCTCCCTCTCTCTCTGTCCCTCACTCATGCTTGCTTGCACGCACTCATGCTCTCTCAAATAAACATTAAAAAAAATTACATAAGGTGCTTTTTAAAAACTCCTGGTGCTAGGGTCCCACCCCAGACCATGTGAAATAGAATTGAAGGGGAAGGGGAAGGGAGTATTGGTAGCTTTTTAACTCTTCACATAATTCTGATGTGCAACCAGAGTTGAGAATTGTTGTGCCTAAATCAGTGGTTCTCAGACATTAAGATGCATAAGAATCACCTATGAGATGGAAACTGTAGCTCCCAAATCCCAGAGACTCTGATTCCTTGAGATTAGGGTGGAAACCAAAGATCTGCATTTTTACCAAGCCTCATGTGTTTCTGAACAAGGCAGTTCTTTGAAACGTACCTTAAGAAACACTGCCCTAGGTTTTAGATCAGTGATTCTTAAAATGCAGTCCCTAGGGGCGCCTGGGTGGCGCAGTCGGTTAAGCGTCCAACTTCAGCCAGGTCACGATCTCGCGGTCCATGAGTTCAAGCCCCGCGTCAGGCTCTGGGCTGATGGCTCGGAGCCTGGAGCCTGTTTCCGATTCTGTGTTTCCCTCTCTCTCTGCCCCTCCCCCGTTCATGCTCTGTCTCTCTCTGTCCCAAAAATAAATAAAAACGTTGAAAAAAAAATTAAAAAAAAAAATGCAGTCCCTAAACCATCAGCATTAGCATCAGCATCATCTAGGAACCCATTAGAAATATAAACTCTTGGGGCGCCTGGGTGGCGCAGTCGGTTAAGCGTCCGACTTCAGCCAGGTCACGATCTCACGGTCCGTGAGTTCGAGCCCTGCGTCGGGCTCTGGGCTGATGGCTCAGAGCCTGGAGCCTGTTTCCGATTCTGTGTCTCCCTCTCTCTCTGACCCTCCCCCGTTCATGCTCTGTCTCTCTCTGTCCCAAAAATAAATAAACGTTGAAAAAAAAAATTTTTTAAAAAGAAATATAAACTCTTGATCCTCCACTCCAGATACTATGAACCAGAAATAGTGAGGTGGGGCCCAGCAATCAGTGTTTTAACAGTCTTCCAGGTGATGCCAATGCTCACTCAACTTTGAGAAGCTTTAACATAGATGACTGAGTCTGTCATGTTACATCATGTCTTACAGGGAGAGTAGCCTTTGGAAGCAACCTACACATTTCTGAGTACCTGCTGAAAGGCCATTCTAAGCCAGAACCAACTAAATTATGTAAATTTACCATCAAATACAACCAAAAGTTTGTTGGGGTGATCAGGACACGCCTAAGATAAAAACTAAAGGGCAAAACCAAACAATAACTAACCTCAAAACAAAACTCTAATGACAAACCCTCAGGCTTATTTTCCTGAAAATTTCTCATTCTCCCACTGCTGGACACACACATTTACACAGCTACTTGCAAAACCTGTTCCTCCTCAGAAATCCCAGTGAAGTCATGGTGACAGAAACATTCAAATAACACTGTGCTGGTCATGAGGTATTTTCACATTTTATGTTTGTATTACCCACTACCTACCTGCCAGCCTCATTTACATATGAAAATAATGGGTCTTACAAAACTTTTTAAAAGCTTCATAATGTAGAAATTTATCAAATAACTATATCGAACACCTGAAACTAATGTAATATGTGTCAACTATACTTCAAAAAAAAAAAAAAAAAAAAAAAGCTAAATGCATTGATTAGGTTACCTAACTAATAAGAGACAGACCCAGAACTTGAACCCACATTTTAGAGCCAAATCCGGAGCCCTCTTCTCCACCCTGAATTGATTTCTATGACCTATTGTAGATCCTTGCTGCAGGGCAGATGACTAGGAGGGTGCCTGGGGCAGTTCTGAGTGAATGAGAGTGGCCTCTCTACATTAAAGTCCTCAACAGCCAGCAACACAGGCTTGGAGTCAGTGGGGTGATGGAGGTGGGTGGCAAGGCAGGGAAGAGTGATTACAGCCTACTTTTGTAAAGAGTTATCCTGACATGATTACAATAAATATTCTTTTATTTATTGTATATATAAATATACTGTCACAGACAATATAAATGTCAATCATATTTAATGCCAGAAATTTATGTTATTAATTGCTGTTCTTAGTTGTAGTTTTACATTTTCAATTTTGTCTGTAGCCTAATATTAGATTAATCTCTATTCAAGAAATATAAGCAAGTTGGTGGGAGAGAAAAGTCTTAGAAACCTGCTCAGGGCTAAGGGAGTCCAACCTTAAATTCAATATTTGCCTCGGATAATCCTTAAGTAGATAAGTGCATATTATAAACACATATCCAAGAAATCTTTAATACTTCCATGAAGCCCATAGTTTAGTTCTTGAATTTTCTGTGAATATAAAACATGTCAACACAGGGTGCAGAACACCATGTATGTATTATACTACCATTTGCATTATAAATGGATAAAAATAAAAATATATATTTGTATTTACTTGTATATACATAAAGGAACTCTGGAAAGATGTGTAAGAAACATATTCCTGGTATCCTGACTACAGAGGTACAGAAGGCTGACCACATGGAGCCCAGGGTAGAGGGAAACTTCATTGTATAGGTTTTTACATATTTTGATTTTGAAACCTGTGAGCGTATCACACCTTCAACTACATTTTTAAAGAATCAATTGAGTTATTTTTTAAATTGAAAGGTGTATTATACATTGAAAATTTGAACCACATAAAATTCCACATGAACTTAGGAATTAAGACTTTTATTAAGTTAACTGTAAGGGACATCTTAATTAGTTAAGTCCCAATTAAGAAATCCTAGAACATACCTAAACTTTATAAATTTCTTTAGATAAAGCCGTATCAGATCATGTTTTATACTTCTCACAAGACTAAATTGTCTTCAATCATTAAACTTTCCTCAGGGTTGATAATCAGAGATTTTGAATTTCTTAGGAAGGATAATCCCAATTTTATAAATCCTTATCAGATCATGTTTTATACTTCCAAAAGACTAAGTTGTCTTCAATCATTAAACTTTCCTCAGGGTTGATAATCAGAGATTTTGAATTTCTTAGGAAGGATAATCCCAATTTTTGCCATTTTATTAAAACATATTAATTTCAAACAATAATGTTATACCTTAGCAATACTTTTCATAAAAATGCATACAAAAAAAAAAGAAAAAAAAAGTCTCCATTTAAAATGGAGAAACAAATTAGTATCTTATTCTCACAAGTCAAACTCCATTTCAAACAAATTGATACTGAGTTAGCTAGAAAAAGTTCAACATGAGGCACCATAGTAGCACAAAAACTGCAAAGGTGAACAAGGGCCAGCCATTCTGTGCCAAGTTGAAATCTAATCCTTTGGCTAATATGAAGTCATTGAAGAATCTTAAGTAGGTAATAAAATGATCAAAAATATATTTAGAAAGATCTCTCAGGCATAATAGATAATATGTGGATAATGGACTAGGGACAGGCAATTCTGGCAGTTTATCAGAGTTCAGGTAAGAGTGTGAATTAAGGAAGAGCCACAAAAGCAAGGAAGGGACAGATGTGAGAGATTATCGGGAGGCAGGGCTAGCAAGAATCACTGATGAATTTGGACATGGGAAGTACTCTGACCACCCACCTTCTGATGTGGGTAACAGAGTGGATGATGCCTTTGAGAAGGAAAAGAAAAAAAAGAAGGAGCAGATTTGGGGGTGGAGAAGGTAGAGAAATGTATTTTTTATTTTATTAATTGCACTTTTGAGACACTTGCTCTGCTATAAATGTCTGATAAGTAGTTGGATATAAAGGTGTGGATCTCATGAGAACCATGGTTAAGGATACAGATTATTAGCAAATGGAGATAAGTGAAGCTGGGGCAGGGAGGCTGATGATGAAAATGAACTCTCTCTGATGACTGACACAGAGAATAGTGTGACAATAACACTGCTTGTCTAGAAATTGGTTGTGAGTACTTTTTGGCTGGTGAAAGGTTGATATTCCCAAAAATGTTTTTTGAAAGCCATTTCAATAATACACCAGTAAACTGAGTAATTCAAAGGAAGAAGGGTGAAAGCACTTTTATAACTGAAACACTATTTTAATAGAAATTAAAAGGTCTAGCATAAGCAAGAGACTCCCTAATGTAGTTCCAAAATGCAATTTTTGAAATGTTATTTCTCTGCTGGAAATTCAAATATATATATATAATATATTCCTAAAATTTTTGAAAATTATTGCATAAATTCACACTTCAGAGGAGTTTTACTGAGATGATTCTTCTCTTAGTGTCTCTAGGAGAGAGGGATAACAGACACTTCAGACAATGAAACCATCTTATTTCTTTCTGGCTGAGGCAGGAAGAAATATTTTGTTTCACCCTGACATTCAATGATTTATTCTGTACTTTTAATTTAAGACTTAAGCCAGAAGCGGCCTACACTGCTAGCACCATGCAGGTCTTGGCTCCCTGTATCTTATCACTTAACCTGGGGGTCCTAGAAAAAGGAAAATATCCTTACCCTGTCTCTCCACTCCACCCAGAAACTGAGATTAACACCCCGAGATATAAAATGATGAACTCAGCCCTTCCTGGCATTAGTCCACAGCCCTGGTTGCACATTAGAATCACCTAGGATGGGGCACCTGGGTGACATATTCTCTACCTTTGAAGCTCCACCACCCTGATGAACCTATTGAACTACAGGACTTTGTGCCTAATTTTGCTTATTGGAGCCTCAAGCAAAGGGAGGCAGCATGCATGCATAGGTGTCTCCTGGGGTTTTGGAACCCTTGCCTCCTTGACACAAATACCAGGTATACTCTTTCTGAAAAGCCGCTATGGATCTTGTCAAAACTGAACTTCTGACTCTGTGGCCTATTCCCATTTTGAGGGTGGGTCAACTCAGATTTAATGACTAACACAGAGGGTCAGACAAGCTTCATATGCCAAATGGAAGTGGCAAATTTAAGCCTATTGTTGGCCTAATCATGAAAAAGCGCTCGCTATCCCTCTGGGGGAAATTTTATCCCCACTCTGCCACCTGAAGGAACAATTGTAAACAATACTATTTTTCCAGGGACATCATGTGTGTCCCCAGGACTAAATCTCTCATATGGAAGCTGAACATTAACTTCCTCTGACACAGAGATTTGCACCTAAGGCGCAAGAGACTTTTAAGTATTTTTTTTTTTAACGTTTATTTATTTTTGAGACAGAGAGAGACAGAGCATGAACGGGGGAGGGGCAGAGGGAGAGGGAGACACAGAATCGGAAACAGGCTCCAGGCTCTGAGCCATCAGCCCAGAGCCCGACGCGGGGCTCGAACTCACAGACCGCGAGATCGTGACCTGAGCTGAAGTCGGACGCTCAACCGACTGCGCCACCCAGGTGCCCCGAGACTTTTAAGTATTTAAACAAATATCATTAACAGACCATGAAACCCTCAGATGACTGAAGAAATCTCTCCAAAATGAAGAAATCACTCCAACCGAGGAAGGATCCCCTAGGTTGCTCTAAGGAGCTTCCAAGGGGATAACTGGCTCATTATTAATACGTACCCTACAAGCAGTTTTTCCTATAATGGTAGTCATCCAGTTGGAAAACTGTTCCTGACTTTACCTGAAATGATCAATGATATCATTTTGGCTCTGTATTCAGATCAGCTTCAACTCACTGACCAAAGTTGTTATGGGTGGTAAAATTGCCCTGGACTTCCTCTTTGCAGGCCTAAGTAGATTCTGTGAAATCATTAACACAAGCCGCTATAAGGCTAACTAGAAAGGACAATATAGAAACTTAAGAAGAAAGTCACCTAGCTTTATAAGATAAACCTTGATAGTTGATGGTTTAAGGGATTGGTTCTGATTGTGTTGTTTTTTTCTTGCAAATAGAAGCAATGACTGCTCTTGTTTTGGACATCTTTTCAAGGATGTTTGTATAGTGAACAGCTTTGGAAGTTGGAGATAGTGTCTCTCTTCACAGCAACCATAGATTTGTTCACTGCCCCGTATTACAAAGATTATGTCCCCCCTTTGTGGCAAAGGACAAATATGTTTTTAGCTCACTATAAAAGATCTGGATTCCCTAAACATAGGACTCCTCTACTATAATATAACCCACTATGTGTGCAGGTGTCGCCTATTTGTCATATTGCCTTGTGGGAACTAAGGTTTGGGGAAATGGCACAAGGTAATGATGATACTCTGGTTATTGCTATTTCTGTAACTAATAAACCATCCTTTGTCTTTGACTCAGGAGTTGCATGTCTTCTCCCAAAGTTCATGGGCAACATAAACAATGAAGCTGAGAAACCTAGCAGGAAACAGCAATTAAGTGGAAAAGAAGGTGAAGGTGAGCAGACGTTATTGCAGCCACAGTGAAGTGCTGTTGGTAATAAACTCTGCTTCCTTTTTTTTTTTTTTTTTGGAAGAAAAGGGAGGGGTTTTATTCTCAAGCGTCTAAGGATTTACAAACGAGGGCATTTCATTTTAGTATATGTGCTGCCGAAGCGAGCACGAGGGCATTTCATTTTAAAAAGGGACAGGGGAATACTGGCAACCAGAGAAGGGGGCTGTGGGCCACCTCACGCCCCTGCCTGCCCGCTCTACCCTCTGCCTGGTCAAGAGGGAGGGCTGGTGACCAGTGACGGAGGGCAGGCCAGGAAAGAGGCAGAGGGGAAGAGGTTCCCCCAGAACTCCCACTTAACACTGAAGGAGGGCAGGGGTGGGCAGACCTTTATATGCAGATAAAAATCAGAAATTTAGCAATCCATAGCAGATGGTAAAGCTTTTAAAAATGAGGAAGATTTTTGGGCACCTGGGTGGCTCAATCAGTTAAGCGTCCAACTTCAACTCAGGTCATTATCTTACAGTTTGTGGGTTTGAGCCCTGCATCAGGCTCTCGGCTGTCAGCACAGAGTCTGCTTCGGATCCTCTGTCCCCCTCTCTCTGCCCTTGCCCTGCTTTATCTCTCTCTCTCTCTCAAAAATAAATAAACATTAAAAAAATTTTTTTTAATGAGGAAGATTTCCAGGGGTACCTGGGTAGCTCAGTCAGTTAAGCATCAGAGTCTTGATTTTGGCTCAGGTCATGATCTCGTGGTTAGGGAGTTTGGCCCCTATGTCTGGCTCTATGCTTGACAGCATGGAGCTTATTTGAGATTCTCTCTCTGTCCCTCTCTCTCTTTCTGCCCCTCCTCAGCTCACACTCACTCTCGCTCTCTCTCTCTCTCTCTCAAAAATAAATAAATAAACTTATTTAAAAATGAAGATTTCCAGATTACAAAGAAAAAAAACCAAGTAAAAAAAATAAGAAGACAGGGGTGCCTGGGTGGCTCAGTCAGTTAAGCGTCCAACTTCATCTTGGGTCATGATCTCACCGTCTGTGAGTTTGAGCCCTGTGTTGGACTCTGTGCTGACAGCTCAGAGCCTGGAGCCTGCTTCAGATTCTGTGTCTCTCTCTGCCCCTACCCTGTTCGCAGTGTCTCTCTCTCTCAAAAATAAATAAACATTAAAAATTAAAAAAAAAAAAAGAAGACAGATAACCCAGGATACAAGTATGCCCCATTATTGAAAAATAAATTAGAGTTAAGATGGCAGAGTAAGAGGACCCTATCCCTCATGCCTTGAACACAGCTAAATATCAAATCATTCTGAATACCCAAGAAATCGATCTGAAGACTGAGAGAACAAACTGCACAACTAGAGGGAGAAAAAGGCCACACTGTAGAAGGTAGGAGGTGCGGAGACATAATTTGGGGAAGAAATGAATCACAAGTGCTGCATGTGGGGAGAGAGCCTGATCACAGGCAGGGGATTGAACAAGAAAAACACTTCCCCAAAACCACTGACTAGGAAAATGAGAAGGGCTGATTATCACAAGTTTTCACAAGCAGTGGAGCTCAAATACAAGTTTTAGAAGTCTATGCCATCACTTGAGTTGAGTCTGGCAGGCATAGCAGTGCTCCTACGGAGAAGGAGGGCAGAGGCCTGGGAATGGACAGCATGGTCTAAGGATCCCCTGGGTCACACTAGGAGAGGCAGTTCCCCTTCTTGGAGTGCATTTGGGAGAGGTAGCACTGCCTCTCTGGGAACAAAAGAGCTGGCGGGCACCATTGCACTGCCCATTCATTAGCATAGGAGAAGAGACACCTGCTGAGGGTAGCCAACTTGGACACTGGCTTTTTGCTGCACTTTATTACCATAAACTCCAAGCCCCTGTGAGTTTGTGCAACTGCTCTTCTGGAACAAACTGGTACCAGCCACAGTGTGGTGAGACCTACCCCCAGAGGACTGGTGCGGGTCCTTGCTGCATGGGGTTCCTAAAATTTGGAGTTTTGAAACCCAGGCAGCATGCCTAAAATAAAACACAGGCACTGTGCCACTGAATGGGCAGATGGCTCGGACACACACAGGATGAAGGCAGGGATCTGAGGAATGCCTGGGACATGTGAGGGGAGATTGTTCACTCTTCTGTGACAGCTTCCTGAACAGGAGCAGGCGTAAACTCCCCCTCCCAGGACAAGAGAGGCAAGCCCCTCCCCCAAAGGACCAGCACAAACCCCCAAATGCACCAAGTCTACTGACCATAAAGTGCTGCAAAACTTCAGATCTAGTAAAATAGGATCTAGCCTCTTTTTTTTAATTTTTTTTAACGTTTATTTATTTTTGAGACACAGAGAGACAGAGCATGAACAGTGGAGGGTCATAGAGAGAGGGAGACACAGAATCTGAAACAGGCTCCAGGCTCTGAGCTGTCAGCACAGAGCTTGACGCGGGGCTCTAACTCACAGACTGCGAGATCATGACCTGAGGCCAAAGTCGGATGCTTTACCAACTGAGCCACCCAGGCACCCTAGATCTGTTTTAACAAGCAGATCAAAACACCTAGTTAAAACTCACCACACCCTGAACAAGGTTCAAACACTCCTCACTGCAGGCAAGGAGAAACTCTGCAGAGGACTGACCTGAGGTGAAAAGCAGCCACAACACAACAGCAGAGTGCACGTAACATACACAAGAAACACTTCCTGAAGCACCAGGCCCTGGACTGTATATGACATCTTCTTAATATAGCTATTACTCTCAGGAGCAGGTAGGCTTTCCTAACACACAAAAGACAGAGACCTAGACAAAACACCAAGATGGAGGAATTCATCCTAAAGGAAAGAAGAAGAAAAGGCCATGGCCAGGAATCTAATCAAAACTGACACAAGTAATATGCCTGAACCAGAATTTAAAAAGACAATCATATGGATACTAGCTGGGCTTAAGAAAAGCAGAGAAAACACAGATAAAAGACCTAAAATGGGGTACCTGGGTGGCTCAGTCGGTTAAGCATCCAACAATTTCAGGTCATGATCTCATGGCTCATGAGTTTAAGCTCTGCATTAGGCTCTGTGCTGACAGCTTCGGGCCTAGAGCCTGCTTCAGATTCTGTGTCTCCTTCTCTCTCTCTGCCATGCCCCTCCTCTGCTCACTTTCTATCTCTCTCTCTCAAAAATAAACATTTTTAAAAATTTAAGAAAAAAAGACCTAAAATTATTCAGGCTGGAATAAAGAAATGTTATAACTGAGATACTAAACTAACTGGATGTAATGACTACAAGGATGGAAGAAACAGAGGAATGAATAAGTGATATAGAAAATAAAATTATAGAAAATAATGAAGCTAAAAAGAAGAGTGGAAGAACACTGTTTGATCATGAATGTAGACTTAAGGAACTCAGCAACTCTGTATAGCATGATAGCATTCATATCATAGGAGTCTCAGAAGAAGAGCAGAAAAAGGATCAGAAGGTTTATTTGAGCAAATTATAGCTGAAAACTTCCTAAATCTGGGGGAAAGAGACATACAAATCAAGGAGGCACAGAGAACTCCCATAAAAATCAACAAAAGCAGGCCAACACAAAGGCATATTGGAATAAAATTTGCAAAATACAGAGATAAAGAAAAAAATCCTAAAAGTAGCAAGGGAAAAGAAATCCCTAACCTCCAAGGGAAGACAAATATGGTTAGCAACAGATCTATCCACAGAAACTTGTCAGGCCAGAGGGGAGTGGCATGATATCTTCAACATGCTGAATGGGGAAAATATGCAGCCAATAATACTTTATCCAGCAAAGGTGTCATTCAGAATAGGAGAGACAAAGAGTTTCCCAGACAAACAAAAACTAAAGGACTTCATGACCACTAAACCAGCCCTGCAACAAATGTTAAAGAGGACTCTTTGAGTGGGAAAGAAAGACCAAAAGCAACAAAGACTACAAAGGAACAGAGAAAATCTCCAGAAACAATGACTTTACATGTGATACAATGGCACTAAATTCAAATCTATCAATAATCATTCTGAATGTAAATAGAGTAAATATTCCAATCAAAAGACACAGCATATCAGAATTGAGAGGAGAAAAAGACCCATCTATATGCTGACTACAAAAGACTCACTTTAAACCTAAATACACCTACAGACGGCAAGTGAGGGGATGAGGAACAATTTATCATGCTAATGGATGTCAAAAGAAACCTGGAGTAACCATACTTATGTCAGACAAACTAGATTTTAAGACAAAGACTATAACAAGAAATGAAGAAGGCCACTATATCATAATAAAGGGGTCTATCAAACCAGAAGATCTAACAATTGTAAATATTTATGGCCCAAACGTGATAGCACCCAAATATATAAATCAATTAATAACAAACATAAAGAAACACACTGATAATAACACAATAATAGTAGGGGACTTTAACACCTCACTTACAGCAATGGACAGAACATCTAAGCAGAAAATCAACAAGGAAACAATTGCTTTGAATGACACACTGGACCAAATGGACTTAATAGATATATTCCGAACATTTCATACTAAAGCAGCAGAATACACATTCTTTTCAAGGGCACATGGAACATTCTCCAGAACAGATCACATACTGGGTCACAAATCAGCCTTCAATAAGTACAAAAATTTGAGATCATACCATATATATTTTCAGATCACAATGCTATGAAACTTGAAGTCAAACACAATAAAAAATTTGGAAAGCCCTCAAATACATGAAGGTTAAAGAACATCCTATTAAAGAATGAATGGGTCAACCAGGAAACTTAAAAAGAAATTTAAAAAAATACATGAAAACAAATGAAAATGAAAACACAACAATCCAAAACCTTTGGGAGACAGCAAAAGCATTCATAAGAGGAAGTACATAGCAATACAGGTCTACCTCAAGAAGCAAGAGAATTTTCAAATACACAACCTAACCTTACACCCACATGAGCTAGAAAGCAATGGCAATGAAGACTGAAGTCAGCAGAGGGGAAATGATAAAGATCAGAGCAGAAATAAATGATATAGAAACAAACAAACAAAAAACCCAGAACAGATCAATGAAACTAGGAGGTGGTTTTTGAAAGAATTAATAAAATTGATAAACCCCTAGACATACTTCTCAAAAAGAAAAGAGAAGGGACCCAGATAAATAAAATCATGAATGAAAGAAGAGAGATCACAACCAACACCATAGAAATACAAATAAGTATAAGAGAATATTATGAAAAATGATATGCCAACAAATTGGGTAATCTGGAAGAATTCCTAGAAACATACAGACTACCAAAACTGAAACTGGAAGAAATAGAAAATTTGAACAGATTCATAACCAGAAAAGAAACTGAATCAGTAATCAAAAATCTCTCAGCAAACAAAAGTCCAGGGCCAGATGGCTTCCCAGGGGAATTCTGCTAAACATTTAAAGAAGAATTAATACGTGTTCTTTTCAAACTGTTCTGAAAAATAGAAATGGAAAGAAAACTTCCAAACTCATTCTACAAGGCCAGCATTACCTTGATTCCAAGACCAGACAAAGACCCCACTAAAAAGGAGAATTACAGGCAATATTCCTAATGAACATAGATGCAAAAATTCTCAACAAGATACTAACAAATCAAATCCAACAGTACATTAAAAGAATCATTCACCACAATCATGTGGGATTTATTCCTGGTCTGCAGGGATGGTTCAATATTCACAAATCAATCAACATGATAATCATATTAAGAAAGGATAAGAATTATATAATCCTCTCAATAGATACAGAAAAGGCATTTGACAAGGTACAGCATCTGTTCCTGATAAAAATCCTCAACAAAGTAGAGAGATAGAGGGAATATACCTCAACATCATAAAGGCCATATACAAAAGACCCATAGCTAATATAATCCCCAATAGGTAGAAACTGAAAGTTTTTCCTCATTTTTATTTAACATAGTAGTGGAACTCCTAGTTTCAGCAATCAGACAACAAAAAGAAATAAAAAAGGCATCCAAATTAGCAAGGGAGAAGTCAAATTTTCACTATTTGCAGATGTCATGATACTCTATACAGAAAACCTGAAAGATTCCACCAAAACATTGCTAGAACTAATACAAGAATTCTGCAAAGTCACAGGATATAAAATCAACGTACAGAAATTGGTTGCATTTCTATACACCAAAAATGAGCAGCAAAAAGAGAAATCAAGGAATCAATCCCATTTACAATCGCACTGAAAACTATTAAGATACCTAAGAATAAACCTAACCAAAGAGGTAAAAGATCTGTACTCTGAAAACTATACAACACTTATGAAAGAAATTGAAGAGGACAGAAAGAAATGGAAAAACATCCATGCTCATGGACTGAAAGAACAAATATTGTTAAAATGTCTATACTACCCAAAGCAATCTATACATTTAATCCAATCTCTGTCAAGACACCAAGCACATTTTACACAGAGCTAGAACAAACAATCCTAAAATTTGTATGGAATCACAAAAGACCCCAAATAGCTAAAGTAATCCTGAAAAAGAAAAGAAAAGCTGGAGGCATCACAATTCTGGACTTCAAGCTATATTACAAAGAGGTAGTCATCAAGACATTATGATATTGGCACAAGAACAGACACATAGATCAATGGAATAGAATAGAAAATCCAGCAATGGATCCATAACTATATGGTCAACTACTCTTCAACAAAGCAGGAAAGAATATCCAATGGAAAAAAGACAGTCTTGGGCCACCTGGGTGGCTCAGTCGTTAAGTGTCCGACTTCGGCTCAGGTCATGATCTCACGGTTCGTGAGTTCAAGCTCCACATCAGGCTCTGTGCTGACAGCTCAGAGCCTGGAGCCTGCTTTGTATTCTGTATCTCCCTCTCTCTCTCTCTGCCCCTCCCTCACTCATGCTCTGTCTCTCTATCTCTCAAAAATACATAAACGTGAAAAAAATTTTTTTAAAAAAGTAAAAAGACTGTCTCTTCAACAAATGGTGTGAGGAAAACTGAATAGCAACATACAGAAGAATGAACCTGGACCACTTTCTTATACCATACACAAAAAAATTCAAAATGGATGTAAGACCTAAATGTGGGACAGGAAACCATCAAAATCCTACAGAAGATAAGCAGCAACCTCTTTGATCTCGGCCATAGCAAATTCTTTTTTTTTTTTTTTTTAATTTTTGTTTAATGTTGAGACAGAGCAGGAGTTGGGGAGGGGCAGAGAGACAGAGAGGGAAACACAGAATCTGAAGCAGGCTCCAGGCTTTGAGCTGTCAGCACAGAGCCCAATGTGAGGCTCGAACCCACGAACTGCAAGATCATGCATGACCTGAGCCAAAGTTGGGACACTTAACCAACTGAGCCACCCAGGCGCCCTTGGGCCATAGCAACTTCTTACTAGATATGTCTCTGGAGGCAATGGAAACAAAAGCAAACATGAACTATTGGGACTTCATTAAGATAAAAAGCTTCTAAAACATTAAAACAAAAAAGATAAAAAGCTTCTGCACATCCAAGGGGGGAAAAAAAATCAGTGAAGTTAAAGGCAGTCTATGGAATGGGAGAAGATATTTGCAAATGACATATTGGATGAAGGGTGAGTATTCAAAATATATAAAGAACTCATTAAACTCAACACCAAAAAACAAATAATCCAGTTAAGAAATGGGCAGAAGACATGAATAGACATTTTTCCAAAGAAGACAGATGGCCAGCAGACATATGAAAAGATGCTCAACATCACTCATCATCAGGGAAATACAAATTAAAACTGTGATGAGATACCACCTCACATCTGTCAGAATGGCTAAAATTAACAACACCGGAAACAACAGATGTTGGCAAGGATGTGGAGAAAGAGGAACCTTCTTACACTGACGGTGGGAATGCAAACTGGTACAGCCACTCTGAAAAACAGTATGGAGGTCCCTCAAAAAGTTAAAAATAGAACTACCCTATGACCCAGCAATTGCACTACTAGGTATTTACCCAAAGAATACAAAAATACTGAATTAAAGGGGCACATGTACCACGATGTTTAGAGCAGTATTATTAACAATAGCCAGGTTATGGAAAGAGACCAAATGTGCGTTGATAAATGGATAATTTATAGATAAATTATCTATAATATGATAAAGAAGAGGTGGTAAATATTTGCAATGGAATATTACTCTGCTATTAAAAAGAATGAAATCTTACCATTTACAATGACATGGATGGAACTAGAATCAGTTGTGCTAAGCAACATAAATCAGTCAGAGAAAACTAAATGGCAATTGATAACCCTCATATGTGGCATTTAAGAAACAAAACAGATGAACATAGGGGAAGGAAAAAGAAACAAGAAAGGGAGGCAAACCATAAGAGACTCTTAATCATAGAGAACAGAACTGAAAGTTGCTGGAGGAGGTGAGTGGGGGATGGGCTAAATGAGTGATGGGTATTAAAGAGGGCACTTGTTGTGATGAGCCCTGGGAGTTATATGTAAGTGATGAATCCTAAATTTTACTCCTGAAACCACTATTATGTGTTAACTAACTAGAATTTAAATTAAAAATTTGACACCAATAAATAAATAAATAAATAAATAAATAAATAAATAAATAAAATCCTTTTAAAATTCCAGACAAATAAAATAAATAAAAAATAAAAAATAATCATATACTCAAGAAATTATTTTTGAGAACCAGCCACTGTTTTATACATAGGGATACAGTAGTGAACAAAAGTCTCTGATCTCTTGGTGTTCACATTCTAGTGGAGGGAGAAAGACAAAAAACAAGTAAGCAAATGACTTCCAAATATATCGGGAATGACCAAGCACACAAAAGGGATCAAGAGGAACAGAAGCAAGTGTTATGTAGGTAGAATGAAATAGAAGGCCTCTGCACTGAAGCCTGAGGGAGGTGAGGACCACTGAAGACTCCACAACTGAGCTTTTCCAATGAAAATCAGAAAATTATTCATATTTTAAGACATGCACTTAAATGTAAACAAAATTGTTAAGTCATAACCAATAACAGATAGGTTGACAGAAACCTCAAACAAAGGACAGAACTAAACCTTAAGTCTAACAGGAAAACACAAACAAAAAATGGTGATAAGAGTCCTCATGAATTTAAACCCTAAGTCAGTGGGAAAAGATCACTCAAATTAGTCTTTTTAGCTCTAAGATATTGTTTAAAGCAAAATCTTTCCATATTACTCTTCCGATCTAGCAGAGTCTCTAAATAAAGATAAAATCTGTTCATTCGTCAACTAGAACAAGGTTCATTACAATGCTTACTAAAGAGCCTCCTGAGTGCAACAAACCTACCAGAACAAGGTTCCTTCCTCTCCTTTCTTTCTATTATAATTAAGTCAAATCTCACCACAAAGAAACACCTGTTTCTAAGAGGCCACATGAAATGAAAGGAATAATAGGATAGAGGAAAGATTTTAAAAGCACACAAGCTTTTATAATAAAATCAAAACCATCTTTTAGAAAAGAACTAAAGACAGGTATTTAAATTGGCAATTAAAAGGTCATATTTTTAACTTAGCTAAAAGGAATAAATGTGAATAAAAGGAAATGATTTGCTAAAGACTTTAAAGTTTATTTATTTTGAGAAAGAGAGCACAAGCAGGAGAAGGGCAGAGAGAGAGAGAGGGAAAGAGAGAAAAGTCTAAGCAGGCTTTGCACTGTCAGTGCGGAGTCCGATGCACGGCTCGAACTCACAAACCAGGAGATTATGACCTGAAACGAAGTCAGTCACTTAACTGACTGTACCACCTAGGCGCCCCCATTAAAAACTTTAAAAGGCAAGTATTCTTGCCAAAAAAAAGTCAAACTTAAAGTGCAGTGAAACAAAGAATAGGAGGTATAATTTTTAATGCATATTCCAAAACCAATCTTTAATATTTAGTCATGAATTTATCTATAAATTTCATATAACATTAAAGGAGACTGTGAAATGTTTGTATTCATTAATAAAAAGCATAGGTTAAAAGGCCCCAGTCCAGATCTATCAAACCAGAACTTCTGGTCCCCTTAACACAGTTTTTAGGAACCATTGCTATAAGATACCAAGTTACTAAGACCGGATTATGATCATGGTTGCACAACTAGATAAATTTGCTAAAAGTCGTTGAACTGTAAAGTCTTTAAAATGGTTGAATTTATGCATGTAAATTATATGTTTACATTACAGCTCAATAAAGTTGTTAAAAAAAAAAAAAGGACACCGAGTTAAATACACACCACACCCAAACAACAAAAGAATATTTAAAACCAGTTATTTTTAAACATTTAAAAAGTTTATATTACACAAATATTCCTTAGAAAGTGAGCACACTGGAAATTGCTCCTTTGAGAGTTAATTATGAATATCATTTCATGTTCCCATTGTCAAAATATTCTTCATGCTGGTGTTATCATGTTTAACAGACAAGAAATTCAGGCTCAGAAAGGTTAAGGAACTCTCTGAGGGCCACTCAGCTGGCAAGGGCAGAGCAGGCTTCCAAACCAAGGCATCTCATGCCAAGTCCAAGAAGGCACATTCTAGTGCAACACATGCTCCCCATGAAGAAGGGCAAGAAACAAAGCATTACACAGGTGAAGGACCCTGGAGGAAGCATCCTCTTATACCACTCTCCTTTTCCCACGGGCTGTGTTTAGCTTCGAAACATGTTACTTTTCACAAATATCTATCTAGGAATCCCATTCTCTCTGTGCATTATGACTGCTTCTATTATTTATTCATGCTATCTTGTTTTTTTTTTTTTTTTCCTCAGATTCCTGTCTAGTATTCTGATCAGAGCAAAAGTTCAGCAAACATATATTCTTTATGAGAGTAAGTTGTCATGAAAAATGAGACTATATGCCTTATCTATTTAAACCTCTGGTATGGCAAACTTGTAGATGTCCCATTCCAAAATCTCTTTTTTACATTCTTTTAATAAATCAAGGATTCCCAAACTTGAATGAACATCAGAATCACCTGGGAGCTTATTAAAAATGCAAACCTGTGAAGCCCTCTCAAATCTAATGAAACTGAAACTCTGGCAGCATCCTTGAACCAACTTTTGGGAACTATTGCTATAATATAGCACTGGAAATAGACAAAACATTACTTTTTTTAAATCAAGCTATTCTGTTAACACATTCAGATTGAGAAATTAACATAATTTTAAAAGAATCAAAAGAGATCTAGGAAGATGGAGGCATCCTATCCTTGACTGAAACCAGGCAGAAAATCAAAAATGTTAAAGAAGGAATTTGTGCCTACCTCAGGAGTGGTGGAACTATGTCTAGGCGAGAAATCAGTAGCCCTAGATTCCAGAGTCAGCTCTGCCCCTATGCAAGTCACACCATCACTGACAGCCACAGTTTCTCTGTTTCTATAACACTACTGTTTTTCTAACCATTCCTTCTTCGTCTCCTTTGCATTCTGCTCCCTCTGTTTGTCCTTTAAATATGACTGTCCTTTAGAGTCCTGTCCTCAGTTTCTCTTGAACTATACACATTGTAGTCCCATGTCTTGAATGACCTTTACATGCCAAAATCCTCCCAATCTGTGTCTTTACCACTGACTTCGGCTGCACTCTGTTGTACAAGACCATTGGCCTGTGCAGGTGATCCCACACTCAGGGAGGTGACAGACACCTTAAAGCCTTTTCTCATCAACAACCTACTTCCCACCAGTTAAGGTGGAACACTTTTAACTTTTTACTATTCCTTTCTGGGATACCTTCCTTTAAAGAGTTAATAAAGCCAGATTACCACCAATAGAAAAATAGTTAAGTAAATTATGATACTTTATTTAAAGGAGCATTACACAGCCATATAAAATGGTGGTTTTAAAAACTATGCAGAAATATGGGCAAAATAGCTCAACATCACTCATCATCAAGGAAGTGCAAATCAAAACTACAGTGAAAAAAAACTACAATGAGATATCACCTCACACCTGTCAGAATGGGTAGTATCAAAAAGACAAGAAAAAACAAGTTTCGGTGAAGATATGGAGAAAATAGAACACTTGTGCACTCTTGGTAGGACTGAAAAATAGTGGAGCCATTATGGAAAACAGTATGGAAGTTTCTCATAAAATTAAAAAAAGAATTATTGGGGCACCTGTGTGGCTTAGTCAGTTAAGCATCCAACTCTTGATTTCAGCTCAGGTCATGGTCTCATTGTTCATGAGTTTGAGCCCCGTGGTGTAAATCCCACCTGGAATTCTCTCTCTGCCTTGCTCTCTGCCCCTCCTCCACCCCCTCTCACAAATAAATAAAACTTTTTTAAAAAGTCAAAAATAGAACTACCCTACCATCAAATAATTGCACTACTTGGTATTTATCTAAAAACTACAAAAACACAAATTCAAGGGGATACATGTACTTCTATATTTATTGCAGCATTATTTACAATAGCCACATTATGGAAGCAGCCCAAGTGTCCATCAATAGATAAATGGATAAAGAAGAGGTGGTGTGTTTATACAACAGAGTATTATTCAACCATAAAACAGAATGAAATCTTGCCATTTGCAACAACATGGATAGATCTAGAGGGTATAATGCTAAATGAAATAAGCCAGAGAAAGACAAATACCATATGATCTCATTCATACGTGGAATTTAAGAAACAAAACAGAGCAAAAAAAAAGAGACAATCCAAAAAACAGACCCTTAACTGTAAACAACAAACTGATGGTTACCAGAGGGGAGCAGGGTAGGGGGATGGGTGAAATAGGTAAAGGGAATTAAGAGTACACTTATCATATGAACAGTGAGTAATGTTTAGAATTATTGAATCACTATGGTACACCTGAAAATAATATAATACTGTATGTTAATGATAGTGGAATTAAAATGAAAAACTTAAAAAAATGAAATAAAAAGAAAAAACATGGGGAAATAGAGTATATTGTCACAAAAGCAATACTAAATTTTATGTTTATTATGATTACAGTTATGTAAAAAGGTCAATCAAATGCATTTGGACTAGGACTGGAAGGGAATATGAACAATGACAGTTTTTTTCTTATTTGGAATTCTCATTTGGGAATCTCATTAAGAGATTTCCATTAATGTTATGATTATTATGTCATTTATCCAAATATATAGCTGACATATGATCATCTTAATTTCTATGGTTATTCTACTCTTCATAACAGGTTTGTAAAGCTAAATAATAATATAATAGCTGCTCTCTGGTTTTGTAAAAAATAAGATGCTATAAAGCAAGGTAGGCTGTTCTTTTTTTTTTTAATTTTTTTTTTCAACGTTTATTTATTTTTGGGACAGAGAGAGACAGAGCATGAACGGGGGAGGGGCAGAGAGAGAGGGAGAGACAGAATCAGAAACAGGCTCCAGGCTCTGAGCCATCAGCCCAGAGCCTGACGCGGGGCTCGAACTCACGGACCGCGAGATCGTGACCTGGCTGAAGTCGGACGCTTAACCGACTGCGCCACCCAGGCGCCCCGGTAGGCTGTTCTTATAAAATGTTTGTTACATCAATATACTGTAGAAATGACAACCACATCTATCTGCCCAGATGTCAGAACACTTTGCCAGAAAAAGCACTGTCTTCTACGCCAGTATATGATTATATTAAAGAGATAAATGGGATTATTACAACTACTTTGGAAATGGGGAAACTGAGGAACAGAAACATTTCAGGACTTACTCAAAGGCTAATGACAAATCAGAATGAATTTACAGTTCACTGATACTTGACTAACAATCTAAATATATTTCAGATTTCTATATTAACTGTTCCTAGCTTTTAATTACACAGCATAATTTGCCTAAGAGAATACTGTATTATCTTAATTCATTGATTTCATATCGTATAACATGCTCCTTCTTTCTGTTTGCTTAGGAGATTTTTTAAATACTCAGAAACTCATTTATACGTGACAGATGACTTTCAAAGACAACACTGTAAATAGAATCTTTGATATCAGGTGCTCAAGTTACATGCAAAATAACAAAACTTAAATTGAAGTGCACTTATACATATCTTCATTTATTTTACTACTTAATAGAATAATGACCCCTTTGGTAAGCTAATTCTGATATTGCTAGGACTATGGGTTACTGAGCTTTATAAAATCACCAAAAAAAAAAAGGAAATGATTAATAAGAATCTGTTCAACACACAATACAATTCTAAGCCAGAGTTCTTTTGCATTACTTGGTCTATTGATTTTGGATTTCAAAGAAATGAAATCCAAAGAAGGAGTACTGCTAATCTACCTTAGAAGCAGCACACTGTCATTTAAAAATAACATTATTCTGACTAGTATTCAGCTCATTCTAACTTTGTCATTTCATGTATGGACAACAGTCAACCACAAGATTCTTTCTGAAAACACACAGGCAACGTGAGCTCTGAAAATTCAGTAGGTGACAGTTTCTTTGACCATTTCCTTAACTCTAAATAGTTACAGACTTAAGAATGAAAGACACTTTATTCCCTTTGCATTAAGTTGACAGTCTCACACTTCTGTCAATAAGTATTTCACAGACTCCACATCTGTCTTTTTTTCCCATAAGGGTCTAAGTCTTGATAAATTCTGCAGAAGGGTATGTTTTTTAACAAAGTATTTGAAATGTTTGGAAATATCATCTACCAGTAAATTTCTGAACAATCTGCAAATTCAAGGGCCCAAATTCCAGTCCCTTCTTGATCAAAACCACAATAATAAATAGTTTTACTCTTTCCTAACATGGTACTGCAAGTAAATTTCATTTTATCCTTTAGATAAGAAGCACAAACTGGTAACTTTCAGGCTGTAACCAGGCCACCAAACTGTTTTGGTTGGCTCACACAAACTTTTTAAAGAATTAGGCCAATATAAAAATCAAGTTATATTCACATAAAAGTCCAGATATCCAGTTTCTCTCAAAAGATTGGAACTAGGCAACTCTAGACCTACATTCCTATGTGGCAATATTTTAGCTGATGGGGAGAAGTGGCTGCCTCCTTTACACAGCTGTGAATCTCCAGGTGACCACAGTCACTGCTAATTGACCCCTAAATCCTACTGTGCCCCTGACATCAAGATCCATTAAACCTAGCTCACTTCATGTAATTTTGCTACCTGTCTGGTCTCTGTAGGCATTTGAATTTCTGACTCCTTCTAATAAAAAGTTTTCTATTTTGTTTCATTAGCATATATTGCACATCCACTGAATAAAAGGCTCTTTGGGGGAGTAGTGAGGAATAACAGGTTATAAGTTCTGACCTCAGAGAATTTAAAGTCTAGCAGCAGGGAGTGAAATGCACAGAGTGATAGTACAAGGTGCTTAACACTGAATCCCATATAATGGTCTAAAGCAGAGCAGAGCTACTTAATAGAATTACAATGTAAGCCATATATGTAATTTTAAATTTTCTAGTAGCCACACTGGAAAAGGTTTTAAGGTGAAATTAACTTAATAATATATTTTACATGAACCCATATAACCAAAATCTTATCAGTTCAACACAGAATAAATATAAAAAATTATTAATGAGATGTTTACACCCTGTTTTTGTACTAAGTCTTTGAATCCAGGATGTAATTTATATTTAACAACATATCTCAATTTGGACTAGCTACATTTCATGTGCTCAATAGTCACGTGTGGCTACTTGCTACTATATTGGACAGCACAGATCTACAGTAATAAGGAAGGGCACCCGGTGGCTCAGTCAGTCGAGCAACCAACCCATGGTTTCAGCTTGGGTCATGAGCTAATGGTTTCGTGGGTTTGAGCCCTGTGTCAGGCTTAGGATTCTCTCTCTCCCTCTCTCTGCCCCCTCCCCACTGATGTTGTCTCTGTCTCAATAAATAAATAAACTTAAAAAATATATACACACATATATGTATATGTACATATGTGTATATGTATATTTATACATATATATATATATATATATATATATATATATATATATATATATAGTAACAATAGGGAGCCCAGACACAGCAGCAACTCATTTGGAGAAATCAAGGAAGGCTTCATGGTAAGTGTACCACTGGAAAATAAATAAGATGTGGATCAGTGGAGATGGGACAGGTGGGAAGCTTTTTAAAAAATGGCAGGAAAGCAGAATAAAAACAAGTAAAGTGACATATCTACTTGGGGAATTAGAGGAACTTGGACAACAGGAAACAAAAGACAAGGAGAAAGCAGAGGGTTAAGGTGGAAAGGGATGTTTGAATCCTCTTTATCAAGGATACTGACAATTCTGCTAAGGAGATAAGATTTTATTCTCTCAGGAATGGAGAACCACCAAGACATTTGGAGCAGGAAAGTAGTTTCTCAAGTACACATTTTGGGATGTAGAGTATATAATGTAACTCAAGTCAAATTAGTCAGAGTTCATGAAAATAGGGTTAGAATACAAGGATGGAAGCTCCAGAAGGTTGATATCAGTTTAATACAAAGGAAAATTTTCTAAATTGTCAGCATTGCCCAAAAAACGATTTGCTGCTCTAGGAGGTTGTAAATTCAACTTTGGGGATGTAGGAGTAGATGCTAGATAACAATTCTTCAGGAATCAGGCAAAGTAGAAGAGGTTTCTTTGTCCCCTGTAATACACAGATAGCACCCCTACGCTCAATTCCCTTTGAGCAAGCTGTAACTTCATGCCTTTCTTTCCCATTCAACACAGCATATTGGAATGCAAGGGAGAGAGAGAGTGCTATTATTACTGAGATAACCTTGAGTCTGTTCTAATTTATTTTCTAAAAGAAAGTAAATCACTCTCAACTTTTGTTACTTTATTATTGGGGGGTAGATGAAGAACATTTTATTCTCTTGGCAACTGGTATGAGAATTCCGCTTAGTGAGAGAATTGCCTTTGTTGGGAAAATGCTTCAGTAGTGCCACTTGGGGTAGGTGAGTCCTGCAGGGCAGGAATGTCAACTGAGGCCAAGGATTCAGAGGAAAGCAAACTATGTGGCATGAGACAGAGAGAGCAATTTGTTTGCTCTTAAGAGGGAAGGAGTGAAAGAAAAGAAAGTCAGGGTACGGAGAGAAGATGGAGGAGCTACTGAAATTGTTGAGAGACTATATTCCTCAGATATTCAGTCCAGTTACAAACTCAGGAAATGCTTAGAATGGGTGGATTTGGGGTGGTTAAAACTAGTGCAAGCACTGAATTTTGCATACAGGTGGACAAAAACCAAACAGAAAACACTTGCAGACATAAAAAGCTAAACCGAAGAAAGCCTCAAGAAAATAATCCCTTAGAAATGTACAGAAATTATGGGTACCACTGTGGACGGGGGTCAAGTCACATTAACTTAGAGCCCCAGGGACAGGGAGACACTGCTGATCATCTTTGTAACATTACATAAGTCCACACTGCTTGTAGGAGAGTTTACATCTGTCTCTACACACAGGGACATCAGATGACCATGACTGAAAACAGCCATTAGAAAGGGCAGTCAGCCTTAGACTGTGCATTGGCAAAGACCAGCTTGTGGACCCTCTCTCCCATCCAAGTACTAGCCAGGCCCAACCCTGCTTAGCTTCTGAGATCAGATGAGATCAGGCACATTCAGAGTGGTATGGCCATGGACTTAAGGACCCTCTAATCCCTTACTTGGTATGACAATAACTGTTTTTAAGTGGCCACACCTCAAATGTCCTACATCAGTTTTATTTAACCAGTGCTCCTTCAAGTGAAGTCTAAGCAGATGGTGCGGCAGAGAGACCTTGGCATTGCAGAAAATAATACCACACTTCTTACAGTACCCATTTATTTGATGGTAAATAATCAAAAACCTTGTCATTTTTAAATAAGCATGGATAGATCATTATTAGATTACTATTATTGATTATTAGATTATTAAAATAAGCATTTAATTTTAAGTTAAAACCTGGAGACATCAAGGCATGGCATATCTTAATCATTCCATGCTTCATCACCAGATCACAGAGGCACATATGCTTCACTATTCACTGCTATAAGAAGACTTCAGTGGACAAGCTTGTGAAGCTTGTGAAACCCTCTGGTTTAAACCACACCAAAAGGCTGCTCAAGATCAGCTGTCACATCACAGCTATCTGCAAGTTGCCTTTGATTTTATGCCAGTTTCCAAGCAGCTTTGGGGACCCATCTGGTAAGTGGCATAAATCAGCTTCATTATCATCATCTCATGGCATTTAGAGGCTCACACAAATGCAGACATCTGTCTATAAGCATCATGTAAAGCTACCTGCTGCCTGGAGCTCACCAGCTCAGTACTACAACCTAGCTGTGGACTCACATTTAGTAAAACACACAAACACAGGCCACTGAACCTTGGGGACATCAAAATGATTAAAGCGTAATTACAAGCAGACTGCGGTTGTGCTGCTGATTATGTGACTGCCCTGTTGACTAGAATGATGACTGAGAAGAAAATCAATCTAGCACAGTGGCCAAAAGCAAGAGTCCTACAACCAGACTCTACAGGAATGAATCCTGGCTCTGCCACTTCTCAGCAATGTGACCCTGGCAAGTTATTTAAGCACTGTTTCTCAGTTTCCTACCATGTGAAATGGTGAAACTAATAATTCCTGCTCCATGGTGTTCTTAGAAAAGTTAAATGAGATAATAGTTGTAAAGCCCTTATCCAACCGCCTGGCACAGAGTAAATGTTCAATCTCTCTCTCTCTCTCTTTCTCCCTAACTCTATCTCTATCCCTATCTCTATCTATCTCTTCTCTCTCCACCCCCCCAACTCCACCCCCCAAGTGAATGGTTGGACAATACACATTTGTGTGTCCTAGGCAATGTGCTATGGCTGAAGGCATACAAATCAAAATGCTCTCCGGCTAATTAGGTTGCCCTGTAATACAAGGCAAGCTGTGGCAAGCACTATAATAAAGGTAATAAAGCACTCAAATAGTATCAGCCTGAGAGCAGGGACTGGACTTATTCATCCTTGTATCCTCAGTATCTCAACCTATTGTCTAGCACAAAAGTAATGCTAAATAAATAATTGGAGAAGAAACAAATGATTAATAGGTAAAAGGTGGGCAGAAGTAGGAAAAGCTTTGGAGAAAGGCTTGGTAATACAGATGAGATTTCAGGAGGGTTTGAGAAAGAAGTAAGACACATAAGTAAAAAAAAAAAAAAAAAAAGGAATCAGGGAAATGGGGAGGAAGTAGGGAAAGGACAGGTACACTTGTCACACATACTATGGCTCTAATATCAAGAATTCCAAACTATGAAAAAGAATTATTGTTGACCTTGCTGTTGACCAAAAGTGAAAGTGAAAACCCCTTCTCAAGCTTGGGGTCCAGGAGAAACTCCACAGGCAAGAGACTGAGCCTCAGACTTGCCCAAGGTCTGGGCTTACTGAAGACTAGAAAACATGCTAATCAGAAGAACTCTTCTCATTCTAGGCTGCAGCCCACCTGTCCTACCTGGAATGCTCTCAAGATGGCTTCCCCCTTCACACTATGAGCTCCTCAAAGCAGGCATTATATCTTATGCATTGTTGGAGGTTTGATAAATTAACTGGGAAAAAAAGTTAAAACGCCCCCAAATTACAAAGTGTACAGATTGAAACAATACTATATATGTCATCTGGGCAAACTTTTTAACCCATCTCTGGCTAAGGGCATTTAAAAATTAATTAATAATGTATCACTCAAATACAGTTTCCATTAGAGCCTGGGTTAAAAACTCTAATGTGTCTCATCTTCCCCATTCAAATATAGAAGGCCAATGGGATCCCAATTCCAGTCCCTTAAGGAAGTTTACAGTTTCCTTTCCATTCTAAAAAGAAAAAAAAAAAAAAAAAGCAATGATTTTTCACCTATCAGGTTGCCAGAAAGAGAAAAGTTTAATTAAATACATTCTTAGAATGTGAGGAAACAGGCAACCTAATACACTGTTGTTGAAAAGGTAAACAACTATCAAAGTCCAAACCATCATTTGCACACCTTATAAATTTGTCAAAAGGATATACTCCAAGCATGCAGAATTTGGTATACAAGGTTTCTCACTGTTGCATTTTGAGGGGGCTACTTTTGTATTGTGGTAAAATACACATGACATAAAATGTACTACTTAAAGCATTTTTAAGTATTTTATTCAGTGGCATTAAGTATATTCACATTGTTGGGGCGCCTGGGTGGCGCAGTCGGTTGAGCGTCCGACTTCAGCCAGGTCACGATCTCGCGGTCCGTGAGTTCGAGCCCGGCGTCGGGCTCTGGGCTGATGGCTCAGAGCCTCGGAGCCTGCTTCCGATTCTGTGTCTCCCTCTCTCTCTGCCCCTCCCCCGTTCATGCTCTGTCTCTCTCTGTCCCAAAAATAAATAAACGTTGAAAAAAAAAAAAAAAGTATATTCACATTGTTATATAACCACATTACTATGTATTTCCAGAAAATATTCACCTTCTCAAACAGAAACTCTGTACCTACTAAAAAATAACTCCCATTTCCCTCTCCTCCCAGCCCCTGGTAGCCACTAGTCTACCTTCGTCTCTGTGAATTTGCATATCCTAGGTAGCTCATTTAAGTGGAATCGCATAATATCTGTTCTTTTGTGTCTGGTTTATTTCACTTAGAATAATGGTTTTAAAGTTCATTCACCTTGTAGCATGTATCAGAATTTCCTTCTTTTTTTTTTTAAGGCTATATAATTATTCCATTGTATGTATATACCATATTTTGTTTATCCATTCACCTATTTATGGATTTGGGTTGGCTCCACCTTTGGCTATTGTGAATGATACTACCACGAACATCAATATACAGGTATCTGAGGCCCTGTTTTGAATTCTTTTGGTTATATACCTTGAAGTGGAATTACTGGATTATATGGAAATTCTATCCTTAACTTTTTGAGGAACTATCAAATTCTTTTATACAGCAACTGCACCATTTTACACTCCCACCAGCAGTACACAAGGTTTCTTGCATTTTTATAAGAACAAAAGATTGGAAGCAACTTAAACATTTATAATAGTCAGCCAATTAAATAATTTATGGTGCATCCTCACAATGGAATACTATGCAACCCATAACAACAAAATGAATAAGGAAAGAGTTCTACATGTATTAACTGAAAAAGCAAATGCAGAACACTGTATACGCTATGCTACCATTTCTGTAAAAGAGAAGAAAAATATTTATACATATAAATTTGCTTGGAAAAAATATAAAATATCTCTTGAAAGCTACAGAAGAATTAATCACATTCATTGCTTCATAAAAGAGGAACCAAGTGATGGGAGGTCCAAAGAACACAGAGACTTTTCACTTTGTCAGACTTGAAAATATATGATTACATGATCTATTTGACTACTAAATTTTGTGAAAATACATCTGACCCTTCTTCATGCTGGAAGTCCACATCACCACCCTTCGAAAAGGGAAAGAAGAGTGTCTCCTGTTGCAGTACCACAGTCATCTCTCAGAAAAGTTGATCCACATTTTGATGCCATATCCACTCCCCTCATTTTCCTTATTTTCTAATGCAAGATTTGAACCCAAAATTTAAGCTGCTTCCTCAAGATGCTTTCTCTTTCCTCTCATAGGAAGGAATGACATCAAAATTACTTTGTGAAAGCCAGGACCGCACTCCAAGCAGATTCTGGTAATAACGTCCCCAAAAAGGTGAAGACACAAAGTGAGTATGTCAATCAAACACATGGAAAATAAGAATCTCTCCTAACATGGTAAAATCACAGCACTGAAGTTTTGACAGCTTAGGAAAATATAAAAGTGAATCCATCATTCTATCTTTGAAATGCTTTACTATCTATATATGTCCATGACCCCAATATCTTTCTAGCACTCTCAATTGGGAAATGACAATGATATCTTTTTCGTTAGCTTTGAGTAATCCCAGAAAAGCATAATAGCTCATCATTATAGGGAATATCATAACAATGGCAGAAAGAACAAAAAAAACTAATGTTTCTCTTTCCATTATTTAACATCAACTAATTCAACAAATATGTATATATATATATATACACACACACACATATATATATGTATATATATTTTTTTTTTTTAATGGTTATTTCCCAGGGTTCTACTTAAGTTAATGCAGCAATATCCCTAATTTCTACTCCTAGTTAACTACTCTTAGTTCTTGGGGACTACAGTCCTCAATTAGTTATATGTTTTTAGTCATTTGCCTCTGCATCATTCTTGAATATCCACAGTTGATAATCACAAGATTCAAGCGGAGGTAAAATATTGTCAGTATTTTTAAGCACCATTTGGCCGAAAACATTGCGTGGGAACACACACACACACACACGCTGATGAGTCATAGGCAGATTGTAGCATGTTATTTTGAGACTTCCCTGCCCACCATAACACTGCCGCACATCTGGCCCATCTTCAAAATGGTGACCTGCTGGAGCAGTGTTCATGCTACTCTCCAAGGCTGGGTGGCACTACCAAATCCAAAGTACTGTATAATTTCCAGCCCCCTACTTCCAGAGTTCACACAGGAAACATGAAAGAAAAATTTAAATATAAGCCAATGTGGAAAACATGTGCTTTCATAATCTTAAATAGCCTTTGAATTATTTATTTGTCCAATGAATTTAACAGATGTGAAAATATTAATGCAAGTTATTTGGAAAACTAGATTTGAAGATTTTAATGCTATAGCTTAAAGTTATAATGAAAAGGGCAGATGGTAATAATCAGAAAAAAATGTAATAGAACACTTTTTGTAGTAAAAAATGTACAACAGAGATTTTAAGTCGTGCCCAATAGTGAAAAGTTTGCTGTTACTATATTCAGCTGGTGCTTGGCCAAAATTTGCTCTATATATTTTCATATTAATAGTGTTATCTGAATCAGCAAAAAGAATACATTTACAGTTCCTCAGTATTTCTATAGTATTCACCTGGAAAATCTTCATTTTTAAGGGCTTTTGTTTTCTCCCAATAAAATAATTTTTAGTTATAGAATGTAAATAAACAAATGACAAAATATGATTTGTATTTTGATGAGTTAATTCTCTCATTCTCCATATGGAAAATTTTAATTCTGAATTATTATTTATATGACCAAGCCTTGCTTTTAAATATATATGTATGTATGTATATATATATCTATATATACATACATACATATATATATATATATATATATAACTGGAAGCATAATTTTAAAATTGATCATACATATAAGTGTAAATGAAAGTTAACATGGACTATAATTTGTATTAAATTTGACTTCTCTATAGCCATACAGTTACTTGATATTTAAAATTAGATTTAAAATTAAATCTCATGAATTAAAATATTCCCTTTATTATGAACAAGGTAGTATTATAATAAAAGTATTTTTAGGAGAGAATAATGATAGAATCAAAAGCATTGGATAACACCAAGCATTAACAATGAAATAAGAGAAAAACGTATGTTTGTTTCTTAGATGCTGTGGGTGTATTTTACTGTTATGAAAAACTATCAAAACATTATCCCGTATCAGTAATTTAAACTCACTATTATAACCCTAACTGTATCATAAGCAAAAGTTTCTGGGCTTTTGGAAATAATAACAAATATGTAAAGTGCCATTTCCAAACACAAATTCTACAGATCAGTGTGTTTTTCCAAAATAAAATAAATTCAAAGTCAACCCCAAGCTTATTATTGAGTAATAATTTAAACAAACATTTGGTTTCAGATTTACTAAGAATAATGCATTCACAGGTAAGATGATCATCTTTTGTTTTAGTGTAGCTACATATAAAGCTATGAAAGAACAATGTGAAAAAACGTTTAGCAATAGCAGAACGGTTTTAAATGTGCATAACTAAATCATGTTTCTTATTTTTCATTGGATGCAAACAACTTCAGAAATAATTCAACAGTTAATTTACCCTATAGTCACAACCCTTAAATACACGCTCCCTCAAATGAACAAAGGCTTGGTCAGCTGCATGCTAAATACTTTAAAATATAAATATATATCCAGTACAACTGTACTACAAACAAAAATAAATTTGATTATGGAAAATTCCAGTTAAGCAGTGGAATTTGAAGAACATTATTGTTACATTATTATTTTAATTGTTGTGAGATTGGGTTTTTTTTTTTAACTTATTTGTTTCTTTAGTTGTTTTGTTGTTATTTTTTTCTTGCCAGAGCATTAGTATTTGATCATATTGTTTCCCTCTCAT